>NC_136061.1:2030173635-2030556486 GCF_964261635.1 Lissotriton helveticus
AGTCATGTCCACAATTGACTATGCCAATTCGCTTTACCTGGGTCTTCCCAAAGTCCTGGTGCACAGGCTCCAGCTAATCCATAATCAGGCCACACAGCTGACACACAATCTGCCGAAACACGGCCACATCACCCAGGTGACCATGGACCTTCAGTGGCTGCCAGTCGAACAGAGAATCATGTTCAAAGTATGTTGTATGGTCTTTAAGGTTCTCTAACTGAACTATCACGCATTTGTGAAATCTCGGATCATTAAATACTGCCCTACTAAGCACTAAGATCTAGTCACTTTCTTCCCGGTGATCCCCTCAAGTAAAAAACAAAGAATCAGAGGGCCTAGGTTTGCCGTTATCACCCTCGTCCATGGAATAGCCTGCCCCTGGACCTTAGGTCCACTACTGATCTCACTAGATTCAAAAAATCTCTGAATACATGGTTTTTCAGACAAGCTTACCAATAATTAGGGAGGAACGCCGATCAGTTACCTAGTGCCAAGAGACTGTTTGGTGAACGTGTGCTTAAGAAATAGACAGTAACATAACATAACATAACACCAGTTTAGAAAAATAGCCAATATGTATCTGAATAAAACAAGACCAAAACTACAAAAATCCAACATACACAAGTCAAAATATCACTTTTAAAAGATTAAGCAAGTTTAGTCCATAGAAATCAATGGATACATTCATTTTAGCACAAAGTACCTTAAATGCCTCAACCATCAAAGACGGTGCAAGGTCCGGTGGAGTTGATGTACCAGAAAGCAAAACGATGCATTGATTCCTTACTACACAGGAAGGTTATTCATTTGTTCCTTCCTGGCAGGGGAGGTGATGCGTTGGTTCCGCACTGCTAGTCAGGGGAGGTGATGCATCAGTTCCTTACCGTGAGATGAGGTGATGCGTCACTTTCTTACTGGCAGCAGAGGTTATGCATCGGTTTCTGGACAAGCTGTCTCAGTTCCCTACTGCGGTGCAGTGTTGATGAAGAATCGGTGCCCATGGAAAATGCGTAGAAAATCCAGTTGCGCTGTGTTGATGCGACAGTGGTGATGTAGGCGCTGCATCGATTTCACAATGGCGAAGGAGGAGCTGAGTCGAATTTTGATCTGCAAACCAATGCGTTGCAGCAATGCATCGATAAAACAGATGCTGGGAGTCAATTCATGGAGTTTCTCCATAAGATCACCAGATTACACTTCCAAGGAACTGGGTTTGGCACCACTTGGCAAGTCAGGACTCACAGCAGAAGGGCCCACCCACTGGTAGGTGAAGTCGTTGATGGACCTGCGACTTTTTAACAGGAGGCAAGCTTGCACAAGCCCTTGGAAAACCTTGGAAGCAGGCTGTAGCAAGCAAAGTCCAGTACATTCCCTCCCAGGACAGAAGCAGCAAACAGCAAGCAGCAGGCCAGAATAACAAATGCAACAGGCAGAGTGGCAGTCCCTTCTACAGCATCCAGCTCTTCTCCCTGGCAGAATGTCCTTAGTCCAGAAGTATTCTGAATTTGGGGTGTCAGAGGTCTATTACTTATACCCCTTTCTGCATTTGAAATAGGCAATATTCAAAGAAAAGTCTTTGTAGTGCATGAGACCCTTCCTTTTCCTGATCTTGCTCCAGACACACTACAGGGGGGTAGAAGCAGCTTTGTGTGAGGACACACACAGCCCTATTCAGGAGTCAGTGACAACTCCTCGTATCACTCTAGCTCAAGAAGGCCCATCAGCATGGTGATGACCCATCAGTACATGCAAGGCACACCTCAGCTCCCTTTGTGTGACTATCTAGAGTGAATGCATAAGCACCCAACTGTCAGCCATCCCAGATGTGCATTCTACAGACAGGCAGAGGCACAGAATGGTTAAGCAAGAGAATGCCCACTTTCTAAAGGTGGCATTTTCAAACACACAATATAAAAATCAAATCAATCCACAAGAGCTATTTTTAAATTGTGAGTTCAGATACCCCCTAGCTGCTGCCAAAGGGAAATTGCACTTAAAAGATATTTCAAGGCAAATCCCCATGTTACCCTATAAAAAATATAGTCCTTGCAATAGAGAAAAACAAAATTAGCAGAAGTATTTCACTAATAGGACATGTAAAACACACCAGTACATGTCCTATGTTTTGAATCCACTGCACCCTGCCCATGGAGCTGCCTTGGACCTACCTTTGGGATGACTTACATGTAGTAAAATGGAAAGGTGAGCCTGGTGAGTGGGTGCACTTGCCCGGTCGAAATTAGCCAACACAGTTTAAAACAGCATGCACTTACACTGTAGTGGCAGACCTGAGACATGTTTGCAGGGCTATTTGTGTGGGTGGCACCATCAGTGCTGCAGGCACACAGTAACAATTACAGGCCCTGGGCACACCTGGTGCACTTCACAAGGGGCTTATTAGCAAATCAACATGCAAATCATGGAAAAACAAATCACCAATACAAATTTAGACTGAGAGCCTATGTACCTTAGCACTGGTTAGCAGGGGTTAAGAGCCAGGAGCCATAAAACCAACAAAAACAGGTAAAAAAAAATAGGAAGATGGAAGCAAAAAGTTTGGGGATAGCCCGGCAAAAAGGGCCAGGTCCAACAGCCAACTACTGTTATAGATATATACAAGACTTTGCTACTGTTAGTGCTCCGTTGAGAGAATTGACGAAAATGAATGTTTCATTTCATTGGTCCTTGGATGCAGGAAAAGCTTCAAGAAGGTCAAACAAATATCGAGAAACCTGCTAAAATGTCATACTCTTATTCAAAACGCACAAGATGTTTGACGAAATGTTGCACAATGGCAAAACATTCACTCCCAGTCACAGATCTGGGTTTAATCCATCGTTATTTTGCTCACCAATCCACCCCAGTTCAGACATGCCATATGCAAATCAGTCTTGACCCGGTGCCTCATGGGAACAGTCCAGACCGAACTGCCAAGCCATGTCTTCCCTGGACGGGAAACAAGCATCCCAGGACCGGTTTCTGGCTATCAGCTGTCTTCAGCCAGGATAGCTTGACTCCAGTGGCTTAGTGAGCACGGGACCCACGTCTGGGCATACCTTTCCCACGTAGGGTTAACAGCAAAACACACAAGATGATGGACGAAATGTTGCACAATGGCAAAACATTCACCCCCAGTCACAGATCTGGGTTTAATCCATCGTTATTTTGCTCACCAAGCCACCCCAGTTCAGACATATGCAAATCAGTCTTGACCCTGTGCCTCATGGGAATAGTCCAGACCGAACTGCCAAGCCATATCGTCCCTGGACCGGAATCAAGCATCCCAGGACCAATTTCTGGCTATCAGCTGTCTTCAGCCAGGTTAGCTTGACTCCAGTGGCTTAGTGAGCACTGGACCCACGTCTGGGCATACCATTCCCACATAGGAACCGGGGTGGTGTGGAGTGCAAAAAACTATGGATTTAGGCCTAGATCTCTGTACTGGGGTGAATGTATGACATTGTTCTGCATTCTGTCCATCAACTGTTGATTTTGCATTTGTCAGCGCGAATGGGACGGGTATGCTCAGACGTGAGTCCCGTGCTCTCCACACCACTAGAGTCAAGCTATCCTGGCTGATGACGGCGGATAGCCAGAAACCAGTCCTAGGATGCTTCATTCCGGTCCAGGGACGATATGGCTTGGAAGTTTGGTCTGGACTATACCCATGAGGCACAGGGTCAAGACTGATTTGCATATGTCTGAACTGGGGTGGCTTGGTGAGCAAAATAACGATGGATTAAACCCAGATCTGTGACTGGGGGTGAATGTTTTGCCATTGTGCAACAAGAATCATACAAACCAAAGTTCAGCTGTAGATTACCTGGACCGAGATGCAAGAATAGACTAAAGCACAGTGTGAATTGCTCACCCTTCAGCCGAAAGGTATAGCCTGCCCAACTTCACCAGCTGATGAAGTACAGGGGCCATCAGGAGAATTCAGTTCAGGATAGTCGGAATTCGGACCAACAGCACATAAGGCCCAAGATTTGCAAGGAAAATAGCTGCACACGTCCTTTTCCCACAGGGCAATTATACTCCAAAATGTTCCCAGTTTCTGCCCACAAAGTAGCTTTGCACAATTTTGCATGATTTCTATTGGTTGAGAGCCATGATCAATTTTCAGCCCAAAACGTCCAAAACCTTCACGTAATATCTTTGTTCATTATTTGCTATTTTCTAAGAATGGCAATATCAAAACCACCTTGGAAACAGGAAGCACACTTGCAGCTTAACTTGTCCACATGCTTGCTTCCGAGTTAGCTTGCAACAAGGTTGACACAATTTATTCATAGAGAGGGATATTCAGACTGTAAGAAAGAACCTTAGGTGATAATACTTGTAACTAGAGCGATTAAGTCAGAATTTTGTTCTCATTTGAAGGAAATAATGAAGGACAAAATACATTTCTCTATGGCCTACAATGGAAAGACACAATGGGCCAGATGCATCAAGCAAAGAAATAGCGAGTCCTTAATAGCGATTTTTAAGGAATCGCTATTAAGGACTCGCTGTTGGCTATGCATGATGAGGAATGCGAAAAATAAGGAATCGGTAAAAATCGCTAAATACAATAGCGATCCCATGGAAAGGAATCGCTATTGTTAAAAAACGCCCATCTCGCATTTTGTTATCCCGCTATTTGCGATCGCAATTAGCTATCGCAGTTAGCTATCGCAATTAGCTATCGCAATTAGCTATCGCAATTAGCTAACGCAAATAGCGGGAGCGTGAAAACTACAGAGTCGCATTGGAAGCAGGCTGATGACACCACAACCAGGAAGTCAATCAGCCGATGCAGCCACCTGTGCACAGAGGAACACAGAGGCAGAAGCTGAGTGCAGGGAGAGAGAGCAGAAGAAAACAAACTGCAGTCAGCTCACAGGTGAAGACAGCCATGTCCCAAACAGCTACAGAGGAGGGTGCAGTGGGCAGGAAGCGAAAAATCAAGTTCAGTGAGGGTGAACTTGACCTCCTCATTGAGGAGGTTGCAAACAACCATGAAAAGCTATTTGGGAAGCTCTCCCTTAAAGTGCCAGAGGCAGACAAGAGAAGGATCTGGAACAGGATCAGGGACAAGGTGAATGCAGTGGGGGTCACACACCGCAGCATAGATGACCTGAAGAAACGCTGGCACGACCTGCGCAGTCGTGCCAAGGAGCGGGTAGCGGAAAGGCTGAAGGAGGCGAAGGGGACTGGAGGAGGAGGCCCAACAGTCCCAGACAACACACCCCAGGAGGACATGGTAGAGGGCACAATTGAGCATGAAGCTGTGGTTGGAGTAACAAATCTGGACACATCTGGGGCAGCCTGTAGCACACAAGGTAAGGTGCTTGACTATCAACTGAACAATGTACACACTGATAGTGCCCAAATGTGAATCGACCTGCTAAATAACTGTAGAAATAGTCCAGCACACATTTCACATAGGGAGACCAATGCATCATGGGACTTGTAGTCAGTAGTACCCAATTGCCTGTTTGAATCCAACACAGTAAGCCCAAATGCTGACAAAAAGCAGTACAGTGATAGATGAGAGACAGTTAGAACATACAAGTATATTTTAATTAAGGTTGCATATTTCATATAACAAAATTAAATAACATTGCACTGTTTCACATCACAGATGCAGCTGATGCACACAGTGAAGACAGTGATATTGGAGACAGCACACAGCCCTACCAAGAGTCTGCGGTGTCAAAACCTGTGACACCACCACCTAAAGCCAAGGCACCAGCAAAACGCAGGGCCACAGTTACACCACTGCAGCCAATGGAGATAGAACAGGAAACATCTACTGCACCTAGTACAAGCCGTGGAAGTGCCAGCAACACACCTACACCGCAGGCACATGTCCGGCCAGGGACAAGTCGCAGGCCATGGACCCATACTTGGGCACAGGAAGCAGGAAGTCCCAATCAGTGGGGTGGCGTGGAGTCACAGATGGTGTGGGTGCAGCGCGTGCAAGCGAGGCACATGGGAGCAATCAACCTGCAGATGACAAAAATGAACACTAACATTACTGCAATGGCTGACAGTGTGAGGGAGCTCACAACTGCACTAGTGGAGGCTCACAGGGAATCGAACAACGCCCTGCTGGAGGTTGCGCGTGTGATGCAGGAGGGACACACCACACAGAGGAGGAGGCATCACCAGTTTCTCACATGTATGGCCGCCTATACCAGGTCAAACAACAAGATCAGCACAGGCGTGGCCCAGCTGTCACGTCGGTCTGTAGAAATGCAGATAGATATGGGCCATTGTTGTGGGGATGTGTCCAAGGCACTGGGGCATATTACAACTGCCGTTGAACTGATGCAGGCTAGCACTGGTGTTCAGGGCGATGTTACAGCGGAAGAGGGTAGTGAGGCTTCAAGCCGCAGCAGCATCACTGTGCCACTCACCACTGTCAGGAGGAGCAGTAGCCGTAGACAGGCAGCTCCCGCTGCATCCGGGAATGCAGATGCAGAAGCAGAAGAAAGACATTTGGGTGTGAGAGGGAGGAGACGGTAAACCCAATTAGAGGGGTGTTAGACTTCATGGTGACGTAACCATGTACAAGACTATCTTTGTGACTGCATTACAAGTCCTCAGTGTGTCTCCTCTGTCCTTCAGTGCATGGAGTTAATGTGCTAATGGACACCATTTCTGTTATTTTTACACACCCCTACCGCCTGCCGTGGTAATAAATAGTTCACCTTCAAATGCTAATGAGTGTTGTGTGTCATTGTTACATACCTTAGAAATAATGCTGGGTGATGTCAGCACGTTTTCTCTGTCCCTCCGCTGAACTACCAAGATGTGCACGGCGTGGTTGTGCTGGGGGCTGGTTGCCCTCTGTGTCGGATTCCTCAATGGGGATGCCTCTCCTTGTTGCTATGTTGTGCAACATTGCACATGCCGCAATTATCCTGCAGCAGGTTTCCGGTTGGTACAGCATTGCTCCTCCAGTTTTATGCAGGATGCGAAAGCGACTCTTGAGCAATCCAAATGTCCGTTCAATTACATTACGTGTCCTGATGTGGGCTGCATTGTACCTCTGTTGTTGTGGGCTGGCTGGGTTAAGGTATGGAGTCAAGATGTAATGCCTCACCGCATATACACTGTCACCTACAGAGTAACAGACAAGATGTTAGTGTCAGGTATGCATTGCCATGACTAAGTCAGTGATGTGTATAGTGTTGAACTTACCTAGCAGGTGTCCATTGCCAAAATCTCCCCTGAGCGGACGTGTGTGCAAGCCACAATGGCGGAAGATGTATGAATCGTGAGTGCTTCCAGGGTATTGTGCTACCAGGTCGGTGATGATGTTCTCAGCATTGCACACTGCTTGGACATTGATTGAGTGATATGCTTTCCGGTTGCAGAATATATACTCATTTACGGCTGGGGGACATATGGCTATGTGGGTGCAATCAATGCATCCAATCACGTGTGGGAACCTTGCTACTTGGTAGAAATCCTGTTTTGTTTGGCTCAATTCCTGTGGGGTGGTGGGGAAGGTGATGTGGTTGTTGATCACAGTCATCATGGCGGCCAGGAAGGATTTGAAGAACCGCGAGAGGGAGCTCTGTGATACCCCTCCTGCTTCTGCCACTATGTCCTGGAAGCTACCTGACGCAAGGAGGTGTAGGCTACATAGCACCTGGACATGAGTAGGTATGGCCTGTGTCCTATGTGTTTGCCGCTCAATAGTGATTCCAATTCAGCTATCAGGTCTAGTATCATTGCTGCATTCATCCTGTATTTATCATAAATTTGCTCACGAGTCTGTCCTAACAATGTGATGCGCAGACGGAAGACTCTCTCCTGGATTCTCCTTCTGGCCTGGCCTGCTGCAAGTATCCTCCTCCTCCTCGCGAAAATGTATAGTCCTGCCACTGTGGGAGGCCACTGTGGCCTCATGGGTCTGTTTAAATACACCTCTGATGTAAGGCAGGTGAGTGGGGAATTATTTTTTTTTTACCACCTGATTGTGATTCCCTGTAAACTGCTCATGCAAAATAGCGATTTTTGACTGAATCGCAATTAGCGATTGTACATGCATGAGAAATGCGATTTTATAGCGCTTTCGCTATTTGGATATAGCGCTTTCGCTATATGAATCGCAGATTCTTTGATTTCTCGCTACTTGCGATTCGCTAATGGGGTTCTGCCTTGTTATTGCGAGTTTATTGCGCTTTCGCTATTTTGCGTTTGCGAATTTGCTTTTTTTATGCGTTTTCACTTCATACATGCCGTTTCTTTAATTTGCGAACGCAATTGGTGATTCGCACCAGTTGCGATCGCTTTTTTGGTTGATGCATCTGGCCCATACACTTTAAGGCCTACTTGGGAAAACTACAAACCTCTGCATTTTCTAAACGAAACATGCTAACATTAAACCATTTGAGAAATATAAACGTATAAGAAAACTAATATATAAACCTCATTTCACTATTTTCATAAGTATAGTCTAATCATATTTAATTATTAAACAGACAGCATCTATGCAGTTTCAGAACTGCATTTGAGAAAACATAGCAGGTCTCATTTCAATTGAGCAATCCTTTCAAATCGTATTTTGCTAAAAACCCACCAACGCCATTATTTGTTTTCACATTATTATCATAACACATTGGTAGTTTTTCTCTCTTGTATGTGTATATCTCAACTTCACCAGTTTGTGACCTTTTCTGCATGCTTTTACGATGCAGTTTAAAAACTCTCAGCGTTCAACAAGACACAATGTTAATCATGTTTTTTTAAGTTTGCTTTAGTAATTCGCACGTAATGAGCAGAATTTGACCAAGCAAAATCATTTGTAAATAATGCTCCATCATCACCAAGCTCCTGCCCTGCGAGGGAAGGAAAGTGTGAAGCATAAAGATAATGCAGATGTATACTGCTGTACTGAACACATCTCCCACAGCTGTGCAGCCTCTTCTATGATGGTGTGCACCAGCGATAACTTGGTATAAAACATGACTGAGACTTTATCCGTTTGAGGCACGAGGCAGGTTTGACTGGGAGTAAGCTAGCAATTCTTGCAACGTCCAAATACACAAAAAAATATATAGATCAATATTGTAGAGATGGTACTTGTGTGAATTGAATCTCTCCCATACCTTTTCTTTAGCATGCTGTTGCACTCTTTGAAATTGCTATGTCTGCAGATACCACAGTTTGATTCACGAGCCCTAAATCTGAGCACAGTTATGAGGCTGCCATTGCTCGCTAAATGATTTCCCTATATTTATGACAGCAGGTCTGTCTTACCAAATCTGTGAACACCCTAGGTTGCACAGCTGGGAGAAAAATAACAACTCGTATATGTCTTCATTTATTCTGCACTGCTCAGCTCTCCTAAGCTACAATGAAGGGGCAGCACAGCTCAGCAATATAGAGAGATGTATTAGTTATACTGTTAGGCCTGAACACAAAGTCTTTCCTATGGTAATCTAATCTGCGGCAAGATAATGTCTGGCTATAAATACAAGGACATTTTGGTGATAAATGATGATGCCACCTTGAGTATAGCGCATTTCACTCTTTCTGTTGCTGATAGAGGCAACGAATAAGGAACCTTTCTGCAAACCCATGCTGTTTTCCATTGAAGGATCCGACATGTGTGAAGTGTGAAACCCTGTAATGACGCTCAATTATATTCTGTTACATAGAAAATGTGAACAGTGATATTGAGTCCCATGTACAAGGTAATCATTATAACAGCATGAGTGGCACACATTTGTTATCAAAAAAGTAATTTATCATATTGGCCTTTTAATTATAAGCCCAATGTGCTAACACTCCAATTTCTGATTCCCAAATTCCTTTTAATAACGAATCCAAAACTAAGAATAGATCATTCATATATAAAAAAACTTTGTCCATATCATTTAGTGATTGTCTTAAAATTGCAATTACAATTTACCAATTTCATACCAGGCGCATTTTGCTAACCGTCAGTTGTAAATTGCCAATGACACTGGAAGCACTTGATGACATCATATATATATTAAACAGAGGCAGTGGAGCACATTGCAGAAGAGGATAGCTCAGAGCGAGCAAGCACTACAAGAGGAGGTCACTGCATCATGAAAACTATGAAAATCCAGCAGCATCATGGCAAGCTAGGACTCCCAGCAGTATCACAGAGGCACAGAAAGGAAACAATGTTTTTCTAATGCCAACTAAGATCTATTGGTGGATCAGTTTCCCTTCAATAAAGATACACTATGGGGGGAATCACACAAAGAAAACATTTGTCTTGGTATCCAGGAAATAATTAATGCTCCGCAGCATTAAAGAAAATTGCAGTGGCGTAGCAAGGGGATGGTGGGAGTGGCACAAGTTTTTGGGGCGGCACCCCTCTTACCTGTGGCACAACGTCTAGCTGCGCCATTGGAACTATGTAAAAAATGATATCTCATGGGATATCATATGAAGAAGAAAGGGACTGGCAGAAGAGGAGAGGCAGATTAAACAAGAGAAGGGCCTTCCGCTCAGCCTTCTGTCACCCAATGGAAGAAAAGATCGCGAGCACTCTGCAGCCAGAGGCACTACATAACTCAGTTCCCCTGATTCCTCTGTACTGAGAGCAACAAGTCAGTGACATCTCCATTCAACGAGGTCATTTTAACAAGGTTATGGGCCTATAGAGGTAATTGCATCATAATATATCTGGTAGGTTAATAATGACATTGCGCACATATCCAGCAATCAAAATAGTTAAAGCATGACTGTCACTCACAAGACAGTGCACATCCATTCTGGGACAAGTCGTCAATGGACTAGCATGCAGCGGATAATGACCCAAGAACGCTGTGAGCAAAGTGTTAGAATACAATATAGTCTCCATAATGTAAAATGTGTGAATCAAACCAAATGTAGATGCATGCCAAAGTTGCAAGTATTGATGTAAAATTTCTACATCACACTAAGAGATACATGTGTACTAGAACTGCCGCTAACTATCGTTAGCGTTAGTTAGAGGCAGTTTTCTTAACGCAGCCTAGCACCAAAAACGATTGCCCTGTTAGCGATGTATTTACAATACGTCGCTACATGGCGATAGGGACAGCTAGCCGCGGTGAAAACTGCCACTAATACTAGTGTCATGGCGATAAAAATGTTGACATTAGTGGAGGAAAAGTGACGAAAGGCCTGTGAGCGGCAAGAAAACGTACGTTGACTAACTTTTCATTGGAGGTGGACTTTTATGCTATTTTTGCTTTTGTTGGGCTGACTAGCCCAACAAAAGCAAAAATATCATAAAAGTCCACCTCCAATGAAAAATAGGAAATAAAACCAATGGAATGCAGAACGGAGAAGCCAGGGCCAAGTCAGCACAGATCAACAACCCTCCCACAAACCCCTAACAGCCAGAATGACCAGCCAAAGTCCTAGGGGAAGAGGAAATGCAGATTCAGCGCTATAGTTATGAAACGAAGCGCATCGCTGGGAAAAACAAATGATGCATCACTTTTCATAGCACCCTCCTTGCAACACCATGGCAGCCGAAGCCTTTAAAGCAGCGACAGTTCCCGGGGCCCTAACTGGGAGGCAGCGGTGCTGTGGAGTTACTGGGCCATGGCTGTAGAGATTGAGGCATCAGTGATCACCCTTACCTGGTGGTGAAGTCTGGCATGTCACACAGAGATACTTTGCTGACCTGTGTGAGAAGACTGCCTGGCACACCTTGGAGCTGTGGACGGTAGAGGCGCTCCTGCGCACCAACGTAGGGAGATCTGCTTCTTATACCAGGCATCACCACTACACCGGGGTACACGGAGGAGATTACCGATGGTGGGCAGCATCTTTCTGCATCACAGGCCGGTGGATGTTGCACTGGCCAGACGCTTTGGAGGGTGAGGCCCTTGAGCTGCAACTAACTTGTGTGGCAGTAGCGCTGCAACTTCATGCCTAAGGGGGCCTGCATCAGTAGGTTACCCAGCGGACTTGGTGGTCACTGCTGTACCCATACTGGCTGAGTTACAGATTCTGAGAGAGTGCAGCACATTGCGCTCCAGTGTCAATGTCCAGGTGAGGAGAAGGTGGGGCGCATAGCAGAGGAGGCCTGTGGGCGAGCCGGGCCCAGGCCTTGGGTATGTAGCTTGATCAGCCGTTACTTGCTTGGTAACTGGGTAATATGGAATCTGGTCGCCACTGTTAGATCAGAAGAGGCAACCGGGTGGTGCTGCCTTTCCTTGCCCCCCTGTTAATTTACTTTTGGGAGTATGGGGGACTAACCCTTAGTGGACTTCCTCTTCCCACAGCCCTGTACCACCTGGTTGCTGCTTCTGCTGTCTCCATCAGCTTCTGCTGCTGGTTCCTCTGACCTGGGGGTCAGGTGTATAAGTCCCTTCTCCACCCGCAGGCTCCTGCCTGCGCCTCATCCCTGGTGGTCCAGTGGTAGAGCGTCAATGCTCTACATCTTGACTGCCCTCCTGTCCCTCTTTTCATCTGTTCCTGTTCATCTTTCTGCTCTTCTCTGTTGATTTCTACCTTTATCTTTTTTTGTTTTTACTTTGCTTTTCCTGGGCTTTTTTGCAGTTCCTTTCATCCTTATCCTCGCCCTCGTTGCTGCAGTAACCCTCTGAATCCCCGCCCACTTTAGTGTCCTTTCCTACGTTTCCCATCTCCCAGCTGTCCAGCCCCCTTGCAGCACTAATTAATGGCAGCTGATATGCGGCCATGTGCACGGGTGTGTCACTGATGAGCCGAAGGCAAGCCTGTCTGCATCTGTCCGACCCTCTACTGCGCCCAGCACCAGGGACCTTGCCCCTCGGACACTCCAAAGCTACAGCAGCACCAACCTCTTCGTCCTAAACCCTGGACACCACACCGCCTGCCATCTAACATCACCGAAGAACATCCTAGCATCCTGAGCCTTCTGAAACTACAAAGGCACCTCCTGCCACATCAGCACACCAGCGCCTCTTGCCACCCATAAGAACAGCACAACCGACCAGCTCAACTGCATCATCCTTAACGTCTGGTCCCTCCACAAATACGCCACAGAATCTGGGACCTCCTTGATGCCACCTCTTCAGACATCACCTTCTTCAAGTAACACTGGACCAAACTCTGCTCCGGACAAGACATCGCCATCGCTATCCCTGATGGACCACCCTGACTGTCCAGGAGGAGGCATTGCCATCATCTACAAAAGCACACTTCATCTGACCCCGCAATCTAATGACCCAACAGCCACCAGGGAACACTTCTACTTCCAGATCAGGACCAAACCCAACATCACCCTCCATGGCACCCTCTTCTATAAGCCCCCCGAGCCATGAACCCCCATTCACCAATGCCATTGTAGACCTCATCACACCCCAGGCTCTACCGTCCTCCGAGTACATCCTACTCGGAGACCTCAAGTCCCACCTGGACAACCCCAGTGACCAGAACACCTCCCCTCTCCTGGGAACCCTCGCATACATCCCCCTCAAGCACCTAATCACCATATCAAACCACATAGCTGGACACACCCATGAGCCTGTTTTCGCTGCCAATGGGAACTTCAACTACAGCCACACCACAGAATTCTCCTGGGCCGACCATCATTGTATACATCATGCCTTCACCTTGCCCACCGTACACCACCGCCATCATCGCCCCTTCTGTCACAGCTGGATCAAGGCCACTGAAGAACTTCTCATCAACTCCCTCACCACCACTACTCTGCCAGTGCTTACAGACACCAACACCACAGCGCACAATCTCCACTGATTGACCTCCAAATGCGACAAAAGAAAAGACCAGGCAAACAACACTCCAGGAAGGTGAACTGGTTCACTCCCGCCCTCCATTAGTCCAGATGCACCTGCAGACATCTTGTATAGAGATGGAGCCACAACAACAATCAAGTCCGCAACACAGTCACCCTTGCACCATGCCACAAGGGTGCCTGCGTTGGCGCATGGCAGCCATTGTGCTCCATCGTAGGGGAAAAAGATAGGGGGGCTTAACGCTGAGCCACATCCAGCAGTTTCATTGCCGGTGGTGCCTCATTTTCTAGACGTACTTGCAGCGTGAATCTTGAGCCACGTTGCGCTGTATTTACAAAGTGAAGCATATAGACATATGCGTGACCTTGGGAAGCCATTATACATGTGTCTGGTATGATGTAGTCAGGGTGGGCATTCCCACGCAATAAAGCCTTGTTGGATTGGTGCAGTGAAGTCTCTCAGATTTCAATGCGACAATTCTAGGACAACATTGCGTCAAAATCTTACACCTGCTTGATGGCAGGCAGAAGGGTGACTCAGTGCCATAGGGATAGGCTGACCCCATGCATAGCTGGAGCTGAGTCATGCATGCAGCTTAACCATAGCAATGGTTGACTTTAGTCCTGACAGATACATCAGTATTCCAGGTGTATCTGTCATTGATTGCAACATGAAGCGCAATATAGTGAGTACAGCGCATACATGGTGTCGCAAGTAGGGTGTGGTGAACGTGTTGCAACGCTGTTTTGTCGCAGCAATGCAACACTTTTTATGAACAAGGCCCAGGAATGCTCCTTATCTAATTGATGGTGCACATTTCTGCCTTTTTGTTTTGTCACAGGGCAGCGCAGCAACATTCCTTGCAGCGCTGTTCAGCAACAAAACCTCTAAAATGAGGCCCCAAGTGTTTGCTCCAATTTCTTTTTTAAAACAACAAAAAACACAGCAGTACAGTTAGCCATTTGGACAGTAGTCAGGTACAACACAGGTGTACATCACATTTGGTATTACAATCCACAACATTTCAGTTGTATTGTATCTCCCCCTCTGAATTTGGTGATTCTTGTAACCTCTCCTCCCTTCACCGTAACCCAACTATAGGAGACAGGCATATTTCACCCCTACATGTGTTCCAAGCCACCCACTTATGATCCCATTTTTAGGGCAACCCCTATTTTTGAAGACATCCTTCTCCGCTATCATGGCTATGTCCAGGTCAGCCTCCCATCTTCTTATTGGTGGTAATTCCCAGACTCCCCATTTTTGTGCTATGTTCCGTTTTGCAAGGGCCCACTCCATTGAAACCCATGATTGTTTGATTTGAGTTAAGTCAGTGGCTTTCCATATATTTAATCAACAGAGTTTCGGTGTACCGTTTTCCTCCTCCTCCACATTTCCATATGTGATGTGACCGCAGCCCAGTAAGTGTAGACGATCGGACATTCCCATATCATGTGGAAAAGGTTCCCTCTTGGAGGCACTGTTGGAGGCAATGTGTGTCGGTCCTCCTCTCCATCTTAACCAGAACTCTTGCCGCCAAATAGACTTTATGCAGGGTTTTAAGTTGGACCAGTCTCAGTCTCATGGGGATGGCAATTTCCCTGGGGGAGGCCAGCGCATCTCGCCAGTCATCATCCTCAAAGTCTCCCACATCTTCCTCCCATTGCTGCCTTGGACGTGTCAACAGCTGTGGTCGGTTATTAATCAGTTTCTTATATGTCAGAGATATGGCTTTCTTAGGCATGGGGTATAGTAGCAATCTATCTTCAAGAATGGATGCTTCCTCTCGTAGAGGGCCTCCCTCGGGTGTTACAATCTGACGTGTGTTTTTCAAGGTGATAACACTCGGGCTCCCAGAGTGGGGTTACTTGTGTGATCTGCTTGTGCCATCCTAGCTTTTTGGTGACCAAATGCCAAATTTCAACAGTGGGGGCTGTTGGACCGGTTAGGAATAGTTGTTTAGGGTTTGTGTAGAGGGCTCTCCGGTATCTTCCCTGCCCCATTAGCTACCTATCTGTGCAAAGGCTCAAATCAGTTTGTGGACCATGGACCCAGCAGTTGATTACCATCTGCTGGGATGCCCAGTAATAGAGCTTACGATCGGGTAGAGCGATCCCACCGTTGTACAATCGGGCTGTTAATTTCTGCATCGTAATAAGCAATGCACTCCCACCCTACAGTAGAGTTCGCACTGTACTGTCAATGCTTGTGAAAGATGAATCTGGGACCTTGAAGGGGGTATTTTGCAGCGCATACAAAAAGCGAGGCAATGGTAGCATTTTAAAAAGAACAGCTCATCCCGGGAGGGTCAGTGGAAGGGCTCGCCAGTACCTGACATCAGTGCGCATACTAGTCAAAGTCCCCTGCAGGTTGGTTTCATAGGATAGTGTTGGGTCGATGGTTACATAATTTCCCAAATATTGAAAACCATCCATAATCTTTTGGCAACTTAGGTCTTGGGCCGAGAACTAGGAACAGTATGGATTTAGACCAGTTTATTGTGTATCCTGAATGATTAACAAATATTCGGAATATGTGAAGGATGCAATAGATTGACGACTCCGTGGGTGCAATGTATAGCAATATGTCATCTGCGTAGAGAGAAATTCTGTCCTCATGATACTCTGGCAATTTGAATCCCTGTTTCAGGGGGTCACCTTACCCAAATCGCCAGTGGTTCTAACACCTACCCAGCCGGATCTGCCATGATGTGTGGCAGCGTACCACTATTTGTGCTTTTGGGTCTGTATATAGGAGCTTAATCCACTTTATGAAGTTGGGTCCAAAGCCCATCCGTTCCAATATTACAAACAGGAAGGGCCATTCAATAGTGTCAAACACCATCTTGGCGTCCAATATCAACAGGGCAAAGTCCTCTCGTATCGTGTCCACCCTACCCAGAACACTATGTAGGCCGCGTAGGTTTAAAGCAGTATTTCGTCCCGGCATAAAGCCTGATTGATCAGGTGTGTACCAGGTTTATGATTAGGGGGATGAGTCTATTAGCTAATACTTTTGTGAGAATTTTAGCCTCCGCGGTAAAGAGGGAGATGAATCGATGCGCTTTACAATCGCTGTTGGTTTGCCCTGTTTGTGTATTACCAGAATTGAATCTCGACGGGCAAGAGACTTTTTTTGTAGCTATCTAGGTAAATGTGGAAAAGTTGGGGCATCAGCTTAGTGGCGCTAGCTAAACTCGATTGGGAGCCCATTAGGTTCCATGGCCTTACCCAAGCGTATATCTCAGATATTTGCATCTCTTTAGCTGTGGGGTCTCCCTCGATGGAATCCCGATCTTCAGGAGAGTGGCCGTTGACCTGGATAGTGACAAGGAGGTTTTGGGCGTCAAGTGCCGTGGACACAGAAACCGAGGTATAGACTGTTTCAAAGCAGGCTGCCAACGTCTCTGCTATATCCTGTGAGTCGGCTATTTCCTCTCCCATGGACCCATCTATCTGCCTGCTTCCTTCTCTCAAGCCAAGCTAATAGTTTACCCATTCGCTCCCTGGGCTCATATATCTTGTAGCATATGATTTTTTGCTTGGCCCTAGCTGTCTCTGTGAGAAGCTGCCTATTGTCTAGTTTCTTGGCATCTATCGTTTGTTTAATTGAGTCATCAGTAGTATGAGCTATGCTCCTCTCACCCATTAAAATATAGTCCTCTAACTGTTCTATGGGCCTCGTTAGTTATTTTTTGTGCCCCACCATTAGAGCCAGAGCTTTACCTTTTATAACAGCCCTAAATGTTCCCCATATAGTCTGAGGCGAGGTCACTGAACCAACATTTTCATTAAAATATACATCTTGTCATTTAACAGTTCTGCTTTAATATGTAGAATTTTTAGTGTACATGGTTTGATTGTGAGGGTTGTGCGTCTTGATTGGAGACCCACTTCCATTCCAGCCAGTACCAGGGAGTGGTCTGAGATACCGCTCACCAAGCATTGGACTTCAATGAAGTCGGGAACATGTTCAGTGTGGGTGAGTAAGTAATCAATGCAGGACTGGCTGTCATGGGGCCATGAGTGGAAGGTAAATTGGTTGGTAGTGGGGTTGAGCTGTCTCCAGATGTCGACCAGGCCAAGGTCTGTGAGGAAATCTGCCGGTTTGGTCCCAGTGTTATGATCTCTACGTGGAGGTCTTCAATCGATCATCCCATCCAGTGTTAGATTAAAGTCACCTCCTATTACTAAGTTACCTACAGCCCTACAGACTGGGTGGAGAACATGCCCAGCCTCCCATTCCCTGGCTGAGCACGAACCGCGGCACCCAGACCAATCACAATGCAGCATTGTGATTGGCTTATGACGCCTGGGTGTGCTTCTTCATCCTTACAGTGGTGCTGAGCCATGAGAAAGCGAGACAGAGAAGAGATGAGGTGGTATGTTAAGTTCGTTTTGTAATTATTTTTGTAATTATTTTAATTTTCCTTAAACCACCACCCCAATACCCCCTGCCCCACCATCCCCGATTAGTGTTGGCTGCAACTGTCTGCATATTATAGGCAAGAGATATGGTTCCTGCCCATCTTTGGGTATAAACCACCAGCTTTATGTAGTGTATTTGGTAGTTGTGACAAAAAAGGGAGAACAATAGGGTCCAGACACACTCCTGGCATAGGCCATTCCTTATCTGAATTCTCTTTGATAAGTTACCGCGGCCATCAGAGATTACTCAGGCCATGTTCTGCCTTGTGCAATTCTTGAACAAGTGAGAGAAAAGCCTTGTTGATACCAAGCCACTCTAACATATCTTTTGTACTCTAAATATTACCTGTAGGGGCCAATGATCACTACCTGCCAATTTCAACACTTCGAATCTTTCCACCATGGACAAATGCCAGGCATTTATGAAAACATAATGGATTGGGCAAACCTGATTTATTCCTCAGAATGTCTGGTTTGCTGGCCAGTTAGTTTCTACCCTTCCATTACCACAAGACAATCCCATGGACCACAGGAATTTTACAAGACATTCATCTTCCACTGTCCCACTTGATCTGGGAAAAACTGCCAAAGTCACCTCTGCCACAGCTGGTAGATCCTTATGCATCTTGTCATATGAAACTGGGTCTAATTTATTATTAAAATCCCCAAACGTTACCATGGGCTTGGAGTTTCATATAACCCCCTATAGTTAAAGCTGACCTGCTGTGCAAATACTCTGACTCCTAGTCCAAATCACTCATCTCCCCCAAGCTATTATCCTCACATCTTAACCTTGAATAAGATAGGGTCTCAGAACGGTTCCACAACGTCAATTCTTTGGCGGCGCTCGCTATAATTACGTGTAGACTGCCCTCTCTTTTATCCTTGAATGTTCTTCTGTGTCGGACCCTTGCAGACCTATACTGTACTTGTTCCGGCCATAGGCCCGCATGGCAGGTCAGGGATTTATAGTCCCTAGGATACATCCCCTCTACTCCCAACTCATCCATCTGTACTAGTATTATACCCGACACCAACAGAAATTAGCAGTGAGTCAAAAGAGTGACCAATTAAAATATGTACCCGGGAGACTAGAAATGAGAAAAGTTATACATTCAAAAATGAGTTCCCATCAGTCCACCATCGAGACCGCCCTTCATCATTTGGGATCTCTTGTTCATCTCAAGGTTGGGAAACCACAACAGACATGGCAGATTTTGATAACCAAGTCAAGAGTGTCCCAACTACATACCACAAATGTGAACAAGGTGTGTCTAATGTGGAACTGAATAGCAGTGCTGAAAAAAGGTGAAGTGAAAAAGAAAAAGAGAAAAGGCTCTAAAATTAGGTAGTGATAGGGAGAAAAAACTTTAATATGCACCCTCACACTCCTAAATCAATAAAAACAGTGCAACTAGTAGTGTAACAAATAACTACTGATAGATGGACCTATAATTTCTATCAGTAGTTATTTGTTACACTACTAGTTGCACTGTTTTTATTGATTTAGGAGTGTGAGGGTGCATATTAAAGTTTTTTCTCCCTATCACTACCTAATTTTAGAGCCTTTTCTCTTTTTCTTTTTCACTTCACCTTTTTTCAGCACTGCTATTCAGTTCCACATTAGACACACCTTGTTCACATTTGTGGTATGTAGTTGGGACACTCTTGACTTGGTTATCAAAATCTGCCATGTCTGTTGTGGTTTCCCAACCTTGAGATGAACAAGAGATCCCAAATGATGAAGGGCGGTCTCGATGGTGGGCTGATGGGAACTCGTTTTTGAATGTATAACTTTTCTCATTTCTAGTCTCCCGGGTACATATTTTGATTGGTCACTCTTTTGACTCACTGCTAATTTCTGTTGGTGTCAGTTATAGTCAGGGGGCTTAGCAGTCAGGGTCATAAAAAATTCCCCTGGGACCTCCTTTTTGTGCTTACTAGTATTATACCCTCCTTTTCTAGCTCTTCCTCTGTCCTCACCACCATCTGTTTCACAAATTCGGATTAAAAAAGGACCTTTGTCACCTATTGCAATTTCCAGTTTTTTGCAAACCCTATCTATGTTTATGTGAGATTTTATCCCAGGATGCAATCTCGCATAAACTAGGACATTGGGGAAATACTTCTAACAGTTTTGAATGATTCAGAGACTTTAAATTCCTCTGACTCTTCCTACCTGTTCCCACTTCCAGGGTTCCAAATGTACCCAAAGACTATCCCTTCTATTGGATCCTTCTCCACGTATCTTGCATCTGGGAGATATTAAGCTTTTACTCCTCCCAGGCTGATCTAGGGTGCCCTTGCACATTTTGCTTATACCAGGATCAGCACCCTTCACCATGCTTTTCCCTCTTTCAATGTCAGCTATTCCCCTGTAACTCTGCCCCACAGGCCTTCGTGGTTGCAGTGGCTGAATGGCCCCTGTACTTGAGACTCTAACCCCTCTCTGGGTCCCACTTCCCCTCATTCTATTTCCCATTTCTACCTTTGGCCTTATCTCTATGTCTAGGGCCCTATGCTCCCCTTTGTGACTTCTTCTCTTTCCTGCTCCTGTCTTACTGAGCTTTTTCTGTTTTTTCCCCACTTTTCTAGGCCGAGGTAAATAGCTCTTTGTCCCACTGTCTCGCCCCCTCCTTATCACCAACATTTGACATCTTGAAATATATAGACTTGGCAGGTTTGCATTTTGTGGATGTTCTAACTCACTGACTACGGCCGGTGTCAATACCTCCTTATCTTTTCTCTGGTACTGGTCGCACTAAGGTGGGCATGCAATTATTAATTTGTTTTAATTCATCTGTGATCAAATGTAGTTGGTTTTTATGAGACGTCTTCAGCCTATTATTTTTGGTCACAGCTTCTAATATTGGCTGAAGGTTTTTCTGCATTAGGAACATTGCTTCTAATGTCAATAGGGATGGCGTTGCTGTTAAATCTAAGCCAGGGGAAGACTGTGGGCCAAGGGTGTAGAGTGCACACCGCGGGTGTCCCTTCCTTCCTCTTCTAAGAGGATGTTCTCCCCGCATCTCACTCCCTCCTCCCCTGACCCATCCTCCACATGACACAACGCCTCCCTGTCTTCGATGGAGCTATTTACCCCAAAGGGCACGAGGCGCGAGCCGAGGCTAACCTGGTTGCCAATGAAGATATCCCCCCCTATGTTTTCAGGCATTTCAACTCCCAGAGAAAGGTCGAAGTCTGGTACTGAGTCTAGGACAATAGAGTCATTTATTGTATTCCTCTCGCTCTCCTTCCAAGTGCTATTTAGTGATTTCCTCAAAAGAATGACACAGTCGCTGAACCCAGGCTTTTAAAAAAAAAATCCCCACTAGTTCCTTTAAAGCTTGACCCAGAGGTATCCAATCCATCTCCTTCATATGATGCATTGGAGTGTCTACCAAATGTTCATCCCTTATCATGCTGGGAGATTTATTTCCTTCTGAGGGCCCAATGATTGTACTCCCCACTGATTCACTTTGTTCATTTTCCCTGGGGGGGGGCATTTTTGATGAAGTGTCTTTCCATCCTCCTTTAGGCATTATCACTTTTATATATCCAAGCGGCTTGTAATCAGCTGTGCTTCTGTCTGTTCTTGTTAGTGCGCTTCTAGGCAAAAAGCTGCTATAATCACAAGTCTCCCTTTGTTTTTCTGCTGCCTCTGCCTCCACCAGCCTCGTGGAACTTTTTCCACAAAGTTGGCTCCTAAAGTCTTCTTTCTCCAGCAAACCTGCGTTTCTTGCTGTTTCCTCTGTACCCTCCTGGCCTCAACACTTAAATTGCCGCCTCGCCATACACTCTAGCCCTCTCAGATCCATAGGGGTTGGGCGTGGTGGCAGCTAGTGGAAGGGGGTCCTTGAGTTTCACAGGTTGAACAACTTGCTCTGACAATAAGGCTTTTGTGAGCACCTGCTCGTTAAACTTCCAATAGATGTGCCCATCTCATCCCCAGGCACAGCTGACCGCATTGCGCCCGGGCAGGAGATATGCGGGCTTATGTTTGCTCTGTAGCAATTTAGTGCAGATGTTATATTGCTATAGTCAAGTCGCTGCCTGTGTTCTCAGCCGGGCTGCTTCCTGAGGCAATGTGGTAAGGGCGGTCAAGTGGACAAGCATTTTCCTTCCTTCCACGTTGCAGCTGCGAGCACAGTGGCGGCTGGCATGAGCACCTAATGATAAAAAGTGTCTGCTCCTATTAGTTATACATCCCTAGTATGAAAAAGAATTCATATCCATCTTTGGTCAAAACAGATAAATAATTGTGGAGGATGGCACTTTTAACGGTAACAAGACACCTAAAATATACAATCCACAACCCCATGGAATGTGCGCTGGTCCTAAGGTCCTGGAATGCCACGGCATCCACCAGCCTCCAAAAGACTCCAGCCACCTCTTGTGGCTTCTACTAGTCAATCATTCAGCCACTTTGGTGCTCCCCGTTGACCTCCTATGGGGAACGTCTCCTGATCATGGGTCACCGAGGGGAACAGCACCCTATTATCTTGCAGAGGATTTCCAGCAAATACTGACCTGCTAACCTTTTGTTAATCGCCTGAAATCTGCCTTTCAACAGGGCAGAGCTACACTCTACCCCTGACTGTGTATTTCGATGTGTATTATTGTATTTCCTCTCTCTTTTGTGGATGTAGTTTGGCAGTCAAGACCCAGGGCCATCTTATTTGGCACTGTTTAAAAGAGGTACGTTTAATTTGGAGCACATTTGTAATGGTAAAAACAAATATAGCCCTTTACATTGCATGCCTTTGCAACGCATGCGATTAAAATGCGGTTGGTACAACAACTGCGTTGTTACATTGCAGTCGTTATAGCCACTTGCTGTAGGGGGTGCTCTGGATTTAGGAACAGTATAATTTACTATTCCAACTCCAGTGTGCGCAACAATAGGGTAGGTGTTGGAATAACCCACCTACAGCAAGTCGATGTAACGACTTGCGTTGTAATGGTAATGCGATGTAACTACGAGGTTGTTTTAACAACCGCGTTATAATCGCATGCGTTGTAATGCATGCAATGTGATGGCTGTTACCCAGTAAAAACATTATTATACTAAATGGGTAGGAACTATCTCCCTCACATAATGGGTAATAATAATAATAATAATAATAATAATAATAATAATAATAATAATAATAATAATAATATCCCAAAATGTAGGAGGCACATTTACATGAACACGTGACATACTAAAACAGTGGAAATGAGAACACCTGTCAACTGAAAAACGTGAGTTAAAAGTGGGAGGAGCAATAAATTGATCCCATAGACTGTTAAGTAACCGAAAAGAATATAAACCACACCCGTGGGATGATTTGTTTCATTTTATTTCATTTCATTGCCCAGAGTCAATAGTCCACTTGCTATTATTTTGCCCTTATTATATAAAAACCTGTGTATTAAGTGGATTGTGCCACTGTGTAGATTGGTAGGACCTGGACATTATTTGGAGGTCATGAGAATCCTAGCCACTGATACGCGCAGCGTGGTGGTCTTTGGACTGGCCAGATTCTGGCAGGCATTATGGATCAAGCATTTCAAATGTATTACACAGTTCTCCTAAATCTTAGTATCTGGCTACTTTTATTGACTTTTATCTTTGACTGTTTTTAACTATTGCAGTATATTGCTCCGTGTATATTACTTTTATTGCATGTACTATCATTATTCTGTATGGCACTTCACACTTTATAAGATCTCTGCAATCAGAAATAAAGTATTTGATCAATAATAATAATAATAAAAATAATAATAATAATAATAATAATAATAATAATAATAATAATAATAATATTAAGAAGAAGAAGAAGACGTAGAGGAAGAAGGAATGGCAAGTTCTCTTCTGGCAAGATAATTACACAATGCACTGTGTCTACACGTATAAGAATCATAGTTATTTCTAGATTAACATTTATCAATCTGTAATCATGCAATCAGTTATGCATGACAACTGTATGTTTTGGGAATACTGTTTTTTCTGGTCCTGTACTGGTATTATGTTCCTGGTGGGGGCATATCATGCAATAGGTTCCAGTTACTCTGCCTGTCACTTCTTAGAATGGTGCTATGTGATAGAACCCCACAATGGTTTCCTGCAGTCCCGCATGTGCCTATGGCAAATATATGTGGGTATGTATCCTAAATAAGATGGAACTTAGAAATTACCTAAACACCCTGGAGAGTGTACTTTGGGATTTCCGAGACCCAACACCTAGTATGCCCAGCATTCATCTAACAATAGCAGCTGTAGGGAGCACAGTGCTTTAATGTGCTTGGTTATGGCTTGGCTGCACTAAGTTGCCCTTCCCAATACTGGGTGCAGTTAACTAAGCAGGTTGAATATGATAAAATTGCTTAACCTAAATTTAGCATATGTTACTTCTTAATTCTGTTCAAATAGTGTGATTGGTTGCCTGGCTCTCTCTCAAATTACACATTTTTCCCATAATGGCACAGAGGGCTGCCATTTAGAAACAGTGTTTTGCCTTACTGCTTCTTTTTATAGTTTGCACTTTAAAAGCATCTGCTGCCACTTTGGTCCAGATTATGAGTTGCACTATACTGGAAAGGTGGTTACTCAACACCTGTAAAAACCAATACCATATTCTAACACCCCATCAACACTGTACATTTATGAGTGTAACCCCATGGCAATGAGGTGTAACCTTGTGGACATGGTTTTACTGGGGAATTTTGCACACTATTCTTTTTTCCATGGGGATTATCACTCACAATTATGACTCTCTATGAGCAGGCCTTAAATATGAGCAGGGGTTGTTGGGTGGAGTGGAGGCAGTGGGATCGTGGGGAGGATGGAGAATGCAATTACACTGTAGTCTGGCAGGGGGAGCAATATATGCTCCTTGTACCATTGCACAAGATCAGACAAGAGCAGGAATATGGGTTCAGGCTTCAGCCCGTTCCCAACATTTTTTCAGCTCATACAATTAGGTCCAGTGTTACCAAACATGGGATATCCTGGTGCGGGAACACTGAGTCACTTGTAATCAGACAGAGTGGTATCTCACCTGTGCTTACCACTATACAGGACTACTAATCAGGCTAAATTCCACATACAAAATGCAACTTTTGTGAATGTTCATAATTTGTGAATGTTCGCTACAACAATATCTGCAATTCGTAATTAAGAAATTGCAAATTACAAGTAGCTGATTTTTTTGTTATCCAATTGCATGGCCAACTCCTCCAGTCAGGCCCTGTGCCCAAACATCTGCATGCCAGGCCCTGGGCTGACTCTCCTTGGGCAGCCAACACCACAACACATCGCCTTCAGTCCTGCACTGTGCGTTTGACTGAAGGAGCCTAGATACTCCGAGGGACTGCATCCAACCCTCTGTGGACAGCCAAACTCTGCTGCACATTGTATTTGGTCCTAGGCAGAGGGGTTAGCTGTAAAGCCTGGACTGTGTCCAGGCAATGCTCCCTCCCCACCATGTGTATCGAACCCCTATTGAATCAGTAGTGCACTCAATTACTTTTTCCATTTTTTAATCCTCATTTGCAAATCCAGTGAGACATTGGGAGGTTCTGCAGTATTAGAACTGGCATCCTTGTCCTGGTATTCCCCCAAACATTTGTCATCACCTTTCCTGTTTTTTCTGTATCCGATTTTATAGGCATTGGGACTCTATAGATTTCACCACTACTAACCAGTGCTAAAGTGCTTGTACTCTCTTCCAAAAACATGATAAAATTGGCTTACACCTGATTGGACATTTAATTTACTTGTAAGTGCCTAGTATATGATAATGCACATACCGAGTGCCTGTAAAGTAAATGCTGCTGGTGAGACTGCAGGACTCCTTTTACCACCCACAAACGTCGCACATTACAACTTGTGTCAGGCCTGCTATTGCAGCCTGTAGTGACATTTAAAACTGCCATTTAAAAGAAAGTAAACCTTATGCCAGACTTAAACCTTCTATTTTATTACAGCCTATAGGCTCAGAGTGCATTTTATCTAGAAAGTATGTGATGAGGGTTTACGTTTTATTTTCCCTGGTGGTGAAAAACTCCTATAGTCATTTTAACTAATATAATGCCTATCTCTCCAGTTGATTAACAGTGGGTTGCCTTTTTACATGTAATGAATGCTAACTTTAGATTGGGAGCAGGTAGAGATGACATGTTTAGAATAAAATGAATTGTAAATTAAAATCCTCGTTAATTGTAATGTAAAATCCTCTTTAATACTAAAGTTGGATTTAAGACAAAATTCTGAAAATGCCACTTTTAGAAAGTTGAAACCCTAAGGATATAGGTCTATGAAAATAGTGGTTGAGGCTAGACCCTTTTTCAAATATGCAACACACAATTGCCAAAACCACACTTACTTAAACAAGAAAAATTTCTAAAATATTTATTATATTCTAACCCGGCAACTCTATTCAATGCCAGTTATTTTTGTACTTTTTAAAGTTTTGTTACACAACAAATAGCAGAAGTGGGACATACTGTACATTCAAATATTTACATTGCTGTACATAATTTCACACATAGAAACAAAAATTGTCAAGTTAATATATCAACATCAGACATGTTACAAAAAAATGGTTACATAACAAAAAAACAATCAAATTCATGTAGAATCAATGAATGAGAAAAATCAAATAGCTGGGGAATATAGTCAAATAAATGGCTCAAAATCAGTAATATCTGGACTGGCTAGTCCTAGTCTTCTTTATACATGACACTCTATTCCACCAACTGTGCCGACGTGTTTCAAATCCAGGACTAGCGTCCCTGGACCCTCATCAGGGCTTTAATTCTTTGTGTCTGAAAGATTCAAAGAAAAAAGCGTTTTGTTTACTGCTAGCTACCATACTACAGTTGCAACTGACTACTGGTTTTAAAAAAAAAAAAAGGGGGGGGGATTTGGTTTTACATACCAAGCTCTTATGGCAAAGGAGAAGGCTTGTGGGTCTTGTGGGTCTTGTTATGAATCTCTTGGGCGCCATGGGAATCAATCGTTATGTGTGGCCAGGCAATCAGATCTAAAAAATGTGGGGTTGGATTAGCTGAAACATCATTTGCCATTCTGTCTGAAAAAAGGGGAAAATGGGGCCGCTTTCGCCTACCTTCTTTGCTTTTATTTCTCGTGCCGCCTGCCGGCGTGATGACTGAGAAGGTATTGTCATCTATAATGTGTCTGTAGGAAACATATTTTAAGCGTATTAAAAAAAGTCTCTCATGCTCATTTATTGTGTAGAGCACTTGAAAGGGAATGCTAAAGCCTACCTTTTCGCTGGCCTAGTTCTTCATAAATTCGAAGTGTTTCCTTACTAGCAGAATTTTGTGGCATGAACATAGACATGAAATCCGGGCTGTGAGAAAAACTCACAATATACTTGGCAGTGCCACAGCAGCATCAACAGCATAATTGTGTGCCTCTGACCACAGTGCTATTGCCAGGGAATGCGGTTCCCTGGTGATTGAGGTGGTCCTCTGGAGGTCTGACCACCGTAGTTGTAATACAGCAGTCGGACCACTGGTGCAGCGGTCCCTAACTGCCACCTAAACTCCACCATGGGTTAGGCGGTCTGATGGACCGCCAAACTCATAATTAGGCCCTTTTTTCTAGGTGTGGGGAGCCTTAAACCTGAAGAAGCTGAAATTCAATCTGCTGTCATTCTTTTTCCAATGGGTTCAGCAGAAACACAGGACCATTGGAAGAAAAGTTTTCAAAACTTTCCACACTGTCTTCTAATGCCAAACCTAGGACTGCACTTCTGACCTCAGGGAAGGCCCTTGGATATTCTAAGCGCATTAGGCAGAGGCCAAAAGCAGGGTCAAAACCAGGCGCAATTGCTACAGTTCAGCTGCGCACTTTAGGTAAAGTACCTCTTGCTGCTTTTTGTGTCCCTGTAGCCACACAGGGGTGCAGCATTGGGCCACTTCTTTAGCAAGGGTACAAATGGGGTCTTTCTTCTGTTCTTGTACAGGTCCAGGAGGTATTCTTAGAAAGTGCTTTGGGATGCCACCTTAATGCATGGCACCAGTTGGTGGTTGGTAATGCCTCTTGAGTACCGTCTAACCAATGGGATCAAAGTTCCCGCATGCCCACTTTTAGAGCAGTTCATGTTTTCCCTACTTCAAATAATTCCATAGTGCCCTTTACTCTCAAAATTTAAGATCAAGAAACCGTTTCTCCCTTAAGCAAACATTATGCGCTCACTCAGACATGTGGCCATGATAATGGTAAATCCCATCCTATGTGGTCACTCAAAACGAGTTATTTGGGTAGCTTTCCTCCCACTGGGTCTGGAGGCAGCCTGACTATGGGGGACATAGGCTGAGCCTTTCAATGTGTCACATAACATTTGCAGTACACTTTGAAGTTAATGAAGTTCCTGGGTCCACCTTAACTAGTCTTACTGCAAGGGGAAGAAAATACTTTTTTTACCAGCGCACCTTGCATACAAGGGAATTGCTTCCTCTTTTGTAACAGTTTCCCAACCCCTTTCAGACCTTATTCAGGCCAAGTCAAGACTAGGCAGTGGAGGGAGGCTATCACAAGTTTGCCTCCAGCAGCTACAGGCAGGATAAAGGTAACTTTCTAAAAGTTAGAGTTCCCATATATAATATATGATATATTTAATACAAATACAAATTCACCTCTATATTGGATTTTTTTTAAATATTAAAATAGGTCTTTGAATGGAGTCTGTAGCGGGTACAGGTCAAATGTCATATATCTATAGTTTGACTTTCCTGTTTGCCAGTTACTAGCAGACTAGTGACAATGTCACTTTGGAGCTATTCATTGGGTGAACAGGCCATTTCTAATGTCACACATGATCCACTCTTAAATATTATGCACCCTATTTTGTGGATATAAAGGTGTACTTAGTTGTGACCTATTTAATATTTTAAATCAGGGCTTCTTACCTGTCAAAAGGGTGATATCGGCAGGTACTTGCAGCAGGCTTCGTATTGCTGCTGTCTGGTTACACAGAGGAGGCCTAAAGCCATGTTTTCACTGCCACTGTAGTGGTTTGCATAATAGGTGCTACAGTCCACAGGTAACATTAAACTTCCAGGCCATGGGTACATTTTCTATGCCACATACTAGGTAGGTTTACACACATTGAATACATTTTCCATGAATAAGCCAATTTAACCAAGTATTAGGTGTCAGAGCACATGCACTAGGACCTGGACAACAGAGCATCGCAGTATGTAGCCAAAAACCAACAACAGTAACCACCTAAAATTGGGTACTTTCTCACAATGCCCATACCGGAACACCTTTTAAATGCATATTTCTCAAGAAAATGCTGAAAAGATTTACACAAATCCAAGTAAAGGCATCTCAGTCAGTAAGGTTATAAATGCATGCCAAATTTGGTGTCATTCGGCATGTGTCAAGAGAGGCAAGATGGCGACCACGCGAGTGGACGCGTAAGCTGACTTCTCCGGCCACTTAAACCCTCCTGTGGGGATACAGAGCGGAGAAATGGAGAAAACCCTTTGATTATCGTGAGCCCTCACCTGGATACGAGTAGTGGACTGTAAAGTTGCAAAAGCCGGAGGAAATACAGCATGCTGGCTACGGTGTGCACCTTTGATGGTGTGAGAGAGTGCGTTCACTGCGTAGCTGATGTTTGGCGTTTCTGACGTGATACACCAGCTTCCGGCACGGTACCGCTCAGTGTGGACGCTAGTAGCTAACACAGCTGCTGGCGGTTTGCGGAGCCTACTGCGATTACGGAGCCTGCAGTGCTTGTTGAGAGGTCGTGACCCAGCAAGCAGTGAATATCGGAGGATGGCCCCCAAGGGAACACGCGGAAAACGGGCACAGGAGACGCCCGGGGCCGGTGTCGGAGCCAGCGGTGGACTTACAGGCGAGGAAGGACATAAAACGGGCAAAAATGCCGCCACCTCCACCGAGAAGAGAGTTGAAGCCGGTAAGAGTAAGGTCATTACAATACCTGATATATTCAATACAGCAGAGGAAAAGCGCAAAGGAAAGCCACATGCCGCCCACGCTAGCGCTGATGCACGTTTACAAACACAGGTAGACCCGAGTGCGGCTGTTAATGTTAATGATTATAGCTTGCAAACGGTCGAAAACGGGGAGAACACCGCAAGCAGTGTTAATTTCGCGGTGAGTGCAGTGGAGGCGGCAGATAAACCGGGCTCAGTGGAGAGAGCGGCTAATGGTAACATGGACTTAGTTTTGATTAAAGACTCGGTTTCACTGGCGGCTTCTGGCAAGAGTAAAGCACAAACAGCGGTACAAGCACAGCCAATACAATTAACACTACCGCCACAAGCTGTGTCCTAATATCCCTTGGCAACAGATGGTGAATCAGAGGATTTTTATTCTTTATCGGAAGGCTCAATTTCATCCTGTGATGATCTAACTGCACCCTATTCCCAACAAATGAGTATGGTAGATGACAGCGAGGGTGAATTAGAGGATTCCGCCAATATAGGAGAAGAGATAGTCCTGCTACCATACGTGAAAGAGCTCACTCAGTGAATGATGCAGCGGCAAATAATGGTTCACCATCAGAGATGCACGGTGACGGAATAGTGGAAACGGTAACGGTAGAGCAAGATATTACTTTGCATACTATTTATCAGACTATTCTCTCACATATGAATAAGACAGGGCAGGACAGTTTAAGAATACAAAACTCTTGTCGTAGACTCCAGAATTCGATAAGAAAGCTGGCGAAATCTCAAACTGATTTTGAAGAAAGATTTGTTGAAGTTGAATCTCGGATATCCAATATTGAGGATCAATTAATGCAACAGAAGACTACTACGGAACAGTTGAGCACGAATAAAGATGATGTAAAATGGAAATTAGCTGACTTTGAAAACCGCGCTTGGCGGAATAATCTGAGAATTATGCAAATTCCTGAGGGAAAAGAAGGGCAAGAACCACGGAAATTTATTGTACAATTATTTTCACAAGCATTCCCTAAGATTACCAAGTGGGACTGGGACAGAGAAATAGAGCGGGCGCATAGGTTCCCATTCAATATACGTCAACAATCTGGGGTATCTAATACTAGACCTAGACCCATTTTGGTAGCGTTTAACAGCTTTTAGCTAGGGAGGATGTGTATTTGAATACACGCCCCAATAAGAAAAGTAAGGGGGGTGGTTTTGAGTTTTTTACAACACTTGATTTCTCCAAATACACAGTAGATGCTAGATGGCAGTTACGACAGATGGTCACACAGTTCCAGAGTATGGGGGCACAAGCCTACATTTCACATCCCGCCCAACTCAAAGTGATCTATAAAGAAAATATTCGCTATTTTACTAATGTAGAGGCTGCAAAGGCGTATTTTCATACTGAAAAGGGAAAAGAAGAGTTATAGAGCTATAGAGCTACAGTGCTTTAGAGTTTCAGTGGGTAAATTCAGGATTATTGATTAGTGGTGGTTTTCGCTTTTTTCTTCTTTTTGGATCGGGGGTGTGTAGGTTATAAGGATAATGGTATCCCAGTGGGGGGGGAGGCTGGAGGCTTCACATCGAAGGACTATAAGTCCTGAAGTTTTGGTAAGAGGGCGGGGGGGTTGGGGGTAGGGAGGGTTGCACAGGGTATTGGGTTGTGGTAGTGGTAGGGGATGGTAGCACGGGGGGGGTAAAAAGGGATAAAAACCCCGGTGAGGGCAAAAAACAGTACAGGAAGGGAAAGATGTTTGAGTTGAAGACTATGTGCTTCAAGAGCTTGGTGTGTACAAGAGAGAGTTGCATCATAATTCGGATTGTAAAGAATAACTTTTATGGCTCATAATATTAAAATATGTTCTTTAAATGTGTCTGGTCTTAACAATGTTAAAAAAAGGAACAGGGTGGCTTCTGAGCTTCGCTACATCCAACCGGATATTGTTTGTCTCCAGGAGACACATTTATCATGGAGCAACCGCTCCTTAGTAAATGATTTGGGCTATTCGCTAATCTGCGCATCACAGCAGACCTCTATGACTCGGGGGGTAATGATTTTAGCAAAGCCACGTTTGAGTACAACAATTCACACCTTAACTAATAAATGGGGAAGATGATCTATTGCTGAGATTAAAATTAAATCTTCCCATATAACTGTGTGTTCAGTTTATGGGTCAAATTTGGATGACCCCGAGGTCTTAGTAAAGTTGAATATGGAATTGGCAAATTGGGTAACTCCACTGATATTATGTGGTGATATGAACATTAACTTAAATAACATTGAACTTGCAGGAGGCCCTGATAAATATGTTGGGCGTAAACCACAGGTTTTCAAGGCGTTATTCAATTTGGTAACCGATCATGGCCTGGTAGATACCTGGAGCAATTTGAAAGCAACCTTGCCCGGATATACTTACTATTCATTCCCACACAAAAAAATGGCTCGAATAGATTATTTTTTTTCTTCTTTATCGATATTAGCGGAAGCTCACATTGAATTATTCCCCAAAGTAACATCTGATCATGCACCTTTGGTTCTGAGTATACCAGATTCTTCGACGGATTTTGGTACTAGATCTTTTTCTTTTGGCAGGAAATTGTGTTTGGACGCAGAGTTTAAGATTACCATGTAAATGTAATGTAAATGTGCTGGATTTGTAAAGCGCACAGCTGCCCGTGAGCATCCCGGCGCTTGCTTAGGGAACCCGTCCTGGTATTCCCCTGTGAGAAACCCCAGCAGGGTGTCCACAAGGTGAAAGCCAGGCATCCCGCCGCAGTGGAGATTAAGCAAGCTATTGCCCAGAGTCGCAGAGTGTGACCCCGTGAGTTGAGTAGGCACCAGAGCGAGAATTGTCAAGTCCGTGGAATTTTTTGAGCCCGAGACCCGCCGAGGCAGGGAATCGAACCCTGGTCCACGGTCGATCTCAGCTTCCAGGTCTGCTGCCTCTAACCACTGAGCCACGCTTCTCCACATGGCAAAGTGGATAACGGAATTTATTAACTTTAATGTAGAAACCGCTAGTATTGATATCATGTGGGAATCACTAAAAGCGTGTTTTAGAGGGGAGGTGATGAGCTATGGTAATTTTAGCCAGAAGAAATTAAGGGGGGAAATGCAAGACCTATATAAGATATTGAGAACTTTTGAGGAGAATTTAATTAGGGAAATTCAAAAAAATGGTTCACAACAGAATATAGTAGATGCGGAGGATAAGGTTGCTAGATATCGAGCTAAGATAACGGGGGTGTGGAGTGAGGAAAACGCGAGAAAAATACTTGGTATACAAACGACATGTACATAAATATGGGGAGGCAATAGGGAGGTCATTAGCCTTACGGTTAAAGATGCAATCAACCTCCAGATCTATAGTAAGCATGCAGGATCAACACGGTAATTTACAACAGGACCCAGATACAATTCTTGATATACTTCACCAGTATTATTCAGAGCTATATACGCAGCAGAAAACTGATCGAACAAAGGCAAGATTTGAACTAGGGGAGGTTGTACAGTTGAACGAGAATGATAAGGAATGGCTAGATAGTCCATTTACAATGGAAGAACTGGACGCAGCGGTAAAAAGTTTGGCGAATGGCAAAGCAGCTGGACCAGACTATATCCCTGCTGAGGTTTATAAATTATTTTTTGAACAGTTAAAATATATTATGTTGGACACCTTTAGGGCCGCTCAGAAGGGTAAGGCACCAAAATCATGGAATGATGCTTTGATTGTTGTTTTTAGTAAAAGGGGTAAGCCTCCAGGACTTCCGGGATCATATCGCCCTATTTCTCTGCTTAATTGCGATAGCAAATTGTATTAAAAAATATTAGCTAATCGAATTTCAAAAGTGATAACCCCGCTGGTCTCTTTAGATCAGCACGGGTTCATTCCTAAGCGTGGTACTGTGACACACATAAATAAAGTAATCACCTTAATGGATATTGCTCAAGCCGAAAAACGGACAGTAGCTTTAATATTATTGGGCGCAGAGAAAGCGTTTGACCGTGTTGAATGGCATTACTTATGGGAGATTATGAGGAAATTGGGCTTCGGGGATAATTTTATGACAGCAATTCAGGTGTTATACTCTGCTCCAAATGCGAGAATTGCTGCAATGGGGAGGAAATCTGCAATGATTAGCATTACAAGAGGTACAAGGCAGGGGTGCCCCTGCTCCCCATTACTATTTGCACTATTTATAAATCCCTTATTAAATAAACTATCAAATAACTCTTTAATTGAGCCATTCATAGTACAAAATATAGCATACACGGTTTACGCATATGCGGATGATGTGGCAGTTATGACTGTTAATCCTGGTGAGGCATTAATAGAGATTGAACGACTAGCTTCAGAATTTGGCTTAATATCAGGCTATAAATTAAACTCAGGTAAGACTCAAGTATTATGCTCGGAGAATATGCGATTCAGTGATCCAAGAGTCGTATCTGAGGTAATATATCTAGGTATAATAATTAAGACCTCCATGAATGATATTGTGGAAGCCAACTGGATTAGTACATACCGACACATTAAGCAGACGTTAGAAAGATGGGGACGACTTCAATTAACAATCTTAGGAAGAGGCAATGTTATTAAAATGCATATTTTGCCAAAAGTGTTATATATGTTCAGAGCTATACCGCTAGAGATTCCATTTCAGCATATACAACAATTACAGTCTACCTGTGCAAGATTCTTATGGTCTCCAGGGAAACCTCGGAGGGCAATGAGGTTGATGACACTTCCGATTGAGAGAGGGGGGTGGGCTATCCCTGAATTTTTGTTATATTTTTATGTTTGTTTTTTACAAAGAATGCGATTGTTATTAACTGGGGAACCAGTGGACAATATGGCAGATTCACCCTCTATATATCATTTATTGCTGGGAATTCATGCACAACGTAGCTTATTCAAAGAGTTGGAGGGGAACTATTATAAGAGAACGCGTTATAAGGTATTGAAATCAGCTTTTAAAGTCTGGCTAAAGGTGGCACGAATGATAAAAATTGGGAAAGTGTCATATTCTACACCATTTAACGCGGACAAAATATTACCTTGTGTTTTTCATGATACAGTAGCCAAAGTTTTGACACACTTGGGGATAGTGCAGATTGGGGATTTGTTTGAATTAGATGGGTCACTGGCTTCTTACGAGAGATTGACTTTAAAATATCCTTTGACTAAGTCGTCTTTTTTCAAATATCTTCAATTAAGAGATTTTATTAATAGAAAACATATCCATGGGGGAAAAAGTTCTTTAGTCGAGGTGATTCGTAAAGGGGAGAAAATCGGGCTTTTGTATAGTATGTTAATGGAATACAGACCTGATGATTTGCAGAAGTTTAATTTATATTAGCAGGTTCAGTTGGAAGAACCCTCTTTATTAATAGAAGATGCAATAATTATGTCTAAGGAAGCATTCCTATCCGCTAATTTGAAGGCGCAATTTTTTAAAACTATTTTTCGTTTATATTATACTCCAGAGCGCATGATGAAGTGGGGGTCGCAATATGATGGGAAATGCTTCAGATGTAAAGCTGATAATGCTGATAGTATACATATATTTTTCAGTTGCTGTAAATTACGTCAATTTTTGATACATATGGAAAATTTTCTTTCTATGATTACACATTCTACTGTGAAGATCTCTCCATCTATGATGCTTTTAGGAATAGGTGAAAATGTTAAACAGGGCACTGCTTTATTTAAATTTAGATATTTCCTACTTGTAGCTATGACTGCTGCCCGTTTATGTATCGCCTTAGATTGGTTACAAGAAGAACCTCCTGCATTTTAATTTTGGCGCTCAAAGTTGTATAATCTATTTGAATTGGAATGGAGTCTGTATGGACTGAAGGGAGCTAGGAAAAGGCAACTGGGAATATAAATTTGGGGTGCAATTTATGATCATCTTGCAGTCTGAAAAAGTGAATTATGATTTCATTTTTCAATTTTTAATTTTGCTGCACGAAATAATGTCAAATGTGTAATTTACGATATGTGAGATATGTATGTATGGTGTAATCCTGTGCTGATGTTTTGTCCCTACGGGGGAAATAATAAAAAAAAAAAAAAAATTTGGTGTCATTCACTTTATCCATTCTTTCAGTATCATAAACCAAAATTTTCTATGTCAATGAACATGTGAAATTGCACTTTAAAACTCTCAAAGTTTTTTCCTTTGCCCCTGTTTAATGGAACAATGCAAAATTGTCCTTGAAGAACGCACAAACAATAAATGCCTCTGACCTAACTATAGCTACAGTGATGCTAGAAATACCAGTGTATTAAATATATACATATATGACCAACACTGTGCTCCTAATCAAGGCTGGTGTCGGCACTCAATGGAGTCAGCTTTTTCGGTGTACATTTTTTGTATACTGGGGGCAATAGAGAGCCCGGTCACAAGATAGCCGCACTCACCAGAGGCTCCGCTGGCTGGAGGAAACAATCCACAATTTATCCGAGCTTATTGGAGGCATTGTACACCCTCAGCCTCATCCTACATGCCCCTGTGGCGGGCTGCTTCTAACTATTGCCCTTTTTGCTGAGACAGACCCTTGGAGGTGGTATTGGAGAAGCTGCTTGTATCGACCCGATCCTGGGCCATTACCACTACTGTTGTCTCTATCCGCCTCACTGACACTTCGGTTGCAGCACCTGCGCCCTGCCTGGCCAACCCGTGTGAGCAGTTGCTCACACGGGCCAACTCTGTGGCGGAGCAGACCCAAGCACCTGGGTGCTGGCGCTGACTGCGGCTGCCATATTGGTGAGGAGGCTGTGTGTGCAGACAGTCATGTCATCCTGTCTTGACTAGCAAAGACTCTGAAGGAGTAGAGCCCCGATAAACACCTGATCATGGATGCGTGCCACAGGAGCCTTCCCTGCTCTGCCTCACGAGACCTGCAGCATGTTCAAATTCACCTATGAGTGCTTGGGAGAGGCCTGGTGCAGCCTATGATACATTGACTTCTGTTCCCGGATTGAGTGCTGCTGCCAAATTAATGTGTCTGGTGGAGTGAGCGGTAAAACAAACCTATGCTCTATGTGTGGGAGGCTGGAGCTCTTCCCCTGGTGGCGCCCATGATTCCTGGATGAGACAGGCCACAAAGGGTGAACGTGAGCTCTTGGTGGACCTCCTATGTTCTACAGACTGGAGAGAGCAGTAGCTGGTGCGATATGGAAAGATATATGGTGGAGGAGTATGAGCCAGCCTTTGTGCACCCTCACGTTTCACTGTGCACTGATTAGTATATAATTCTGGCTACATTTCCTATGGCTATGTCTAAATGGTTACATACGCTCCTCCCAGATACTGGACAGGTCTGGATGCTGATGTGCAACACTTCTCGACCTGCCTGTGCCCCCCAACGGCTGGGGTGTGGCGTGGTCTGGACTGATTGGGCATAGCTCAATAACACACAAAATGTATGTATGTATGTATGTATGTATAGGCATTTATATAGCGCACTACTTACCCGTAGGGTCCCAAGGCGCTTCGACCGCTGCGAAACCCTTCCTGGCTTCCCTGAGAGATGGTCCCTTAATGGGTATCTCCAGGGTGAGACCAGGCATCCCCAGCGGTCTGGTGGGGCCGTTAGTGAAGATGAGGCAAGCTAATGCCCAGAGTTGCCAAGTGTGATCGCTGATCAGAGTGGGCACCGAGGCGAGAGAATTATCGAGTCCGCTGACCCTGGTCCAGAAACCTGGGTAAGGGGTAAGAAGTACCTCTCCTAAACCAGCCTCCTCACTGAATAACCTCAAACACACAAAAAGCAATAGGAGGAAAGAAGAATTGCTCCAAACGAGGGAGAAGCAAACAAAATAAAAAAAAATTTAAAGTGCCCTCACCCACTAATGTTTAAAAAAAAAAACCCTCACCCAAAACATGTTTCCTCATCGGGCTTGCTCACAACATCCTCTCACAGACCAACGCCTGGGATGAAGCATAAGTGAGGGGAGGAAAGTACAAACATAAGAGTCTAAGGCATGGGTACTCACAAACTTTCTCTCGGGGGCCAAATTTACAGTGTGGTTTGTGGCTGAGGGCCGCACCGGTGGAGGCGAGGTCAGTAGGGGAGGGGGAAGGGGCTAGAAAAAAAAATACTGTGACCATGAAGTTGAACACAGGCCCCTGCAGCTGACGCGTTCATCCACTGAGCCAACAGACCAGCATACACACACATCTCTTTCTCTCTGTCTCTCTCTCTCTCTCTCTCCCTATCTCTCCCTCCCTCTCTCTTTCTCCCTCCTTCTATCTCTCTCTCTGACTCGCTCCTTTCCTCTCTCTCTGTCTCCCTCTGTCTCTCTCCCTCTGTCTCTCTCTGTCTTACCTCTATTTCTCTCACTGTTTCCCTCCCTCTCTTTCCTTCTCTATCTCTGTCTCCCTCCATCTGTCTCCCTCTATCTGTGTCCCACTGTCCATCTCCCTCTGTCTCCCTCCCTCTGTCTGCCCTCTGTCTGTCTCCCTCCCTCCCTCTGTCTGTCTCCATCCCTCCCTAAGTCTCCCTCCCTTCCTCCCCCGTCTCCCTTCCTCCCTCTGTCTGTCTCCCTCTGTCTCCCTCCCTCCCTCTGTCTGTCTCCCTCCCTCCCTCCCTCTGTCTGTCTCCCTCCCTCTGTCTGTCTCCCTCTCTTTCTGTCTGTCTCCCTCCCTCTGTCTGTCTCCCTCCCTCTGTCTGTCTCCCTCCCTCTGTCTGTCTTCCTCCCTCTGACTCCCTCCCTCTGTCTGTCTCCCTCCCTCTGTCTGTCTACCTCCCTCTGTCTGTCTCCCTCCCTCTGTCTGTCTCCCTCCCTATGTCTGTCTCCCTCCCTCTTTCTGTCTCCCTCCCTCTGTCTGTCTCCCTCTGTCCCTCTGTCTGTCTCCCTCCCTCCCTCTGTCTGTCTCCCTCCCTCCCTCTGTCTGTCTGTCTCCCTCCCTCCCTCTGTCTGTCTCCCTCCCTCTGGCTGTCTCCCTCCCTCTTTCTGTCTCCCTCCCTCTGTCTGTCTCCCTCTGTCCCTCTGTCTGTCTCCCTCCCTCCCTCTGTCTGTCTCCCTCCCTCCCTCTGTCTGTCTGTCTCCCTCCCTCCCTCTGTCTGTCTCCCTCCCTCTGGCTGTCTCCCTCCCTCTGGCTGTCTCCCTCCCTCCCTCTGGCTGTCTCCCTCCCTCCCTCTGGCTGTCTCCCTCCCTCCCTCTGGCTGTCTCCCTCCCTCCCTCTGGCTGTCTCCCTCCCTCTGGCTGTCTCCCTCCCTCTGGCTGTCTCCCTCCCTCTGTCTGTCTCCCTCCCTCTGTCTCCCTCTCTCTCTCTGTCTGTCTCCCTATCTCCCTCTCTTTGTCTCCCTCTCTCCCTCTCTCTGTCTCCCTCTGTCTGTCTCCCTCTCTCCCTCTGTCTGTCTCCCTATGTCTGTCTCTCGCAGTCTGGCTCCATCCCTCCCTATGTCTGTCTCCCTCTCTCCCTCTGTCTCTCTCTCTCTGTCTGTCTCTATCGCTGTCTGTTTCTATCGCTGCCTGTCTCAATCGCTGTCTGTCTCTGCCTCTATCTGTCTCTGCCTCTATCTGTATCTGCCTCTATCTGTCTTTGCCTCTATCTGTCTCTGTCTGTCCCTGTTGTTGACCCTATCTAGCTCCGTCTGTCCCTGTCTCTATCTGTCTCTGCCTCTATCTGTCTCTATATGTCTTTATCTGTCGCTATCTCCATCTGGCTCACCTCACATGGCTCTCACTCCATGCTGCCCTCTGTCACCTCACCCGGCTCTCACTCCCTGCTGCCCTCAGTCACCTCACCCGGCTCTCACTCCCTGCTGCCCTCAGTCACCTCACCCGGCTCTCACTCATTGCTGCCCTCCCATCTCACCCAGCTCTCACTCCCTGCTGCCCTCAGTCACCTCACCCGGCTCTCACTCCCTGCTGCCCTCCCTCCTCACCCGGCTCTCACTCCCTGCTGCCCTCAGTCACCTCACCCGGCTCTCATTCACTGCTGCCCTCCCACCTCACCCGGCTCTCACTCCGTGCTGCCGTCTGTCACCTCACCCAGCTCTCACTCCCTGCTCTGCCCTCCCACCTCATCCAGCTCTCACTCCCTGCTGCCCGCGGACACCTCACCCGGCTCTCACTCCCTACTGCCCTCCATCACCTCACCTGGCTCTCACTCACTGCTGCCCTCCCACCTCACCGGGCTTTCACTCCCTGCTGCCCTCCCAACTCACCGGCCTCTCACTCACTGCTGCCCTCCCACCTCACCGGGCTCTCCCTCACTTCTGCCCCCCACCTCCCACACCCAGGCTCTCACTCCCTGCTGCCCACCCACCTCACCGGGCTCTCACTCTCTGCTGCCCTCCCACCTCACCGGGCTCTCACTCACTGCTGCCCCCCACCTCCCACACCCAGGCTCTCACTCCCTGCTGCCCTCCCACCTCACCGGGCTCTCACTCTCTGCTGCCCTCCCACCTCACCGGGCTCTCACTCTCTGCTGCCCTCCCACCTCACAGGGCTCTCACTCCCTGCTCTGCCCTCCCACCTCACTGGGCTCTCACTCCCTGATGCCCTCCCACCTCCCTCACCTGGGCTCTCACTCCCTGCTCTGGCCTCCCACCCCACCTGGCTCTCACTCCCTGCTACCCTCCCACCTCCCTCACCCGGGCTCTCACTCCCTGCTCTGTCCTCCCACCTCACCTGGCTCTCACTCCCTGCTGCCCTCCCACCTCCCTCACCCGGGCTCTCACTCCCTCCTCTTCCCTTCCACCTCACCCGGCTCTCAGTTCCTGCTGTCCCTGTGTCAGCCTGGCTGGCACAGCCTCCCGAGCACCCCAGTACTTCACAGGTCTTTAAACGACCATTTGTTTGTTAATGAGGCTTTGTTCACCTATTAGCGCCCCTGCAGCTCCACTCTTGACTGTGGCTGGAATCGCCCGGCCCCCACAGAGCAGTGTCTCTGACTCCACACTGCTGCTCCCCGAGTTGTTTGCTGAAGTTTAAAAAAACACAGGTGCGATGTGTCTCAAGCTCCGCGGGCCGCCACTGAAGGCTTGCCGGGCCGCTACTGGCCCGTGGGCCGTACTTTGAGTACCCCTGATCTAAGGAATCTTATCACACGGAGACTAAGTGTAACTGTGATTAAAACTGACTTGGGAATATCCCCAACAACTTATTATTTGTGGATTTCCTGGCCAGGATTAAAAATACTCGAAAGGACGGTGATAATAGGGAAAGTTGTAATCCCTGCAAAATTGTCAATGTGTTACAGCCACTATAATGTTCCTATAAGGGTCATTCGGCCTTCATCAGGACTACAGATCCCACAATGCCCCTATTTCCTTACCTGCAATCGTCAGTAGTCAGAAGTCTGACCCAATCTGGTCATTACCATTTAATCACATTACAGTACTTCTATCAATTGTTCCTCTGAAATTGGTGTGTGGTGGAAGCGTCTCACTATAGTCACAAAGCCTTCAAGATTGAGACGCTGCCACTACCTCGCAGCGTGTGGAACTGCACAGTAAAAATCTGCAGCAAATAATCAGGACTATGGTCCGCCTTTCTACTCCACAATGGTCTCATCCCTGACCTGACAATGCAGGATGTGGTGGGGTCTAAGCACAGCCCTGGACTTCCACAATAAATTGCAGTCATGTGAGCATTGACCTACCTTTCACTGCTGCCCTGTGCTTCATGGCAATCATTGATCTTCTCTCAACACTGGCACAGTGCCTATCCGATTGTTCTTGAGCGGCTGGTCAAACACCTCCTTGCCCAAGGTGCCTTACATGACAGGATGGGGAAGGGTGATACCCGGCAATCCAAACTCTCTTTCGACAATTGAAGACAGACACGTGCAATGGAGCTGCCCCCTGAAGATGCACAGAGAACGCCACTTGGCGGGGAGGGCACATCTCCAGACTTTGATATCCGCACCATGTTTTTTTTAGATATGGTGATTGGCTGGGACACTAGGTCCTGGAGTGGCTTTGTCGGTAGGATATTTTAATGTGGTACTTAACACCAAGATGGACAGAACTAGTGACTCTAGACGCCCTCATCTCCGTGAAGCGGCACAGCTGCAACTGATTATGGATGACTTTGACCTGAGCGACCTCTGACGATGTCACCATCCTAGTACTATGGAAATCACCTTCTATGGATCATGCTTCGTGGTCATGCATAGACTACTGGCTGGCATCACAGGATGTACTGGCTTGCATGGCCCAGATCTTCTATTTACCGAGGACTCTTTCTGATCATGCTCCTGTCTTACTGGAGCTTCTACTTCCTGACAGTCCCTCCCATTCTTTCATGTGAAGGCTTTGAACTGGAGCCTGCATGATCAGGTGTTCTGGGAAGATGTCAGGACAGCTGTAGTGGAATATTTTGAACACAATGACAAAGCCGAGATCTTGCATTCTGCACTGTGGGAGGCCTTGAGGTCGGCATTAGAGGAGAATGCATCGCAAAACAAACAGGTGTACTCTGTGACTTACAAGTTGATCTTGCACGTCTAGAGAAAGAAATTAGGGAGCTTGAACTTCTGTTCTTTGAAAATCATGGTGCCCCCATGTTTGCATCCTTTGAGAGAAAGTTATCAGAATATGAGGCGGCTGTACACTGGGAGACATAGAATCTAGGGAGGGAGACACTCGCTAGTCACTTCAGGAGAGGGTGACAGATCAGGCAAGTCCCTTGGCCAACTACTCTGTAAGCCATGGGCAAGTGACCACCTCAATAGGATTCATCACAGTCACTCACCGGTACACACTGGCACTGAAGCTGTACAAGCAGCCTTGATTGACTTTTTCTCATCTCTATATCAGACCTTCCAGGACTCTGTTTCCCCAGACCTTACTGCCTATCTGGACTCTTGTCTTTAAATGCTTTATTTTGGTTGACGACCGTAAAAGCAGCCACCTCATATTAGCAAACAAATAAATACAGCTAAAACTGGAATTCCCAAGAGAAAGTGCCACAGTATAAAAATAATTTTTGTTTTATCTTTCAATAAAATCTGTATAAAAAAGTCACTTTCACACTTTAAGATGCAATTTCGAAGGCAAAGCTATATAACATCAGTATTTTACTAAAAGTGGATGTTTTCTTGGCTGGTTATGTTTGGTAGTTTGCCAAGCAGTAGTGTGCAGCTGTAGCTAAGGTATCATAATTAGGGGAAAAAACCTTTAAAACAACCTTTAAAACACATCATTACATCGCACTACATTTGCAACGCAGTCATTACATTGCAACATCCTTTACAACGCATGTCACTACAATGCATCCATCACATTGCATGTCACTACAATGCATGACACTACAACGCATGTCACTACAATGCAGGCATTACATTGCATGTCATTACAACGCGTACCATTACAACGCATAGTACCCCTACACTATCCAACACTTACCCTACTGTTGCACCCCCTGGAGTTAGAATAGTAATTTTTTCCCCTACATTATCCAACACGTAACCTACTGTTGCACCCCCTGGAGTTAGAATAGTAATTTTTACCCCTACACTATCCAACTCTTACCTTAAATGCAATGTAATGGTGTGCATTGTAATGGGGTGCATTGTAAAGGTACAATGTGATGTAATGGAATGGGTTGTAAATGTAGTTTTAAAAAATTTGTTGTAGTGGTATGCGATGTAAATGTATGCATTGTAAAGGATTTTGCATAGTAAAAACTGCGTTGTAAAGGCATGCGTTGTAAATGTATGCATTGTAACATCATACATTCCATAATTACAGTCGACTTATATGCTCAATGCTTAATTTCTGGCATTTGCATGAGTATCCTAAAACAAATGGGCTAGAATGATTCTAAGAATTTGGCTATTGAGAAAATCAAACAAGACCCCGTGTCTGACAAATATGGAAAACTTATTTATAGAGCCTTATTCCAAGGTATCTGCACAGGGGAACAATCCAGCATCTTCACTGTCTAGTATGTGCTGGACAAAAAAAGGGTAGATGGGCATCTGTCTCCTGTGCTGCTCCATAGGCCGAGCAGGCTGCACTACCCTTTGAGTCGGATCTCCATTTTCTGGTGAAAAATGCAAGTGGAAAGGTACCCAACCTAAATTTAATATACAAAGATCTAGTAAATGCCAAGTCAATTTCATCCAATTTTGTCCAAGAAAGTTTCAAAGCTTGGCTCTGCTTTTTGAAGCAGTAGAAAATCAGCACGACTGCCACTGCTGGTGGTTTCCAATACCTTTCTCCATTGATTTGTCCATAAGACTTCTTTGATCCCTTTTACAGAGGAAGGAGAGATAGCCCCTGGGCATTACCAAACATCAGGTGCCCCCAATGCAGTGAGGAATTACTTGATATAGCCTAGCCACGGTAACGTATTGACACACCTTGGGATTAGAAGGATATCCTTCAATCCATTTCTAAAACAGTCCATCTCAGGAACCAACCATAATCTCAGCCAGTATAAGATTGGTTTTAGTCTCACTATGGTATTGATTGAGCGAACATTTAGGTCCACTCTGAAAAAAACCCTGGGCGTTCTTTTTGGGAGTCTAAGTGCTGATCTCTAAAACTTGTTTTCGGCAATACCCAACGGATTAACATTTCTATAGTTTCATAGCTCATAGACATAGGTAGCCGCAGCCAAAGCTTGGGCTCTCCAGATATTCAGCAGTGGGGACGTTGGATGAAAAGATGTGTTCTTAGCAAAATTCAGCATGGCACTTGCCCTATGGTTAGGAAGTAACCTACCCTTGACAACATGGCTGTTCCATAAGTTCGTGATGGAAAGATGTATGCCCACATAATCAAAGACTGAGACTCTCTCTAAATTAATTCCCCTAGTCTAACTGTTCCTCGAAATTATTTATGCGGATGAAAAGCCATACTTTTTTTTGTCAGCATTTATGTCCAGCCTATCAGTGGTGCACTACAAATTGAATCTTTCTAAAAATTGTTTCAAACCTTTAGGGGTTTTGACACCAGAAGGGTGTCATGGGCGAAAAATAATGTCAGGATCTTAACACCACCCAAGACCAGAGAGTCATTTATGCACCCTATTAGGAATTTGACACACCTATTGATAAACAGTAGAACGAGTGTTGGAGTGAGGACACATCCTTGCCTTGCACGCTTATCTACTGAAATATGATCAGCTAATTCAACCTCTGAGCCCCATCTCACGTGGGCATAATTTCCAGTGTATAGTCTCACAATAATTTCCATAAGCGTGGGAAGGATTCCCATGTCCCTCAAAGCTGCCCAAGATGTGTCTCTAGGAACCATATCAAAGACAGCCTTAAGATCCACAAACAATCCCTCCATTAATATCTACAGTTTTCCACCTCGGCATCAAGAGTCTAAATACCTGATCTATGACACTTATTTTTGGAGAGAAACCTGCCTGGAATGGGGACAGAATGTTATTGTCCTCCAGCCATGTGTTGAGGTGGCTCAGGACTTGTTTAAAATAGATCTTCTGGGCTACATCTATCAAGCTTAAAAATGGAGACTATTATTGCTCCCTTCCAGGAATCTGGAATGGGTGCAACTGCCACAATAGAAATACAAATGTGATTTAAGTATGCTGCCCAGATTTCAGTTACAGATTTGAAGTGATCCTCTGGAATTTATCTGGCCCAAGAGCCTTTCCAGCTTTTAATTCAAGGATCGCTTGTTGTGTTTCTCTCAGAGTAAATACCCGAGAAATGTTTTGGAGTCCGAGCCAAGGCCCAAATAGGTCTTGGCCGGTGCTGGGTTGGTCTTCGGACAAAGGCTCTTGGGTGGGCAAGTCCCGCTCTGTGTTAATTGGCTAACCCTTGTTATAGAGGGATTGGAAGTGAACCACCCAGTCCTTGGGTAAAATGTTGATTTTGGGTCTCATTGTGCTTGATTTACTTAAATTACTCAGTAAATGCCAAAAGGTTTCTTGATTTTTAGTCCGGATGGCTTCTAGGACATCCTTCCAAATTAGAGAATCACATTTTTTATTGTTTTTTTAAGGGTTACATTAGAGGTTGCCCTTTACTCCTGAATTAGTGATTGTTGGCCATTTTTTATCGTTTTGACAAGCAAGGATTTAGCTTCTCTACACACTTTATTGTACCAGGTGGGATTATTGGTATACATGTAATTGATGATTTCTGTGTTTTTAGTGAAGCAGGTGTTCATAACAACAGTGAAACAATCATCATGGAGCTTTACTACATCCTTGGGGCTGATGTCAAAGTCACTCAATAATATTAAAAAAGGCTCTAAGAGAGTGTATAGTTTGCTTAAGGCATCAGGGTTTGAAACAATATCTTCCCATTTGAAATGTCTCCTATTGTTAGTGACAGCCAAAGCCCCTATGGGCAAATCTTTGGCCAGATTTACCTGAGCAAGGCTGTCCTCAATAGTTAAGAGCAAGGAAAAGTGGTCGCTTTTGTATCTCTACTCAACCCTCATGTCAATCAGTGAGAATCACAAGTAAAGATCTAAGAAGAAGTAATCTATTTTGCTTCTGTAAAGACCACTTCTGAATGTGGGCTGCCTCTTTAAATCTGAAGGGGTACGCCCATTATAGATTCTTAGTTGGCATGACAGTGAGAAATCTACCAATCGTACGTTAACCTTAGAAGTAAATGGAATGCAGGGTCCTTGATGTTGTGGGATGCCATAATGGTCTTCTTCTTCACTAGCTATTTCTCTGATTAAAACTGATGGTTCAAAGGATGTAGATCTAGCTTCTTTGACTGGAAGATGGTCATAGATGATACTTGGATGAACCTTTCACAGCCGACAAGGTAATCAGTTATCAGTGTAGTCCCTGCAGATAGGATGCTGGCCTTGATGGCCTCACCACCGCATTTTATAAAGAGTATGCCCCTGTTTGCCCCACATCTGCTCACCATGTACCAAGAATTGCCCTCTTCCGAAGTTTTGACTCCCTCCCTGCATGAAGCACTAATTGTAACAATCTTTATTCCTGGATAGGACTTTCACCGCTGCGTCTCATATCACTGATTAACCATGGTTAATAAAGATAACAAAATCCATGCCAAACTCATCCATGCCAAACTCACCGCCTCATGCCTCCTTCCACTGCTACAACCAAGGTGTGGCTCGATAAAGCAGGCTTTGTCCCGGGCAGGTCACCATTTTGCAAACTGCAAATCTTCTTTGCCCTCCTTGATTCCATTGATCCAGCCTTGGACTTGGAGGCTGCATTCTTGGATGCTACAAAGATGTTTGATACTCTTGAATGGCCATACCTTTTCACCCTGCTGACACACCTCTGACTCAGCCCCACATTAAAAAAACCAATTAGTCTGCTTCATTCTCAACCAGCATCCAGGCTGCGTATGAATGAAAGAATCTCAGCCCATTTTGCTGTGACAAGAGGTCCCCGACAGGAATGCCCCTAATCTCCCATACTTTTTACAAACATAATAGAGCCACTTGCGGCCTGGCTTCGCCTGCACCATGCCCATTGCAGACTTGTGTTCTCCCCTCCCAGAATCTTGTGTCGCTATATGCAGATGATGTCACTATGTATGTCAGAGATCCACATGTACATTTAAACCCTCTTACCAGATTTGGGGGTTTGTCTAGTGTTGAGATCAATTGGTCAAAGTCGCTTATTTTCTCACTGACAGCTGTGATGTCACCCTTCACCAAGGAAATTCCCACTTGTCATGGGCAGAAGGCCCCAGCAAGTTCCTTGGGGTCTGGCTCAATAAGACATTGACGATTTATGGAAGCTCATTTATGGTCTGCTGCTTACATAGCTGGATGAGACCATCAGGTGCTTCTCCAACGGCTGTCTGGGGTGGGGGTCACTGGGGTGGCTCTCAAATGGTTTGCTTCCTTCTTGGAAGGTCGTACATTTGAGGTGTGGGAAGGCCATGAAAAATCATCTTCAATCCCTCTCCAGTGTGGTGTGCCACAGGGCTCTTCATTGAGCCCTACCTTATTCAACATTTATATGGCCCCCCTGGAGAGTGTGGTACTGCCGCTGGGTATTAAAATCATCAGTTATGCTGATGATACCCAGCTGGTGGTTGGCCTTCCCCAGTCGGCGCATCACCCCGACCGGCTGCACTCGTGTCTGGAGAAGATCTACACGTGGATGTGCAGTTCAGCATTAAAGCTAAACGGCTCCAAGACGGAACTCATGCTGCTGGGGAGCTCTTCTCCATCTCTGTCCCCCAGCAGCTGGCCTGACTGTCTTGGACCTGTACCCACCCCCAAGCAGGAGATCAAGAGTTTGGGAGTGTGGCTGGAGCAGGGCCTCTCGTTTAAAACTCATGCTAAAAAGACTGCTGGCGTGTGTTTTGGCCTGCTCCGTTCAGCCCGGAAGATTTTACCTTTGCTTCCAGCGTCCACCAGGAGGCTTCTTATCCAGGGATTGATCATCTCGCGGCTGGATTTCAGCAACGCGTTATTCCTGGGTGCACCTGAATCTACCCTGAACAAACTGCAGCAAGTGCAGAATGCGGCCGCCAGGCTCCTGACGGGTCTCCCCAGGCGTCAGTCTGCTCGCCCGGCGTTGAGGGCTCTGCATTGGCTCCCTGTTAGGGACAGGGTGAAATTCAAATCACTCTGTATTGCCCATAAAGTTCTGCATGGGGTAGGCCCACCTATTTTGGGGGAGATGGTCCAGCCTTACAAGGCTCTTCGCTCTCTTCGCTCCGACCATCAACATCTTCTCCAGGTCGGGAGGGTGAAGAGGGCTAGAACGGGTGGCAGAAGGTTCTCAATAAATGTGGCCACCCTGTGGAACTCACTGCCCCTACAACTACGTTCAGAAGCTAGTCTTCTTCGGTTCCGCAAACTTTTAAAGACTTTTCTGTTTTCTGCTTAACCCCTGCATGATTCTTTGGTAGTGCTATGATCTGGTTAGCGCTGGGATGCCTATTTGGTAACCAGGCGCTATACAAAACTCAGAATAATAATAATAATAATAATAATGAGAGAGTAGAGTGCTGGAGGCAACTCCCTTGGCCCTAACTGGTCGATTGACTATTGCGAACATGATATTCTTTCCTAAATTACTCTACCTCTTCTTCAACTTGCCACTTCCCTTACAACTATGCTTCTGCAGACAGCTTAGAATGCATCTCATTTCTCGGCATCAGGCAATGGATGGCTGTGTATCTCATGGCAGATTATGACACTTCCACTTTATCAAGGTAGTTTGGGTGCCCCTAATATGGACTTGTATTACTTGAGTGCCTAGGTCCGGTTTGTCGCCCACTGGCTCTTCTCTGCTCAATTCCTTGCCCACATGGCCCCTAATCTGACCACGCAGCACCCTGCCCTCTTCAGATGGCTATGTTTATGACTCCTAGATACCCACGAGCGCAGATTTACACTGTGCCGGTTTGGGCGCGAAATAAGCTCAGAAGCAGGGCCTACATTGAGCATTTCTTTGCTCCATATGTGCCGATCATTGGACACCCATCCTTCCCCATCACTGATGATCTGACTCATCCGGAGCTGCTCCCCGTAACCCCTAGCACCTTGAGTAGCGCGCTTTATAAATCCCAGATTGATTGATTGATGATCATGTAAAAAGCTTTAGACAGCGTAAATTGCAATTTACAGCCATGAGTGAGATCTACCTAGACAGCACTTTCATCTTACCGCAGCAAGCTCTACAAGGTCAAGATATCAACTTATTAGACACTTTTACATATTATCAACTACACCCTGCGACCTTGGCGATACATGCCTCATTCTCAGATGTTCCGCATACATTTCAAGTGCTTGGTGTGCATCTGAATATCCCTTCTCCCGCAAGCTTTAAGCATGGCTGTATGAAGGGGTGCAAAACACTGCACCAATAGGCACCCCAACGAGCATGAACGCATGTAAAACTGCAAAACCTACCCGTACAGATATATAATGGCTCTACTGCTGCGCCCAAGCATGCGCACTCTGACCTAATTATCGACTTCGCCTTATTAATTTCAAATACATCCATCGTCTCTTTCACACCCCTGATCGACTATTCAGGATAGGCCTGAGTACAGATGCGTGATGTGTGCGTTGCTCTTTCCCCACTGCCGGTTTTCTACACCCATTTTGGGATTGTCCGGGAATCTCCGACTACTGGACTGAAATATTCTCAATGATTGAAGGCATTACAGCGCTACCTCTTGAGCGCGCCCCAATAATTTAGCTGCTGGGCTATGTCAAAAAAGTCCCTACCGGAACCCAAACATTTACAATCCTTCTACTCGCCAAGTGCAGGGTTGCGATGCAATGGGGTAGACGCTTGTTGCTGCTTGCAGCTGGCTGGCTTAAAGATGTAGCGTACTGTATGGAACAACTTACTTCCTTCTGGGAACTCATGCCCATGACCTTGTGGCCTGAAGATTTTTGGCACTCTCTTGAACTGTATCTTTATGCCCGGGTGGATGCAGCGGAAAATTTGCGAGATGGGGCAGAGGCTGTGCTTACAGCGCCATAAGGTGGTGCCCCACTTTATCTTGCTTTGACGTGACCAATAACTGACATACCTTGCAGTTTCCTGCATGATATGGACCTAAACTGTGAATGTTGCAACATGACTCCCCTGAGTGACAGTTTTCATTTTATGTTCCTTATACCCCCTCCCCCTTTTATCATATTATTTTTCATTCCTTTTACAGTGGACTAAGAAGAGCAATGTTCACTACTAGCATATACCTGTCTGCATGTCTTTGTCATCTTTATATCTCATGCTCTCTGTTCTCTGTATACCTCTGCACTGTTTGAAATTCAATAAACAGAATGAAAAAAATATATATTTGAATACTTTTAGTTGAATTCATTAAAAAAGGCTGCCGACACTCAGAGTTATGCTAATTTCTCCACTTTTTTATATGAACCTCGTGGTGCCCTGACTCGTTTTGTCTGACTGACCCTCCTAGCTCACAGAGTGAGACGCCCTATTGCATGTATAGTTAAAATGCACTAGTGCTCCTCCTGACATAAACATAGACAACATACTATCACAAATAAGATACTATATGTACGAATGAAAGAATTATAACAATGTCACATAGAATTTGAGTCACAAACATCATCTTGAAATTGATCTTCTTAACTTCATAAATCATGAAAAACATGACAAAATTGAACAAATGCGCTCTTTTACAATCGTGTCCAAGTGGGCTAGTGTCAACTTCTATCAATCACATATGGATAATATTTCATTTTCTCATACAGTACCCTGTTACAAAAGTGTAAACGTGTTGAACCTAAAGTGTATTGGTGCTATTTACTTAAATCGTGAAGCTCAGACAAACTGGCATACTAAAAATAACTCAATCAATGTTCTTTCAATGCTGCACATATTACAATTGAGAATAAAAATAATCTATTACGCTATTTTCAATTATTCAAGTACACTTTAAAACACATCCTTCCGAGCAAAAGAGTTCCCGTGGCCCTAAAGGCTTGGGGAGGGAGGGGGCCACATGACCTCTCCAAAACTAAAATACAAATTATTGCCAGCTCCCACTGGCACTCAGGATGAGTGTTGGCAGAGGAGTCAATGGATTTTGAGCTTGACTGCTCGAAGGCTGGACACACGGTCAGGGGTGGGTGTTTTATGCACAAAAAAAAGAAAATTCACACAAAAAAAAGAAAGGTTAAAGACCATTATAGTTAGGTGAAAATTTCAGTTACACCATACCATTTTAAATGAACAGAAACCAATGAGATTCACCAGTTAAAGTCATCTCAAATAACTAAATATTGTGTCCTAAGGTAACTATAACTCACACCCTTACAAAGCACTGCTAATTACCCTATATATTACATGTTCTATGACATCATTCATAATATCACTGTAAAATTTGCAACAAAATTATTGATGAGAAATCTGTGCATGGGGAGGCACGAGTTATAGTTACCTTTGGGCACAAGTATGAGTATTACTCAATTCATCATCTTGAAGTACCGATTCTAGCTAAGCTTTGGAATTTTGCCTATCTATTGACCAGTCTCCTTGCCTTCCATTTTAGTTAATTCATGAACTGAAGCCACCATTTGCTGAATAAGCTGTGCAAGGTCGACAGAGACACACTAGGTGTTGCTTCTATACTTACAAATAATGGTGGCTGTGAGAAATTGGATTATTGATGAAAAGGGATGAAAGCCCACTTTAAATTATAATACCAGTCTTTTTTTACTTTTACCACAATGCAAAGAGGTGAACTGTGCTGGGATGTGAGGCAGTGTGCCCCCAACTACCCTTCTGTTTAAACAGCTTCCTTGAGCCAGCAAGCTGACAAGCTTTGGAGATGCACCTGTGTGCCTGCGAGTAGTAATGAGACCTGAGAAGTCTTTGGCAGAATTTCCAGCAACCCCAGTTGAAACTGTTTTTTGGTTTCTACTGATGAAGTATGAAATCCAGAAACACATGTGTCTAGAGATGTACAGCACTATCTGCATCAACTTTGGTGAAAAACTACAGTTAATATTGAAGTAAGCGCCATTGTGTACTACATTTACCACATTGCAAAGGGGCAAACTGTGGTGGGATGTGAGGCGGTGTTCTCCTTGCGCCCCCTTCAACCGGTTGAAGTGCAGTCAGGGCAGGGGTACATTCTGTCAGGAAGCTTCTAACCTCGCCAGCCATCCTGTCAGGAAGACCATCACCTCCCCACACCCGGGCCATTTGTCTACTGTCTGGGAAGAATACACGTCACACCAGAGGAGAGACATTAACAGTCAGGTGACCCTGCACACTGGCAGAAATGTACCTTTGGCTTAGATAGGAAAATGTCAGCTTTCTAATAGTAAAAGTATTTGAAAATGGCAAATTTTTCAATAGCAATTGAAAATCTGATTTGATTATTAGATAGGATTTTAACTTCCTATTCCAATGAGTCCTTGACTAATTTTTCTAGCTTGTACCTTACTGATGTTATGGATTAAAAGGAGTTATAATGTAACCCTGTGCTTTTCAATGGGAGAGCCAGTCTTGCCACAGTAGAAAATGACTTTGGAATTTTTACACTGACAGGACATGTAAATCATTAAGAATAAATGTATTATGTTTTTTTGATTTTCACTACGTACAACACAACACAACAATAGCAAGTATAATTGATATACAAACTAGGGGTGGGTGATAAATTCCACTCTACCAGCCGATTTGAGTTGGGATGACCACTCTGCGTTAGGCATGTACTGCAGACAGGCCCGGACTGGCCATTGCGGGCACCGGGCAATGCCCCGGTGCGCCGCAAGGGTGGGAGCCGGTTTTGGGCCCTTGGGGCCGTTTTTGTTACAGGGCCGTTTTTGCAGCATAGCTGCAAAATCGGCCCTGTACCAAAATCGTCCAAAAACCGGCCCGGCAAAGAGCTCGGTCGGCCGAGCACTTTGTCAGGGCCGGTTTTGGTTCTCAGTCCGGCCCTGACTGCAGAGTTTCAGCCAACCTCTGCCAACTGCCATGTGATAGAGTTTTTCTCAGGTGTTGATCACCAATGGCATATTGACAAGTGCGTGGGATTTAGGATGCCCTGGCCTGAATTTCAGTTGCAAGGAGGGCACCCGGTAATTTTTCCCCAACGCGGGCTGTCTCGGGTATTGACGGGCAGTCACGTTCGCAACCGACAGTGGTCTGAAAACTGCTGCCCATGTAAAACATCTACTTGAGTGGCATCAATATCAACTTGAGGAGCATTGCCCTCTGGCACACCACATGGTGGAGCTCGTGCTGATTTTTCAGCGTGGAATGATTTCCCAGAGCTAAAATTCAGTGCGAGCAGCACAACGTCCCTAATTCTACCAGTTCACGTAACTTCTCATGAAACTCTGTGAGTTCCGCCTGCCCCTAACTGCACGTCAATTTTACATGGGCAGTAACTGAACATTACCTATGTGTCACTGGCCAAACCCCTCCCCCTCACCCCAGTGTCTATCCAGGTGAGAGCTTGAACAGATAAACCTCCAAGAGGTTGCATTTAGCTACGTCATATTCCATGGGTGCAGGGTCATAGGACCATCCCCCCCTATAGTTTAACAAATGTTTTGAAATTTGGGCTTTACAGTTTGAGGTATTTCAATTCAAGTCACAGCAAGTAATTGGTGAATTTGAGAGATCACAGTGCTTTTGGAGCAACTATATTCAACCTCTTTATCCATTAAGGGATGCCACAGGCTTTCGTATATATGGTCCTTATTGTTTACACTCCAGCTAAGTTCTCCACAGCCAGCAGCAACCACAATTTACTTGACCAATTTTGCATCATGGGGATCATTGGAGATTTCTATGTCAGTGCCAGTAGTAGTTTTGCTGCCAAGACCATGTGAAGTATTGCTCTCCAGTCGGTATTGGTGAGGCCCTGGTACACCGCAGGTGCTAGGCCAAGGACAGTAGTTGCCAACTCTGGTGGAAGAGGATAGCCTACCACTCCTTTAATATGGCAAAGAACTTCCTTCCAGAACATCTTTATCTTAGGGTATGTCCAACTCATATGCAATGCATTCCCCTCCTTCCCACAGGCCCTTCAACACAGACCATAAGTGGTCATGTACATTGGTTTTAACTTCTTTGGAGTTACATGCCACATAATCATTATTTTATACATTAATTGCCTAGTCTGCACACTTTGCGCACATACCTGACCACAGCTTTTGTCATTGAGACAAGGGGTATTGTTTATCTAACATATGATGCCTTTTTATTATGTATATCCATTCTGGTTCTGGCGTCGTCTCTGTCAATTTGGTGTAGATATGAGAAATAAGGTCAAGCATATGTGCCACATAGTTTTTCCCATAACATAAGGTATCTAGTGGCCATCTCTTCATTTTCGTGGCATAAAACCGGATGACAAAGATGGAAATAGGGCAACCAATCATTTTCACGTACTCTATAATCCTGATTACACCGGTGAAAGGCTTTAATTTCCTACCTCTGGAACAGTTCTCGCAACATTCTACACACTCCCTTAGTCCATCTTTTGAGATTGTTGGCCACCAGGCCTGGGGTAAATGATAAATGACCAGGAGTGTAAAAGGGTAAGGAAAGGTTGGTAATGTGTCACCCCTCATAACTGAGTCCCATAGCTTGAATGTAGTTTTCAAGGTCTGTGAATAGTAGCATACTATTAGTCTGGCACATTTGGAAAGCCCACATACCCCTGCCCATCAATACTGAGTCCATGTGAACCCAGCGTTTCTCAGTCTCATAAAGGGACCATTCACAAAATACTCTGAGATATGTTGCTAGGTAGTATATTTTAATATCTGGGAGGCCAACCCCCTCCCCCCTGCTTATTTATGGGTTTTAAGGAGTCTCACTGATATACATGATCTCCAGCCTGTCCAAATGAATGTGTCAATGGCTTTCTGCAAAGTACACACATCAGTACTGGGTAGGCTTTTTGGGAGGGCTTGGAGCATAATTAGTAATTTGGTCAGTATATTCTGCTTGATCACCACCACTCTCCCCAACCACGATAGCTAGAGGGTGCACCATCTATGGAGGTCTTGAATGAGGTTGCTAAGAAGTCTGCTAAAGTTTTATTTGTACAGTTGTTGCAGTGTTGGAGTGATATACACTCCCAGGTATTTGATTTATTAATGGATCAACAGAAAAGTGTTGTTTCTGTTAGATGAGCCACTATGTACTCTGGTAGGCCTATATCAAGCATTTGAGATTTTCCAAAGTTTACTTTGAAACTTGAGCTATTTTCATAGATCTCGTCAGCAGCTCCGTAATCTGAAGAATGGTTGGGTCAGTGAGAGCAGGATGTCACCTCAGAATAGGTGTATCCTATGAAGATCTATTCGTAAATATGTCCATTCTAAAAGTGCCATTTTAAGAATTGTGACATAAAATTACCATCAAGAGGAGATAAAATGTACATTTGATTGAATCAAAACATGTCATCCCTATCTGTTCCCTATTAAAACAAATAGTACTTAATACATTTAATAAGGTTAGATGATGTTATCCAATGGGATAAACCTTACAGTAGTGAAAAACAAATTTCGAAGTTTCTAGCTACCAGGACATGTAAAACTTAAAAACCAATGTACTACTATTGAAATGCAATGCACCCTGCCATTTGGGATGTTTAGGGTCTACTTTAGAGGTGACTTACATGTTTTAAAAAGGAAGGTTTAGTCCTGAAAAAAGCTTTCTTTTGCCAGATCAAGATGACAGATTGAATCTTTAGTACAGGCTGAAGTAGCTGGTCTGAGACATGTTTTGCTGTGCTCCTTTAGTGAGTTGCACAATGAGTGCTGCAGGCCCACTAGTAGTATTTAACTTACGGGCCCTGGGTACATGTAGTGCCATATTCTAGAGACTCTGTAAATAGATTAAATGTATCAATCAAGAGTATACCAACTTTAACCCATTTGGAATGGAGAGCATAAGCACCTTACCCCTGGTTAGCAGAAGTAAAGTTCACAGAGTCCTCATGCCAACAATAATGGGTTCAGCTACAGAAGGCAAAACTCTGGGGGAAGACCACGTACAGGATGTTCATTCCTAATAGCGACATTTAAGTATTAAGGATTTGAGTTGATAGCAACAGTATGGGATGCATCCTCACTTAACGCAGCGTTGGTAACCCAAATGATAACACTGATAATGGTTTAAGAAAAGAGTAAGAGAGCACATCTGTACATGCAGTCTATTTGTATGAAGTCACATGCGCAAACTATATAGCCTTATAGCCCGCCGTAGAGGGCTATACCGGTTATTAAAGGCTCTCTCCAGTGTTAAAGGCCCGAGCCGAAGGCGAGGGCCTTTAACAAGGGAGAGGGACTTTAATAGCGGTATAGCCCAGCTACGAAGGGCTATAAGGCTATTAGAACATTCTGCCACTAGAGGGTAGAATGTTCTAACAAAAAAGAACAAAGCCTTTTGGGAGTGTGAGGGGATTGGAACCCCCTCAGGCTCCTTGAAGCCTTTGTTCACATCCAGAGCTGTGAACAAAGAAACATTGGAATGTTGGAGCTCCAGGCTTATACCAGCCATTATAAGCCCAGAGCACTCCATTGTTTTCAATGGAGCTCCCAACATTCCAATGTTCTAATATAGCCTTATAGCCCGCCGTAGAGGGCTATACCGGCTATTAAAGGCCCTCTCCAGGGTTAAAGGCCCCGAGCCGAAGGCGAGGGCCTTTAACAAGGGAGAGGGACTTTAATAGCGGTATAGCCCATCTACAAAGGGGTATAAGGCTATTAGAACATTCTGTCACTAGAGGACAGAATGTTCTAACAAAAAAACAAAGCCTTATGGGAGCGTGAGGGGATTGGAATCCCCTCAGGTTCCCTGAAGTCTTTGTTCACAGCCAGAGCTGTGAACAAAGAAGAATTGGAATGTTGGTGCTCCAGGCTTATACCAGCCGTTATAAGCCCAGAGCACTCAATGGAGCTCCCAACATTCCAATGTTCTAATTGTGATTAAAAGTCTCCAGGTTTAAATATATTATTCATTTATGTCGTAATTTATTTTGCCTTCCAAGTACCTTTGCTCCTTCTCCAAGTGAGTTGGAAGTAACATTAGCACAACTGTATTACAAATACTTTCAGGGAGTCATGTAGACCCCGGTGGGCAGTCATCCAATGACAATGCCACTACCTGGACTACTGGACACGTGGATTTAAACAGTAAAACTCGAGGTTGTGAGAAGGAAAATAACCTTGCCTCATCACCACTGTTTGAAACATATCTGCCTGGGCAGCTGCACTGTGTGAAGCCGTTGAAAGCTGCCACACTGCCTGCTTTGAATATAAGCTTGTCCGCTGGGAGCATGTCTTAAGATGTTGCTCCTTCTTTATTCCTGCTTCCTAGTCTATCTTTAGCTTTTGTGTCCCAAAATAGACATGACTCATACTTTGCTATTCATCTGCATGAATTACATTTGACGAGCCTATTAGTTCCGCATTTTAATGTTCGCTGCCTTTCATCTCGTTAACACACTGGCTTTCTCTTTTTTTCCTTATGCCTATTTTTTCCGACTCTTAGTATTTCATTAGCAGGACGTCGTTGTCGATATGTTAATCCTTTTTATATTTGCACACATCTTTATACCTATAAATGTGTGTGTCACAATTTCAAAGTTTACAATGCCTTTTACCTCCGTTTTAGACCTTATTTTGTATGGCTAGTGACAGCTTCTCTTACATTGATTTTCAGAGCACATGATCTTTGAATAGAAAGAGGAGTAAAAGGTCAGTCATCCCAGCGATTTGCTGCTGTAAGCATCATTCACATGTAGACCAACATGTAGATCAACCCACATTCATCAGCCATTGGTTGATTATGACTGTCTTTCATCTGTATGATGTTTTGCTTTTGCACTGGCATGTAGCAACGTTAGTGGTTTGCAGTGAGGTCAGCCCGTGTAGGACGTGGCGTGCCAATTTTAGCGAGGCATCACTCAAAATGACTGGCAGGACCCCTGGAAAGTGTGGGCTTGGCTCTTGGCAGACATAGGGCATTGGCTGTCACTACTTCTTCAACAGTAAAGAAGCTAGGGACCTGCCCGCAGACGGTCTCTGAATGCAGGACTGCTATCATGTTGGCTGTAAGCAAGCTTCCATAGTGCTGTTACACAGCTGAGAACTATAAATTAAAAAACACTCTTGCAAAAAAACAACAACAAAAAACACTGAAGCTGTTCGTACACATTATAATAGTGAAGAAATTATAGCTTAAATTTTAAACATCAATATTGTTATAAACTATTTCCTGAAATTTAAAATTAGAATGAAGGGAGCGAAAAGGCACAAAATTAGACAGGGCAAGGTTTTTACGGATTGGATTAAGGGGGCAGGCTTAGACAGGTATTTGTTTAAATTGGATTAGAGTAGGGAACAGGTGCAAGGATAAATTGATAAACGCTTCGAATATTATTATAGTAATAAAAACAATGTCAACCACGTATAAGGTCCGCAGTAATACACAGAAGCAAAGTGCGGGGAACTAGATCAATCAACCAATCAGACAGAATTTTGAAAGGGCTGGCCCATAAGTTCTGGACCTACTCTAGAATCGTAATCCAATGTTTATTTTAGCAGAATGAAAGCGTAGAGGGGAGAAAGTCACTATTAAGGCCAATTAATTCAACAGGAATTTCTCTGGACACATAATAACCACAGACAACCATGTAAGGTTAGTTAGTTTATTAAAAAGCCAAAAATAACTGGACATAAAGACACCTCAAAACAAAAATGTAAAAATACATCGGAATCAGCATAAATCCAAATCTGTGAATAAAGTTGAGATGGTGTAGCATACAACAAAACAATTTACTCAAGAAATAGGATGCAGAGGAGCAAAGAGCATGAGTCCAAATTTTCCTGCATTAGGGGGTGATGGAAATATAGGATCAGTCTATCCCTACACTAGCGCTAAGATGAGATCTCTACTTACACATTCTCAGGAAATGCCATTAAAAAGGTGTCGGCACGTGGAGCCTTCCTAAGTCTCTTCACTATTGATGGATCCAATAGCATAAAGCTATCGAGACAGAGCTCGTTCTAAGATGCTCTCTCTCCGAAGGCAAAAGAAGAAGTGGGCACTTTATATACTTTCAACTTATCAATATTGCAGGTAACCTTCCCAAGGGTCCTTCCAGGTCACACCATCTGCACAGAACACGATTACAAAGGTAAATTTATCATGAAACCGCAAAGTTCTTCTTCTCACCATTTCTGTCCTTAGTTCCCAAGCTCTCTACTGTGCAAAAGACAACAACCTTCCCTTATCGATTCAGACTGAACAATGTAACTTTTTCTCTCCTTGCTTGACTAGTAAAACAAAGACATTATTTGAACTAACAAGAGCGCTTCTTTCACCTGCAACACAAAACCCGAGAAAGAACAAATTCCACAGCACGCCTGAAATTCAAACTATTAATTCTAAAGAGAGAGCTTCCGGGGAAATTGCATTTCAGGCCTACATATTCAGCTAACATGTAATAAATGAATGATTGTCAGTTGCACAACACAAGTTCTTCATTTTAATGTTTTCTGTTAGTTACATTCGAGTCTATGTTAACCCCGTGGCCGCGGCGGTAATTCCGCCGCGGCGCTGGGGGGGAGGGAGGCCGCGCGGCGCTGTCATGCTGGTACCACTCCGTCACCAGCCACGGGCGCTGTGCTTGTGACGGACTGAGTCCGTCAAGGCCCGCCTGCTCAATAGAACATACCGCGCAGTCGCGGAATTGCGGCAGCTTGGGTGGGGTGGTGCGCCGTGACGGAACTACTCTGTCATTAGCACAGCGCGCCCGTGGCTGGTGACGGAGTGGCTCCGTCACCAGCACACAAAGGGTTAATTGTCCATGTTACTATTCAATGGCCTATTCATGTTTCATATTATTGCATTTCAAGATCCTAACAATTCATGTTAACACGACAAGAGATTATATAAGGGTACAATCTACTTGTGTGAATAAAATGCACCCCTACAATTATAACATGCTTTCCACAACATCAATTTGCATAGTATGGCTAATCACTCATGAAGGTATCCAGGCACAGAGAATTGGAGTCCTTTTCCGGAATTCAGCAGAGAGGGTGAGGTTTCCAGCTGAAGTGGTAGGTCGTTCCAGGACTTTGCAGTGAGGTAGGAGGGGATCACTGAAATAATATCGACTGCCAAAATATCGACTACCCGAAATATCGAGGGAAAAATATCTACAGACAAAATATCGAGTTTGTATGTACAAACAGGTAAGTACTAAAATATCAAGTACAAAATATCGTTTACAAAAATATAGATGTAAAAAATATCGACTTTATTAAAAACAGTGTTAAATTAAATTAAAATTAAAAATTAATTACTAAAATATACTTACAAAGACTTAAATTAAATTAGAATAATTAAATATTTACTTAAAGTTATAAAAAAATAACAATCATATTTATTTAAACATATATATATATATATTAACATAATATAATTAAATATTATCCAATTTTATTTATGTACAATAGCAAAATGTAAAAAATACTATTCCCACTCCAGTGGGTGCAACAGTAGGGAAAGCGTTGGATAGCGTAGGGGTAAAAATTACTATTCCCCCTCCAGTGGGTGCAACAGTAGGGAAAGCGTTGGATAGCGTAGGAGTTAAAAATACTATTCCCACTCCAAAGAGTGCAACAGTAGAGAAAGCGTTGGATAGCGTAGGGGTAAAAATTACTATTCCCACTCCAGTGGGTGCAACAGTAGGGAAAGCGTTGGATAGCGTAGGGGGTTAAATTACTATTCCCACTCCAAAGAGTGCAACAGTAGGGAAAGTGTTGGATAGCGTAGGGGTTTAAATTACTATTCCCACTCCAAAGAGTGCAACAGTAGGGAAAGCATTGGATAGCGTAGAGGTAAAAATTACTATTCCCACTCCAAAGAGTGCAACAGTAGGGAAAGCGTTGGATAGCGTAGGGGTTTAAATTACTATTCCCACTCCAAAGAGTGCAGCAGTAGGGAAAGCATTGGATAGCGTAGAGGTAAAAATTACTATTCCCACTCCAGTGGGTGCAACTGTAGGGAAAGCGTTGGATAGCGTAGGGGTAAAAATTACTATTCCCACTCCAGTGGGTGCAACAGTAGGGAAAGCGTTGGATAGCGTAGTGGTAAAAATTACTATTCCCACTCCAGTGGGTGCAACAGTAGGGAAAGCGTTGGATAGCGTAGGGGTTAAAATTACTATTCCCACTCCAGTGAATGCAACAGTAGGGAAAGTGTTGGATAGCGTAGGGGTAAAAATTACTATTCCCACTCCAAAGAGTGCAACAGTAGGGAAAGCGTTGGATAGCATAGGGGTTTAAAGTACTATTCCCACTCCAAAGAGTGCAGCAGTAGGGAAAGCATTGTATAGCAGAGAGGTAAAAATTACTATTCCCACTCCAGTGGGTGCAACAGTAGGGAAAGCGTTGGATAGCATAGGGGTAAAAATTACTATTCCCACTCCAGTGGGTGCAACAGTAGGGAAAGCGTTGGATAGCGTAGGGGTAAAAATTACTATTCACACTCCAGTGGGTGAAACAGTAGGGAAAGCGTTGGATAGCATAGGGTAAAAAATTAATTAAATGTAATTACGAATTTAATATAATATAATAATTAATCAATTAAAATGACAAATTAAATTCAATTAGCAATTCTAATTTAATTAATTACCCATAAAATAAATAATTAACAATTAATTCTACAACAATACCAATAAATATGTTTGCATATTTAATTATTTATAAATAAATTACTTCCCACCCAATTCCCCTATAAACGCACAACCCACTACAGAAAATAAATTAGAAACATTAACATATTTAACAATTAATCAATTAATTTAAATTAATTGGCAATTACATTTTAATTAATCATCAAATAAAAATTAATTAGCAAATAATTAAACATTTATAACAAATTAAATTACATATTTAATTAATTATTATTAAATTACTTCCCACCCTATTCCCCTATAAACCCACAACCCGCTACAGAATTAAATAACGCAAACATTTAAAAATACAATTTCATTAATTATTATTATTTATAACATAAATACACACTTTTCACACATATATTAACATAAAACACACTATAAAAAATTCAATATTATTAAAAATTAGATAATTTTAATAATCTATATTATATACTTTGATATTTTAACTGTCTATATTTTTAACAGTCGATATTACTTTACTTACCTTCAAAAACGATATTTTTGCTGTCTATATTATGTCCAGTCGATATTTAAATGTCGATATTATAGCCAGTCGATATTTTGAAGTCGATATTTTGACTGTGCACCATTTGTACTTGCCATATTATGAAAGAAAGGTCCAAGTAGGATCTATACAGTTGGGTTATCTCGGAAGAGGAGTCTGTCCCCTTCCCTCTAAGTGAAACACTACAGAAAGCACAATATAATATAGCAAACGTCCAGCTGTGCCTGTCAGTTCGTGAAAATGACAGGCTAGATGTAGAAGAACCTTGACTGGAACGTAGTGAAGGTTCCTGGCGAAGGCAGTTAACAGGAGGACCAGGGTAAGTAATAACTAACCTTAAACAAAGTAACAGTAAGCTGTGCCCATCAGCGTAAAAAACTGCCAGGCAATTAGTAAAAGCATTTGCGCATTTATGGAGTGTTAAGAAATCCAGCTGTGCCTGTCAGCGAAAGACCCGACAGGCTTACAGTGCAAGTATTTATGAGGAAGGGTTTAAGCACTATAGAGAGTCAGCTGTGCCTGTCAGCGAAAAGTCCCACAGGCTGAAAGAGCAACTGGCAGTGAGCTAAGGGTTAATTTGAAGAGCGCTGCTCTGAGGGAGGCGCCGCAGGACGTGCTGCCTCCCGAGATGAGGCTTTGCTGAGAAAAGGACTGGCAAGACATCAGAAGCCTACCACGGCTTCTGCGGGACACTGGATATTGCCCCACAGGGCTGCTCCCTCAGAGTCTACAACTCCATCGATCATTCACTGGAGTACCGCAGCGTAGGCACCGTCGCTAGGGTGGGAAGGCTGTGACTCACCTCTCAGTGACGACCCTACAATCTCCCCCGCTGTTCCCGCCGAGGCACAAAACCGCGGAATACCGAGAAATCCACCCGCCTCCCCTGCAGCACCCAGACTCCTTTCTTGTACCGGCCGAGGCCCAACACAGCAGGCGCGGTCACAACCTTGCGGGATACCAGGAAATCCACCCATCTCCTCAGCAGTAACCTGGACTCCTTTTCTTATTCCGGCCGGGGCACCACACAGCAGGCGCGGTCACAACACCCCGGAATACCGGGAATTCCATCCGGCTCCCCAGCAGCAACAACCTGGATTACTCTCTAGTTCCGGCCGGGGCACAACACAGCAGACGCGGTAGGGAACGCCTCGTGAACTTCGTGGGTGGCGTCGCTGACTTCACACCGCAACCCCAGACAGAAAAACAGGAATCAAATTGCTCTCCCTCCTCTGGATTAAGCCGCTGGGAGATAATGGTCATTCAACAGGATCTATGACGCAGGTGCTCCAATCCTCCTCACCTTCAGAAAGATGACAAGTACTCCTTGCAGATCACAGCACGGCATGGCAGCAGCACCGAAAAAGGTTTTTCATCACAAGGTAGCTTCAAATATACAGCATGAGGCACAGAACAGCAGATGCAAGGCAGGATGCAGGGTACCTTGGTCTTCTGCTAAACCCTTGAAGGTAAAAGGTAAGTCAAAAATCTTTTTTAAAGTACCTGGCCGTAATGGAGTACGTAATGGGGGTGATGGTGTACCATCCCTACACGGTTTTCCGTCGCCAGTGTTACAAAAATGAGGCGCACCAGTAGAATTTAGAAGGTCTTCTTTATTAAGTCTTCACACCATCACAGGTTCCAGTCAGATGGAGTTAGCTGTGGAATGTTCACACATTCTTGCCAGGGCTACCCCAAAGGACAGGAGGGCAGGGGGGGGGGGCGGGGCAAACCAAGTGAGATTACAACACAATCCTTCTATGAATCCATTCTATGGTGGACCATTCCTTGAAGACTTTTGCGTTTTCCATTACCTCTTTTCGGGCTGTCCTTGTGCTCCGTGTGAAAAGGAAATTTAAATCCCGAGCAGCCCGGTGATTCATGTAGCTAGCGATGGGCGACCTTTGAATGACCATTTTTAACCATCTATGCAGCACTTTATATATCTTGCTCACAATTACCACTTTTGGGCACCTTTGTCACTATATCACTTGCGTCGTTCTGAATAACTGTATTGTTTAATAATCATGACAGCCTTTCAATGTCATCTCTACACCATAAAATGTAAAAGGAAAATAGTGATTAATCCTTTAATACATTTTTATATTTATTCATGCTTGGTGTATTCCTTTGTTCTTCTTTTCTCCATTGACTGTTATCACGCAAATGTTTGAGTAATTTTTTCCTTCACAATTGTTTATTATTCAGTAACAAAAGGAAGTAATTCTGTCACTATACTCTAGCCTGAGGTACAGTTGCATGCTTTGTTTATCATTTTGCATGTACCTTTCTTCTTATGGAGAGCTCCAAAGGTACCCACTGGAACATAAGATGCACAATGGCATACCACTGGGACATGCCATTAATAACATCATGAGATGCTCCTGGGCCTAGCACCTGTGGGCTAGTCTCTCCCAAAACCTTCAGTACAGGAGCGTTTGCTGACAGGGGTTGGACACCCACTCCTCTATTACCCCCTCCCTCTTAGCACCCCTCCCCACCTACCCTGCCAAAATTGGTCTTACCTCCCAGACACCTTGCTATTATGCGCCAGCGTGCTACCATCAATCCCCCACTGGAACACTGATACGTACAATCTCACTGAAAATTACTGTTCAACGCACTTCATAAAAAGAAAAAGATATTTACCTGCTTGAGATCTCAAAAACCTAACATAGCACTACTCTAGGAGACACACTTGATGGTTACTGAACATGAGAAACTTAAAAAGAGACTGGGTGGGGACCGTGATTTACTCTAATACAATAAAAGCTTCCACTGCTCTCCCTGACACTCCACTAGCATGTAGCAAAAGTGAAGTTACAGTCTTGCTTTACAAGTCACTTACTGCCTGTGTTCACTGCACTTGGAGGGATGATGAGGGCTGCATAATTCTCACCAAATTCAAAATTCAGTCTGAGATGCTGATTGTCTGCTCCATCATACTAGTACTAAAAAGAACTTCTTAGTTACTTTATCGAGATTGCTCCACTCCCTAGGAAAATGGTAGGTGTTCCTGGAGAGGTGACTGGAACCCTCCCTTGATCCCATGATTGGCAGGTCAGTGGGTCTGTGGACCGCCAACATCAAGACAGATTAATTTAGCAGGAGATCATGACAGACCATGCTTTGGTAAACTGGTGGTGCTTTACCCATCTTACTGGACAGGACTATCCACTTACTTCCTGCATCCATGTCACTAGGATTCGGGTAAATTACTTCCTTTGCAATGCGATATCAAAACGCCACTTAGTGCTGTCCTCCATTTCCCCCAACAGAACCTCCGATAACGATCTTATCATAGTCGACTTGTACATGGCAGCACCTAGACCCCTAAAACTCCATTGGTTGATGAATATTGCCAGCTACTGTACCCCATTTGCTAAGGAATAGGTATGTTCCTACTTGAAACAGTAAATACATGACAATGAAGTTACAGTCTCATCTTCTGTGGGCTGCTAATAAAGCTTGCTTTTGGGGAAGCATGATGAAGGACTCTTCTGGCTATAAGCGTGAGAAAGATGCAGATATGCATGCTTTGGAGAACAGAGTGAGATGTTTACCCATAACCGTAACACCTGACCATCTCCAACCTTACTTAAGAACTTGTTTTCTACCAAATACTCCCTTAACAGGATTCATACATCACAGGCAGAGCCAGCCCTCTTCTGTCTTAAGCAATGCCACAATGAACATGGGAAAAAAGCGGGCAGGCTTCTGGAAGGTGAACTAGAGAAGGTGGAATCTGGCTGGACTATTCCGACTATTCATATGGCACCCCTTCGATAAATCCCTATGACATCTTACAAGAGTTTATGCATTACTATGAAACACTATAATGCTCTAAACTGCTACATAATCAGCTGGTGATGCAAATGTTTCTCGATCACCACCGACTTTGAACACTTTAACCTGTACGCTCAACAGTGTGGGGTGAGGACATTTCTGTAGATAAATCAGCACAGGCCGTTGATAGGATAGCAATACTTAAAGCACCTGGGAAAATGGGTTCCCGATAACATGTTACAAAATCATGAAAGCCTTGAAATTCCGAAGAAGTGCTAGTTCAAGATTTGATCCACACCTTCAAAGCCCTCCACAACCAGAGACCAGCTTACATCCATCAATAACCAACACAACTTCCACCTTCCCTCTAGACACCTGTGCTCCAATTCCCTCTGCCTCAGTCACCCCTCCCCCCCCACAATAACGCGAGCAACAGGCGAGGATGCTGCTTCTACTACGGTGCACAGTCAAAATATTGACTTCAAAATATCGACTGGCCATAATATCGACATTTAAATATCGACTGGACATAATATAGATAGCAAAAATATCGTTTTTAAGGTAAGTAAAGTAATATCGACTGTTAAAAATATAGACAGTTAAAATATCAAAGTATATAATATAGATTATTAAAATTATCTAATTTTTAATAATATTGAATTTTTTATAGCGTGTTTTATGTTAATATATGTGTGAAAAGTGTGTATTTATGTTATAAATAATAATAATTAATGAAATTGTATTTTTAAATGTTTGCGTTATTTAATTCTGTAGCGGGTTGTGGGTTTATAGGGGAATAGGGTGGGAAGTAATTTAATAATAATTAATTAAATATGTAATTTAATTTATTGTTATAAATGTTTAATTATTTGCTAATTAATTTTTATGTGATGATTAATTAAAATGTAATTGCCAATTAATTTAAATTAATTGATTAATTGTTAAATATGTTAATGTTTCTAATTTATTTTCTGTAGCGGGTTGTGGGTTTATAGGGGAATTGGGTGGGAAGTAATTTAATAATAATTAATTAAATATGTAAACGTATGTATTGTTATAAATTTTTAATTATTTGTTAATTATTTTTATTTGGTAATTATTTAAAATTTAATTAGCAATTAATTTAAATTAATTGATTAATTGTTAATTATGTAAATTGTTCTAATTTATTTTCTGTAGCGGGTTGTGGGTTTATAGGGGGATTGGGTGGGAAGTAATTTAATAATAATTAATTAAATATGTAAATTTATTTATTGTTATACATTTTTAATTATTTGTTAATTTTTATTTGGTAATTAATTAAAATGTAATTGACAATTATTTTAAATTAATTGATTAATTGTTAATTATGTTAACTTTTCTAATTTATTTTCTGTAGTGGGTTGTGGGTTTATAGGGAAATTGGGTGGGAAGTAATTTATTTATAAATAATGAAATATGCAAACATATTTATTGGTATTGTTGTAGAATTAATTGTTAATTATTTATTTTATGGGTAATTAATTAAATTAGAATTGCTAATTAAATTTAATTTGTAATTTTAATTGAATAATGATTATATTATATTAAATTCGTAATTACTTTTAATTAATTTTTTACCCTACGCTATCCAACGCTTTCCCTACTGTTGCACCCACTGGAGTGGGAATAGTAATTTTTACCCCTACGCTATCCAACGCTTTCCCTACTGTTGCACCCACTGGAGTGGGAATAGTAATTTTTACCCCTACGCTATCCAACGCTTTCCCTACTGTTGCACCCACTGGAGTGGGAATAGTAATTTTTACCTCTACGCTATCCAATGCTCTCCCTACTGCTGCACTCTTTGGAGTGGGAATAGTAATTTAAACCCCTACGCTATCCAACGCTTTCCCTACTGTTGCACTCTTTGGAGTAGGAATAGTAATTTGTACCTCTACGCTATCCAACACTTTCCCTACTGTTGCACTCACTGGAGTGGGAATAGTAATTTTAAACCCTACGCTATCCAACGCTTTCCCTACTGTTGCACCCACTGGAGTGGGAATAGTAATTTTTACCCCTACGCTATCCAATACTTTCCCTACTGTTGCACCCACTGGAGTGGGAATAGTAATTTTTACCTCTACGCTATCCAATGCTTTCCCTACTGCTGCACTCTTTGGAGTGGGAATAGTAATTTAAACCCCTACGCTATCCACCGCTTTCCCTTCTGTTGCACTCTTTGGAGTGGGAATAGTAATTTGTACCCCTACGCTATCCAACACTTTCCCTACTGTTGCACTCACTGGAGTGGGAATAGTAATTTTAACCCCTACGCTATCCAACGCTTTCCCTACTGTTGCACCCATTGGAGTGGGAATAGTAATTTTTACCCCTACGCTATCCAACGCTTTCCCTACTGTTGCACCCACTGGAGTGGGAATAGTAATTTTTACCCCAACGCTATCCAACGCTTTCCCTACTGTTGCACCCACTGGAGTGGGAATAGTATTTTTTACCTCTACGCTATCCAATGCTTTCCCTACTGTTGCACTCTTTGGAGTGGGAATAGTAATTTAAACCCCTACGCTATGCAACGCTTTCCCTACTGTTGCACTCTTTGGAGTGGGAATAGTAATATAAACCCCTACGCTATCCAACGCTTTCCCTACTGTTGCACCCACTGGAGTGGGAATAGTAATTTTTACCCCTACGCTATCCAAAGCTTTCCCTACTGTTGCACTCTTTGGAGTGGGAATAGTAATTTTAACCCCTACGCTATCCAACGCTTTCCCTACTGTTGCACTCACTGGAGTGGGAATAGTAATTTTAACCCCTACGCTATCCAACGCTTTCCCTACTGTTGCACCCACTGGAGTGGGAATAGTAATTTTTACCCCTACGCTATCCAATACTTTCCCTACTGTTGCACCCACTGGAGTGGGAATAGTAATTTTTACCTCTACGCTATCCAATGCTTTCCCTACTGCTGCACTCTTTGGAGTGGGAATAGTAATTTAAACCCCTACGCTATCCACCGCTTTCCCTTCTGTTGCACTCTTTGGAGTGGGAATAGTAATTTTTACCCCTGCGCTATCCAACACTTTCCCTACTGTTGCACTCACTGGAGTGGGAATAGTAATTTTAACCCCTACGCTATCCAACGCTTTCCCTACTGTTGCACCCATTGGAGTGGGAATAGTAATTTTTACCCCTACGCTATCCAACGCTTTCCCTACTATTGCACCCACTGGAGTGGGAATAGTAATTTTTACCCCTACGCTATCCAACGCTTTCCCTACTGTTGCACCCACTGGAGTGGGAATAGTATTTTTTACCTCTACGCTATCCAATGCTTTCCCTACTGTTGCACTCTTTGGAGTGGGAATAGTAATTTAAACCCCTACGCTATGCAACGCTTTCCCTACTGTTGCACTCTTTGGAGTGGGAATAGTAATATAAACCCCTACGCTATCCAACGCTTTCCCTACTGTTGCACCCACTGGAGTGGGAATAGTAATTTTTACCCCTACGCTATCCAAAGCTTTCCCTACTGTTGCACTCTTTGGAGTGGGAATAGTAATTTTAACCCCTACGCTATCCAACGCTTTCCCTACTGTTGCACCCACTGGAGTGGGAATTGTAATTTTTACCCCTACGCTATCCAACGCTTTCCCTACTGTTGCACCCACTGGAGTGGGAATAGTATTTTTTACATTTTGCTATTGTACGTAAATAAAATTGGATATTATTTAATTATATTATGTTAATATATATATATATATGTTTTAATAAATATGATTGTTAATTTTATTATAACTTTAAGTAGATATTTATTATTCTAATTTAATTTAAGTCTTTGTAAGTATATTTTAGTAATTCATTTTAAATTTAAATTTAATTTAACACTGTTTTTAATAAAGTCAATATTTTTTTACATCTATATTTTTGTAAACGATATTTTGTACTCAATATTTTAGTACTTACCTGTTTGCACATACAAACTCGATATTTTGTCTGTAGATATTTTTTCCTCGATATTTTGGGTAGTCGATATTTTGGCAGTCAATATTATTTCAGTGATCCCAGGAGAGTATCTGAAGTTTTGTCATACTATTCTAAGGTTAAAGTAAGAGTCAGAATTATCGGTTTCAGCCCTAGCTGGCCAAAACCAAGGACAGGTACACCTTCTAGCTTTCCAAATCTTCCTGCTCTTTAAAATTTCAAAATCAGGCGGAATTCAGACAAATTAGTTTTTTTTTTTTTTTCGCCCTGTGCTCGTCCGCCCCACACCTCCTACCTCCTCTTCCTTAGGAAACCCTTCCCCCATTACTCTGGTCTGGTGTTGAATAAATATTGTGTCGTTCACCAATTCCCCCTCGCCCTATTTCTGTTGTGACTGTGAGTTACACTACTTATTTCCATTTTCTGCACACCTTTCCTTTTTGATTTATGCTCTTTTACCATCCTCCCACTTTTTTTCTTTTCAAAAGATACTGTACACCACCTTTTTTCCTTTTTGTCCCTTATTTCTCTTCCCTGAACTTTGTTTAAAACAGATCTTGCCAAACCATTGAACAACAGGGAGTGGGGAGAGGGGATAGACAAGAAACAGAGGAAACTCAATTTAGTCATACTCTGCTTACCTGACCCATTCTCAGAACCAAGAAGTAAAGATACCTACAACAGCTTATGGGACCTCCTTGCTAATTGTATCTAGCAAATCGTCTGCTTCTTGGGCTGACCTAATAGTATGCATCTTGATATTATGCATAACTTTCAGAAAGGATGGGAACTTGAGTTGTACTACAGCCCGACATTCCTAAAGCTATCCATTCTTCTGCCGAGTTCCCACTGCCTTTCCAGAGAGGCTTGGAAAGGTCCGAACGAACCACAAAGGAAAATTTCCTGCTTCTTAACAACTTTTCTTTCAGGGCCAGACTCAGAATTTTTTCTTTAACCCAATAAGTGAGAAAATTAATAAGAACCTTCCAGGGCTTTGCCCTATTAGTGTTGAGACGAAATGGGTCCCTATGAATCCTTTGGATTCTCTTTCTAAGAGTTTCTGGAACATTTATAACCCGCAGGTTGTTTCTGCAAGAGTGGTTTTCCAACATCTCCATTCTGTCCCCCAAAGCAGCTACACCTCTCTGTAAGCTTTGGATTTTTATCTCTGCTGTCCCCAGATTAGTCTTAAGTTCCTTAACAGAGATCTCCAGGAACTCGGTCCGGGAATTTAGGAGGTCAACCTTCCTCTCTAGGGTTTCGTATCTGTTCCTTATCTCACTTTGATTGTCTGCAGAGACTGCAAATCCCTGTTTTATGCCCTCTTTTAATGTGATAAATAAGGCTTCAATCGAGGCCCCTGAGGAATGGTTGACGTCATCCCCTTAATTTTGAGTGACCAACTCTGCTCCCTCCCCTAACTGCGGTTCCGGCAGTTTCTCCGAGACTGCAATAGGTATAAGTATGGGTGTCGTGTTCTGGCCAGGAGGTGTCCCCTTAGAATCCATATTAACTTGGGCGACCTCGACAACAGAGCTTGCGGAGTAAATTTCAGGGTTATCCCTGGAGTCCTCCCCCTGCTTTGTGACAATCAAGATCTGAGGTTGCCCCCTAAAGAAGGACTGAAGTAAGGGGGTAACTCTCACTTTATTATATGAAGAGACAGATTTGTTCCTCCTTCCTTTTATACTCCTTCCCTTGACCTGATAGTTTTGAAAGGCTGTACCTTCGTTAGGGGAGACTTTGTTAGGGGAGGCTGTGGCAGGGGCGTAACACAGGCCCCTGCAGCCCCCGCGGTGCGGGGGGGCCTCACCCTCCAGGGGGCCCCGTCAGTAATAAAACGAAATTTGTTTTATTTATTTAAATGTTTACTTACCTGTAAAACTCTGTAATCCATACATTACTACCCCCCACCCTGCCCCTCCCCCTCCCAACGTCACCGCCCTGCATTTCGTCCCACTGCCGGCCGCGGCTGGCAGCCAAGACCTGCTCAGGGATAGATCCCACTCTCTCCCCAGCACAGCCAGCCACAGCCGTCCCAAAGAACCCGCTGATGCTGGCGCTGCCACTGCTGACCCGTATGCTCTCTTCGTATTCAAAGGCTGAAAAAAGTATTTCCACAGTAAACTGCGTCAAACTCAGTCTACTCCGGGTAACGGGGTAGGGAGAGTTCTCTGGACACGAGCACCACTCAGCTAGCGGGCGCCAAGTTTCCCCGCTGGAATAATCTCTTGATTATAAAAATGTTAAAGAATATCACACATTTTACTCCTGATAGATGTGGGCTTTACAATAAATAACATATTGTATTTATATTATCTATAGATGAACAGATTATTATTGAAAACGTTTTATACAACAACTTGAGTTTTAATAAGATGTACCCCTGAAATCCTCCCTAGACGTTTTGAGTTCATCAAAGAGTCTCCTGTTTCTTTTAAATATTATCCAGAAAAATGGATACCATTCTGCTTTCAATGTGCCCTAGATCTGCCTGGTTTTAAAGTATAGAAGAAATCCTCCACAGCACTTTCTTTTCTTTAGGTATAGAGCATATAGTAAAAGACTTAAGAAAACATTAAGTACTGTCTTAGCAACAAGTGCAAAATGTCAAAAGAAAATCATAACGTGTCTTTCTTTGCGTTCGTTAGCTACTCGCATTGAGTGCGCAACTTTTGCCAGAACACAGTCCAAAAACATCAGATGGCTCATCAAGTGCATATGATATATAATTGGAACATAATGTTTGGATTGTTCAGAAATACAAAACATTTAACAATAAAAGGATATTTCAAATCGGTAATGGTGTTCTTTAAGCGTGCAATTCATCTGCACTTTGGGAGCCTGTTAGGCATCTGCTATCCCGCTTAAATAATGGGAAACGCTCGCATGGCAGGTGCATAACCGCCATGCTAATGAATGCCGCTCTGAATTTTTATTGTTCTGTTTAGTGCAGATTTATATTCATTTTATAAATACTCTGCTATTACCACCAAAAATGTAACTGAACTTATTAGTAGAAAGTGTTATAAAAACAACGCTGAATAAATTGCTGGAAACAAAAGCAGGACTAGATTGTTTTCACATGGAATGCACTGTAAGAGGCAGTAATATTACAAACCAAACGGAACAATGTTTTACTGATTTACATTAAGTCTATATGTTATGGAAACGCCCACCATAACTTTAAATTAAGTATTTTACTAGAAAGCCTGACAATGTATATAAGTCTTCTTATGCAAATAATCTAAGGCCATTTTGGTTGTGAGAGGCCGAATGGCAAAAGAACCAATACATAGTTCTAATCAGCTAAACATCATATTTGACTCTTTCTGAGGCCATAACCTAGCAGCAGAAAATTGCCACAATGAGCCTCGCATCCTAACAAACTGACTATGTAGAAGAGCTTGGAATGCTGTGCCTCTATTCGTCTAACCACCATTGAATTTCCTCTTTTGTTTGTTGGTCTATCTAAATGGAGCCGTTTTAGTTGTTTAAATGTACTGTAACAAATTGGATCTGGAAATATGACAATGTGTCTGAGAGATGCATGTGTTATTTGAAGATATGAAAGTACTTCCTTCTCTGTAACAGTTATTCTTTGTCTATGGTAGTTGAAATATTAATGTCTCTGTGTCTATAAGGAAATCCAGGAATTCATTTAGGGTGGAAAAAATGAGACACAAATGATTTCGGTTGATTATGAAACTCAATTTACCTAAAAGTATAATCACTTCATGTACCTATTCTATTAAAAGAAACGTTTTATGCTCCTCAAATAATAGGTAATCTAAGTTAATAAGTAACCAAGTACATATATAGGCAGTAGTAAAACAAAACGAAACGATCTAAGGTGGGGCAACTCATGTGGCCAAAGGTAGCTGAAAGATAAACCTCTTTGAGATCCAAATGGATGTTCCAATCCCCTGGCTGTAAACAATCTTTGAGGCGGAGAATACTCTCCACTTTAGTAAAGGACAACACAAGATGAACTGGTGATGGTACATTGCCTGTCTCAAGTAAACTATTCCCACGGGAAGAATTTGTAGGGCTGCCATGATTATTAGGAAAACATGTGTGCAAATGATGCAGCAACGAGAGTGCCAACAAAAGCATGACTGATGCTCAGGACATCTTAGAAATGGCTTAGCTCTTACAGGTGACTCAATATTACAGCTGTGCATGATGTCTATGTGTCTTTAATGGACTTCATATTTGCTTGCACCATCAGTCAAGGTAGCATATGGAGGAACCCCTGTTTGAGTAATTGGTTATATGTACCACAGGAATGGGCAGTATTATTCTTGCTGCTGATATCCCAACTTACCTTTGAAACCAGAAGGATCCTACCTTTCTGGGGGTTATATTTCAATGTGGTACTAGCAAAACGCCATACCTTCTCTCCAGGAGCATGCCTGGGAATTTAATATGCACTGCTGTACTGTGCTTAAGATAATTTTATTCTGATGCACACATTAAGAGACTGATTGCATGTTAGTATAATGCATGTTAGAATGAGGGCGTGTTAGAAGAAGGGCATGTTAGAACACAAAACTGAAAGTGGTGAAATATGGAGCTGGCTTTGAAGCAGGAAAAGGTCTAACACATTGCAATGGATTGCGTCACAAAGGTGGTTCAAATCTGCTGCTTTGAAAAGAAGCCCTAAATTTGCATTGAAAAATCCTGGAATGTCTTGATTTGCATTGATAAGTAGCCGTAAAGTAAAACAAAGTGGTGCTCTACTATCCAGGCATCCTAAGGCACTTTGGAATTGGCTAGTATACTTGGAAGTTAGAATGAATACTCTTCTTCTCTTCTTTTGGGACAAGCCATCAGCTATTTTATGAAGATGGTCTTGATAAAATGTGATATGATAGTAAAATCAGGAAAAGAACTGAGAGCAGGAGGCCTGACGAGCATCAGTTAACTTCATAAATATCAAATAAAATAGGTTCTTATGATTTGTTAATAAAGAATTTGTTAGACCTGTGGTCCTAAGGGTGGTCTTTCACCAAACTTTATGCCACCTTACCTCCATTTTTTGCTGTATCTTTTTGTTAGCCTTACGACTCTGAGCACTTTACCACTGTTAACCAGTGCTAAAGTGCATGTGCTTCTCCCTTAAACAAGGTGACCTTGGTGTATACATAACGGCTGAATTGTGAGTGAGACAGTCTGGGTTTTTGTCCGCACCTGGCCCTGTGGATTGTGTGGATCGACCGAGCACGGAGCACAGGAGCAGTGGGGGCTGCGGTGAGGCGGGGGAACGGCGCGGCGAGTTGGTAGTGGCAAGTTGGTAGCGGCAACAAGAGACTGAGAGACAAACAAAAGCGGGCGGGGAATATATCACAGTGCAAAGTCACGAAAATCAAGAACAGTCACAAAAGGCGAATACTAGCCAATTAAAAGGGATGTATGACATTACAACGCACACTTTTACAATGCATACCTTTACAACGCATTTTTACAACGCAACATCCATTACAACGAAATTTTAAAAACTACATTTACAACGCATTCCATTACAACGCATAATAGCTTTACAACGCATAACATTACATTGCATGTTTTGGTGAGTATTGGATAGTGAAGGGGTAACAACTACTACTCTAACTCCAGGGGGTGCCACAGTAGGGTAAGTGTTGGATAGTGTAGGGGTAAAATTACTATTCTAACTCCAGGGGGTGCAACAGTAGGGTAAGTGTTGGATGGTAATGTTATGCGTTGTAATGGTATGCGTTGTAATGGTATGCGTTGTAATGACTGAGTTGTAATGACATGCGTTGTAGTGTCATGCGTTGTAATGGTTGCGTTGTAAATGCATGCATTGTAATGGATGTTGTGTTGTAAAAGTTTTGTTTTAATGGTAGTGCGTTGTAAAAGTTGGGTTGTAAAGGTTGTTTCCCAATTAAAAGACATTAGCTAGTACAACTGACACAATAGGAAGCAATGAACAACCACCATCTGCAAATGGATTTGCAACTGTAAATGATTGTGCCACTTATAAAGCCAGTGTCCCAACGCCAAATTACGGATCAGCAACTGTAGAGAAGAAATTGTAGACAAAGAAAGAAATTATGATGATATCAATATCACGTCAGGTTTCAAAGAAATAAACTTGGATAAAAAAGCAAAAGAACAAGAAAAATTGGATACAGGAATGATATGGGATATTCACTGTCAAACATCAGTACTAACTCTTGAAGCACTAGCAGCGCAGTGAAACAAAATGGACATTCTAATAGACATACTGGGACTTAAGGCCAATGCAGTTGCCGGGATCGAGAATAGATTAGCCAAACTAACAAATCTAATAATAAAAGCACAAAGGGAATCAGCGCCAACTTATATAGAGTGCCCATGTGCTCCAATAATTAATAAACTGGTAACCATACCGGAGGTTGTGAAAACAATCTTGGAGGATGTCAAAGAAACTGTCTGGTAATGAAAAAAGGACAACTGTAAGGAGGATGGATATAAACCTAACTTAAGGGAATCTACATCAGTAAAAAAACAGGAACAATCAACAAAAATGGATACCGACGATGTTAATATATCAAACGTGATTAAACAAGCAAACACAAATCAAAAAACAAATAATACTAAAGCTAATAAAACATCATTGGACTCACCAAATGAACTGAATAAAGAAGGAGCAAAATATGAGGACCCGGTAGCCTTTGAAACAACAAAAAAGACGGAGAAAAAAGCTGTGGAAAGCAAGAAATAAGGCAAAAAAGGAAAGCATTGTGCATACTAATATTGAAACAGTCACATCTAACAAAGAAAGAGGAATAACAACAGACACCAAACTAGACTCACTGCCCTACACAAATGAAGTAGGAAGAAAAAATACAAAGATAAAATCAACAGATGGCAACACCAATGGGATGAACCATACGAAAGTGAAAAATACCAGTGAAGGACATGACAAATATTATGATGTATTTTCTAAGCCAACTGTCTTCTGTTGTAAACAAAAATTGGGCAAAAGCAATATCAGTATTCTAACTGAAACTCCCAACCAATCCTCTAGTACCTGTGAAGTCGAACAACAACAAAAAGTCCAGGAAGAAGAAGTAAAATGTAAAATTAAGGGAAATGGTTGCACAATAAAAGACCTTACTTCCTCTGACATCCGAAGCGACCAAACCAAAAGTATGACTAAAGAAAAGATGTCATGGATTAGACCGGAATCTGGAACACCGTTGACCAACGAGAATGATTCACAAATTACACATGTCCATCAATTCAGAAGCTAATAGAGCGAGACGGAAAAACCTCGCCTGGCCTCGTTAGGAACTGTAACCAAAAAGACGATCTTACGGCAAGGAACGCAATGGGGATTGACACAACAAAGATATATTCTTGGAAAGAAAAAGAAACAACAGACGATTTGACATACGCAAAAACCCAAGACAACCTAGTTATTGTAAGAAGAGGTCAGAACAGGCATATTACCTATGAGGAATATGGAAGAAATGAAGAAAAAAATAGTGAAACTAGGCCCCAAAAAAACAGGTCCACACAACTTGTCTTTAAACCACTTTATGAATCAAAAGGAACACATGATATCCTAAACAGAGGAAATATCCTCCGGCTAATGAAAACTTTAACAACACTTGAAAGGATAACATCAGAAGACATCGAATGTGTGGGCTTTCAGCCTAACCCCAAAGGATGACTTCCACTAACGCTGGTAACAGTTGCCACAGGTCCAATAGCAGACTCAATCCTAAAAGAGCACGGAGCCTTTCTTGAATGGGGGATATTAATCAGTCAACCACCACCAAAGGTCTACATAACACCCTTCTTGAATATAGGAAGTCATACAAAAAAATCACGGCTTGAAAAAATCTACACTGTATTCTCCATACCAAAAAATCCTCTCGGCAAAAAAAAAATAACCCTGAAGATAAAAAATGGTCCAATACACTAGAGAAAGAGGACAGAAATGATGTAAATGAAAAATGGATCATGACATCTTTACACAGTAATAAGGAGAGTTGACAAACTTTACCACAAGGGCTATCACAAGAAAAGAGTATGGCCACTTCTACAATAAAGATATGCTCAAGGAACATAAATGGGATTTGTAGAAAATTAATGGACGCCACAATACAAGGAATCTCGAATCATAATCAAACATTACTATTACAGGAAACATGGGCAATGGACCCAATTATGTTAAAACATTGCAAGGGATATTTCGAACCAGCAATTAAATATCAGAAATGTGGTCGCCCCTGTGGAGGTTTAGCAATATTCGTATTGAATGACCTAGATGCGAAACATGAGCAAATACACACGAATAATCCAAATCTTCTCGTAGTAAAATTACGATATCAATCTTGCAAAAGTAGGCATATAAAGTTCTAATCTTAGTCAACATATATATACCTCCAAAACAGATCTCAAAGAAAGAGATGGCTATTGCCACAAACAACTTACTATTGGAGCAAATCTTGGAAGAGCCACTGGCTGACTACATTGTAACAGGTGACTTCAATATAAACTTGTTGATATCCTTGGTGCGGGATGACTTCATCCAATCCCAAAATCAACAATGGGAAATCCAGGATCCAATAAGGGAACCTAGAACAGATAATAAACAAAATAGAATAGGGAGAAACTTGGTTAAGGACATGGAAGCGCTGCGTCTCAGGATACTAAATGGTAGATTCACAACGGACTCTCCACCTGCTTGTTCTTTTTACTCAAGAAACAGTAATTCACGTATTGATTACACATTAACATCATTGTGTACTTTCAACAAGGTGAAATCCTATTGCTTGAATAAAGTCTCGGACAGCGATCATAGCCAGCAAATTATCGAGATAAAGCTATCCTGTCCAAAATCTGAAAACTATTTGACAATCTCAGGTCAGATCTACACAATTAACTACAAGAAACTCATATGGAAACCCGAAAATGCGGAAGAGATTATGGCAAAGGCAAATAATTTAGCTAAAGAATGCTTGGACGATAGAACGAAGACAACTGCCGTTGACCAATAGGAAAAATTTACGCAGAAAGTAGTAAATTACAATACAAAAACAACAGGTGTACAAAGGAAAAAAATGGCCCAGAGTGAAACAAGGGAAACTAGAGAAACTAACATCTTTCTTCCGCATATTGTAAGGAAAATCAGATGTACTTGAAACAGACTTAGGAGACAGCTAACTATGTCCCTGCTCAATGAGGAAACAGTGGCATTATTAAGAAATACAAATTATACTTTAAGGAAATTAATTTGAAAAAAATAAAGCCAGACAAGAGCTGTGTACAAAAATCTTCCACGCAAGCACACTAACATACTCGCGGGAGTTCTGGAGATTAATTAATGGTCCAGCCAGATCAAACAAAGCTGCTATAGGATCTAGTTTATCTGAAGAAGAATGGGTGACGTTCCTAAAATAACATCTAAATCCTGAACATACAGAATTTAAACAATGCGTTACCACTATAAGCAACAAAAAGTTGACCAGGAAGGCGATTATGAAATTTCAATAACCAAAACTCAAGTTGCCAGATTGATAAAGAAACAAAAGGATGGGGCCCCTGGTATCCCTTTTGCATTATTCAAGGAAGCACCTGATTTTTGGTCTGCCTATCTTACAGATGTTTTTAGAGAAGTGGTCCAGAGTGATACAATCCCAAAGTCATGGAAAGGATCACTAATAAAACCTATCTTTAAGAAAGGAAATTGTCAATTGCTGGAAAACTATTGCCTAATTACCTTGCAGGGTATGGACGCAAAGCTGTTTGCTGGAATCCTATTGAGAAATTTACCAGACTGTGCAAAGGAGAAACAGGTATTGCCCCTGAACCAAACAGGCTTTATCAAAGGCCTTGGTACATCTACAAATATTTTAATATTATCAGTATTAATTGACAAAGCAATTTCAGCTAAACAACTGTTATACCTGTGTTTCGTAGATTTTAAATCTGCTTTTGACTGTGTTGACAGAGAACTTCTGTGGGAAAAACTTAACAATCAAGGAATTCCGGATATTCTGTTAAAAATGATCAGGCTTCTGCACTCCGAAACTTGGGTTAGGGTGAGGACGAGTGAGGGAAAAATACTAACCAATACAATTCCTACATCTAGTGGGCTTAAACAAGGACGCGTTTTTGGCCCCCTTACTTTTTAATTTATTTTTAGCTATTCTTTCTATAGAGTTAAATGAAATCAATGCACATCCTCCAAGGTTAGCTCACAAACAGATATCCAACCTATCATATGCAGACGACGTCATACTATTAAGTCATACCAAAATTGGAATGCAACAACTAATTGATGGCATTTTTAAGTATTCAAAGGAAAACGGCATGCACATTAACGTAGCTAAGACCAAGGTAATGGTTATCACAAAAAATGTGCGACTTGAATCTACACATAAATGGGCTTTGTATGACAAAAAAATTGGAGCAAGTAGCTGACTACAAATACTTGGGCGTCACTTTTAACGATAATGGCAATTTCCAGACACAAAAACTGGATATTACAAGGAAAGCGAACACCCTTGCCGGGGCATTCAGAACTATTCAGAAAACCATAGGAGACCTGTCTTATCGCCCTTTATTAAAAATATTTGCCACAAAACTTCTGCCTACCCTAACATACGGTAGTCAATGGGAAAGATGCGGAGATTATCAATACCGCCATTGCCAAAACTTGCAGAACCTTATTTTCTCTCCCAAAGAATGCCTCACAAGGCCAGGTGAGGTTGGAGTTTGGGCTAAACAATCAATGGTATGTAAGGAAAGGGCATATACTGAAGGTGTGGCATAGAATAAAAAATGATCAGGACAATGAATGTCCCGTTTACTGTGGCAAGAAGTAAAAAAATAACAGAAACTTAAATGCCAGCTCCTACTTAAATAGAGCAATTGAAGAAATTGGTATAACACCCATTTGGAACACCACCATCGCACAGGAGAGCTTAAAAAAACCAGTAAATAAACTTACCAACCATCTTTCCCTGATAAAGGATAAAGATATTTTTGGTAAACGAAATCACGCAAGGCCGATTGTTAATGGATTCAAGAAAGAAAAGGTTCAATACTATCTGGAAAATTCATGGTCCAAGAAAAATAAAAAAATCTTTATGAATGCTAGATTTGGCTGCTTTCCAGGTTTATGTCACCTTGCACCATGGAAAATATTAAAAGAGAACAAATTATGCAGGCTATGTAAATTTGGACAAGAAAACATTCTACACTTGTGGCTTTGTCCGGATTTGGAAATTGAAAGAAAAACTATACTTAAGAGACTGCTTAACATACGTGGTGTAAGGACATGTAGACAAGCCCTGATTGCAAGTTTGAATCCAGAAGATCTGCAAATCAATTCAGCATTTGTCAAATTCCTTTGTGCTGCACAAAAAAAGTTGGAGGCTCTCACTTGATTAACTTACAGACTTCGTGAACATGTATTTTATAGACTTAAGTTTTTGAAACAACCACAAATGATTGATTATTATATTACCTAATGTGTATGGTAAATATTTAAGTTTTAGGAAACTAACTGAACATACGTATTGTTTTATAGTTTTAAAATTGCTGATATTTTAGCTGCTTTTTGTAAGATTTTAATTAATCAAACAAATAAATAAACTTGAAACTTGTATACATAATTATCATCATACTCCACATCCTTGGGCTGGCAATAATACATCCTCCTTACTGGTAAACTTGGTTTTAACTTTACCAATTTAGAAATGTCACTTTTAGAAAGTGGTAATTTCTCTGCTCTTACTACTCTGTGTTCCTCGCAGCCTGTCTCTAATAAACTTCTGGGTCGGATTATAGTTACACTTTGTGCTTTCCCTCTACACAGGAAGGGTGGTTGTGACAGAGAACTCATCTGCATTCATCTACATTCTGATAGCACTTCCTAGGCAGGAAGAGGGAGGTGGAGTTGCCACAGCTGACTAGGCAGTGTCCTGTTCACATAAAAATGGCTGATTACCCCCACCCCACAGTTAGCCTGGTGGACAGGACTGGGATGAAAGGAGACCTGTGCATTACAAGGGCCTGCTTTGAAATCACTCTCACTTCAAAGACACATTTGGGTATAAGTACTTGGGCTTTGACCCTATCAAGACAGTACACTACTGGACCTGTGAAGAACTTTGTCAAGAGTCAACAACGGTGTGCTAAAATGATTGCCACTTTGTCTGACTACTGCTCTGAAGGAACTGCTTTGCCAAGCTGCCTACTGTCTGATGATCTCTGCCCTGGTGAGGGCTAGGACTGGATCGATCTCACTTGATCCCAGAGTGACTCCAAGAGTTTGCGAAATTGTCTCCCCAACTTAAAGTATCCTTCAACTCTACAACTGCACCTGGGCTCTGTCATCTGTGGGCACTGCCCTACTAAGTGGTCCCAATCCAGTCCTGGGTCCTTGAAAGGTGATTTCTGCTGTCCAGAACCATCAAAATTGACACAGTGGCGAATGTGCACTGATCAGAACTGACACATTGCCCTTCGATGCAGACACAGGAGCCTATTGACAATATCACCTCAACAGACTGTGCGTCTTGACAATGATGGACAGCGTGGCCTGACGATGACGCGGTGCCTGTATCCTAAAGGGGTACTTATTGTAAATGGGTCGGCACAGCCGCATCGAGACTTTGACATTGTCAGTTTGCTCCATCCAAGGTACTTTCTAAATGGGATCTGCATGAGTCCTGTATCTGGCCTGCCCTCTATCGCAGTCATTCTGAAATTGGATTTGCCGCGGTCTTCAAGTAACCCCTTAGCGCCCTTGACTTCTAAGCACTGGTTTTTATGTATTCTTTAAAAATTCATAATTCCAATTATACTTATATATTTTTTGTTTTGTTCTTGTTTCACTCATACAATTATTCTCTGTTTTTGTAAAGATGTGTGGAGTGTTTTTGTAGTTTTCATTGTGTTACTCTGTGTGTGTGTGTTGCACAAATACTTCACACAATGCTCCTTTAGATATGTCTTACTGCTCAGTGCCACGCCACCAGAGGGTGATCACAGGTTATATTTTAGTATGTATCTACCTTACCCTGTAGTGTAGTTCCTATATTCCCAATAGGCCCTGCGCATTGGAATAGTGTATCCTGTAGTTTAGACGTAGGACTGAAGTCAACTAGGTCTCTATTGAATATACTAAATTTAATTGTGTGTGTGCCAGCTAGCTCAGAGGTCACAAGAAACTTTCTCGAATAAACAAGAAGGGATTAGTTTCTGACAACCGCTTAAAACATGACAACTTTGTTTCCCAAGAATAAGAAATATATCTCTAGAGTCGCGGAAACAATAGATAGTTATTTCACTCAGTCAATCGTGCTTCGTTTCACCAGAGGTGCATAGAAATAGAGAGGCGGGCGTTTTCAATTAAAGGACATTTATTGAACAGTCTTCTTTCTCAAGCATAAGAAATGAACCACTGCAATCGTAATACCTGCTGTAAAGTACAGAGTATATAATACGAAGAGTATTATAAAATAGTACTGTAAAAGCATGATATGGTTTCTAAGCACTAAGGGCCAGATGTAGGTAAATTTTATTTTACCACCTCTTAAATACCGCATCATACCGACTCGGTATTTAAGAAGTGGTAAAATAAAAGTACCGAGATGTAGGTAAATACAGATGTGCATTTACCGATTCGGAAACAATCGGTATTTGAAGCCCATAGGAATGATTGGGCATTTACCGGTCGGTATTTACCGCATCGGTAAATACCGATTGACACAAGGGTGCAGGGGGTGTCACTTTGACACCCTCTGGCACCCCCAAAAGAGGCTCGGGTGCCATGTGGCAGGCATACCTGCCCTAAGGGCAGGTCTGCCTGTCATATGGCATAGGTGTGCATGCACACATGTGCAAGCACACCAGAATCGGTATTTTACCATCAAATAGTATTTGATGGTAAAATACCGATTTTTTAATGCTTGTGGGACTCAGAAGAGTCCCACCTACATATCAATTTTCCCTATTCCGTAAAAATACCGACTCGGTATTTTACATAATCGGTAAATTTACCTATCGGTAAATTTACCGAGTCTGTAAAATACAGGGCCCTACATCTCAAATTGCATTTACCGGTCGGTAACGGCCGAATTCGGCCGTTACCGACCGGTAAATGCCTACCTACATCTGGCCCTAAGATACCTAAAATGCATAAAATACATACAGTGATAAATAATGACTAAAAGTACTCAACTGGTGCTTCTAAAATACGCCTACCCCGGTGTCCCTAACCTAGGTCTAGTACAAGGGAAGAAGTAAGTGAGGTGTAGCTTAGTTTTAGTATTAGTTCCCAATAATCTATTCAAAGAATTCTCTTAGGGTCTAATCAGCTCCGTACCTTGGTTTTAGAATGTAGGAGGTCTTGTATCTCTCTCTCAGGACTCGATTTCCCAGCAACCTGCAAGGGTAGCCAGCCTGCAAACACTGGAGCTGGATTTCTCGACAAGAGAAAAGGCAGCGTCTCTCAGTGTGTCAGCTGGAGGGTCTGCTTCCTTCGGTACTTGGTGCAGCAGGGCGGGTCAGGCAAGTAGATAGTCGAACTGCTCCAAACCACCGTGTGTTTGTTTGGAAAGTATGGGTATATATATACCTTGAAGGTGCCGAGTTTGACGTAAGATTGAACATAAGAACGTAATCAGAGACTTAATTCTCTGAAAACTCCATGATTTCTAGGATAACTTAATATTCATGCAGGGGGAAGTCCTTGACTGCTGAAGACGGGTTTTTCCAAGAAATCGTTGTAGATTTTCGGAACTGGTGGAAGTAGCCAAGCTGTATTAGGACTACTTGAGCTTTGTCTTAATATGGTTATGATTTCTATGCCTATATAAGGATACAGTATTTGATATCTACATAAGGGCATGAATTGTATAAATTACAATAGGGTCCTAAAACGCTATAGAACAACCCTCACTAGAATCGTTGTCCCTACTTAAGCAGGGTGTATACCTCTGCCAACAAGAAACCTAGGGCCTCATTTTTGGGTAATGGGCATAGGGCAGCCCTGCAAGTCATCTTGCTGTGCTGCCCTATGCAAATGTAAAACGGCACGAATGAACCGTATTGATGAAATAGGAGTATTCTTGTCCTTTGTCCCAGCACTTGCGCACAATTTGCTGCCTAGCGCCAATGCAGGCACCCTTGCACCATGGTGAAAGGGTGTCTTTGTTGCATAGAGAATTGTTTTTGTGCAAGACAGGGCACCTTCTGAAAAAACAACAATCCTCAGAAGTGTCTTCCTCTTTCTATATGTGCTGAAAAATGGAGGCCATATGGAAAGAAGAAAAAACAAGGAGACATTAAAATAATTCTCCTCGTTAGGCCTGCTCTGGGGAGGCGAAAGATGTTGGTGTGCCCCTGGTTTACATGATTAAGTAAACCAGGGTAAGAGTCAAAATCCATGGAATTAGCATGGGGAAACCCACCTCTACGCCCAAGGAACACCTCTCTGGCCCAGAGTAGGGCGAGGTAGCGATTTGCAATCCATCACTTTATACATGATTTATGAGGCCACGTAAACCCACAAAGGGTGACTTTGCATGGCTTCATAAATCTTTATGAGAGCCCTGCATCACGCATGAACCACTTTACCGGGGGCAATAGTGACGCAGGGCTATCATAAATAAGCCCCTCAATTTCTAACAAAGTTCTAGTGATCCGCTCAGTCTACATAAAGTGTGAAGACTTCTTTCATGGCTAACAATTCTCTTTTATAGATAGTATAATTTGATTTTGTGTTAATGTATCTTATATATTGCTCTGGGATAATGTCTTTAGGATAACATAATCGCTATTGACAGTGAAAAGGCATCTATTTCTGCTATGAATGGTACCTGGATGCCTGGATGTCAGTCAACGGGAACCTATGTAAAAGTTTTCTTTATGATGGATAAGCTGCTTCTTGTACTTCACCACACTAAAATAAAGTTCCTTTTCTTTAGTCAAGTTGATGCGTTGAATGATAATGGTAAAATCACAAATAAAGTGTCAATAAAACTTACCAAAGCCCACAAAGATTTTTTAAATTACAGGGTGAGGCCAAAGTAAAGATGCTCGTACTTTAGAGGTGTTTAGAGGTGTTGTGTTATCTCTAAGGTTTGTCATTTTCCTAACATTGCATGAAATTGTTCACAAAATTGCTAGTAATAATCTAAGTAGTAGTCAGACCATTGCGTTTTTGGTGAGATAAGACAAAAAAAGTTGACTGTTGTGGGAATCATTGGGAAATATTGAGGTCTTGGGGGAAAACGGAAATGACACTGACCAAACAATGATTGAAATTAAAAGAGATCCCTTGGGTATTTCTCATGTGGAGCTCGAGGGGATGGGAGTATAACACACCCTACTGTTTCGCGAGTTCAAGCTGACAAACTACGTTCCCCAGAATTCTTACTCGTTTCAGGAATGGCATTTATTGCTAAAGATGAACTTCCAGAGGATAGGAGTTATGTTGTAATTTGGTTTTTACAGTTCAACAAGAATGCCCTTTCTTGGTAGCAGTGACAGAGTTCACCTGGATTCTACTAATAGCTCAAGCTACTATCAGGAGTTGATTTTCAGCTGGATCATTGTCTAAATCTACGGCCTGGCAAACTGTCAAGCTTCAGCCGATAACATTGAGCATCCCAGTTATCCCCTATCTCTCTGTATGTGTTGAGAACTTGATTACCTCACGAGAGAAATAAGAGGAACACATACGAAAGCCACTTTGCAGGACTCTTGGCACCAGATCTCATCTGGAGGCCATACGAATTTTAAGATCAGATCCCCGCTCTTTGTTTGCTTGTTGTCTGGCCAAATTTCTTGGTTGGGCGTGGCGGGTTAGATCCTCTAGGCTTTTGAGTCTCCCATAAATATTTACTGTACCCGATACAATGTTTAATTTGGACGGTTATAATTTATGGTTTATTTCTTGTCTGCATTAATGAACAGTATGTTATTGAATGCATTTAGATTTTATTGTTTTTATTTTTGCCATGTAATGCTTTTTAAGATATGTTTAATATATCGAAATAAAGCTTGTTTCTACTACTACATACGAAAGAGGATAGAAATACATGGGCATTTATTATGAAGATGTGTCATTTGAAATGCTTGGAATAGGCTTGTGCTGCTGTTGGACTGTTCCGCTGAATGTTTTCCAGTGGAGCGTGGGTAAGTTCTAAATCAGCAGTTGTAACTACTCTAAGTGAATCTTTAGATACACGATGATAAGTGTGTAGAGAAGAGTTTTGACACAACAGGTGTGTGTGGCTTAACACAATCCATAGCAGAGTAGATGATAATCATCAGATGTATTGACCAGGATACCAGCACTTAGTGCTAGGGTACTAAAGAGCATGCGACTCTCTAAACAGCAGCAGACAAAAGGGAAGAAAAATAGCACATAAACAAACAAGTACAAAGATCCAAGATGTTAGAAATTGAGTCTTTAGTTGAGAAAGGTATGCACCCAGTCCAAGTAGGGACCACAATCCTAGTCAGAGTAAGTCAGATACACACCCTAAATGAACCAGTGCTCACTGTCTGTGTAGCTTTTCACAGAGCAGTCAGGCTTAACTTAAGAGGCAATCTAAATATTTGCAACACGTAAAACAGTGAAACTGTGAAAATACCACATAAAAATAATCCCCACCTGGTTAGAAAAATATGGATTAATTTATTGAACAAAACAAGCCCAAAGCAACTAGCAGAATCAGAGTTAAGCATTTTAAAGAATATCTGTAAAAATAGTGCTTAAAAGAAAAACTTAAGGCCCCAACCAAGGTTATCCGGACCAGGTCTAATCTGAAAGTTCCGGCTGACTTTGATGGAGCATTGGTTTAATATAGGGACCAATCCTTTCCCACTGAAAAAGTAGCTTGGATGGAGGATGTATCGACATTGAAGACCCAATGTGGGGAGAAGAGGAGGATTTTTCTGGGTACAGCTCAAAAAAACTCACTTCCAAGGGCCAAGTACTGGATTAGCACCACTTGGCAGGGCAAGACTCCCAGTCGGCAGTGTTCAGATGCTGTTGGAGAGTTGACTGAAATCTTTGATGTCCCTCAGACGTCAGAACATGAGGCAAGCCCTTGAAGTCAATTTGGTTTTGGGGTGTAGAGATGCAGGTCCAGTCCTTCTCACTCCCAGGCAAAGAAGGCAGAAGGCATCACAGCAGACACAGCAAAGCAGGAGTCTTGCAAAGTCCAACAGAATGACAGTTCTTTCAGCAGCACAACAGTCCTTTTTCCTGACAGAGTATCCTCAGGTCCGGAAGTTCACAGAAGTGGTAGTGTCTGAGGTCCATCACGTATACCCAGATGTGCCTTTGAAGTGGGGGAGACTTCAGAGAGAAGCCTTTGTAGTGCACAGGGTACCTGCCCTTCCTGCCCTTGCTCCAGTCTCACTACAGGGGGCATATAGCCCTTTGTGTGGGGGCAGGCACAGCCTAGTCAGGTGTTAGGGTCAACTTCTTTCTTCCATCCTGCCCAGGATGGCCCCTCAAGATATTGATGGCCCATCAGTCACAAGTAAGCTCCATTTGTGTGTGGCTGTCCGGAGAGAATGCATAAGGTCCAGTTGTGTAAATGCTTCCATAATGCGTTCCAATGTTTATTTGTTTAAAAAGGAAAGTAAATTTTGTATTGTTCTGCCAGTTTATATTTTGAGAATTTTATGTAAATACTCTGAACCAGCTGTAATATGTCTGTTGTCACCCATCCCAGGCGTGTATTTAGGAACAGGCAGGAGGCACAGAATAGGTAAAATAAGAAACTGCAATTTTTAGACTAGCAACTTAATATCCAACTTTACCATATGTTTTCCCCAATTGGAAATTACTCTTATAAAATGTAATAAGTTAATCCCAATGTTAACCTCCTGGAGAGGAAGACCTTGCAGTAGTGAAAAATGCATTTAGGAGTGTGTCACTACCTGGACTTGTATAACTGAAAAGTACATGTCCAACATTTTAAATACACTGCACCCTGACCTTGAGACTGTACAGAGTTCACCTTAGGTGTGGCCTATATGTATTAGAAAGGATGGATTGGGTCTGGTGAGAGGGTTAACTTTCCAGGTCGATATGGTAGATTATAATTACACTCAGGCACTGCAGTGGCAGCCCTGAGACATGTTTAAAGGGCTGCTTGTGTGAGTGGCACAATCAGTGCTGCAGGTCCTCTAGTAGCATTTAATTTACAGGTCCGGGGCACATGTTGTGCACTTTTCTAGGGATGTATAGGTAAATTAAATGTGCTGATTGTTGATAAGTCAATATTACCATGTTTTAGAGAGAGAGCACCTGCACTTTAGCACTCCTTAACAGTGGTAAAGAGTCCAGATTCCAAAAGCCAACAGGTCAGAAAAAGGGGGAAGAGTGAGGAACAATGTTTGGGGGTTGGCCCTGCAGAAAGGGCCATGTCCAACAGAAACAAACATAAGTGGTGAAAGGAGCATGGGAAAAACAAGAATTTTGAGGGAACACAATGTTGAGTGAATAAAAAACGCAAGTGGGAGCAAGAGCTGATACAACTACAAATCTTTGCCAGGTAAGACAACATTTGTGCAGTGCAGTTGTGTATGTGCTCTACCACTGTCAATTCAGAAGTGGATTCCTTAACAAGAAATTGTCCTCCCACACAGCGATTAGAGGTTTAGTTTTTTCCTTATTCCATTTCCCAGTCTTCCCGAGTTTTCAGTCCCTTCAGTGTATGAATCAAATAGCCCTACACTTGAGAGTACAAACAGACTTCCATTGAACCTGTGTCTGTCTCTGCCTTTCCCGATTACTCTTGGACAGGATTCCTGACACTAAGGTGCATATAGTAGCCAATGGAATTTTAACAAACTTTTGATTTAGAAAACGGAACTCATTAAGGCTGTCTATTATTTCCAATTCAATTTGTTCTAGGTTTAGTGGATCTACTTATGCATTTGAGAAACATTTCTGCTTTACAAAGCATATCTCTGGACACAGTTCATATTACAACCCTAGCCTTTGTGGACAATGTGTTGCTTCTTCTTTCAAATCATATTACTGTAGGAAATTAATATTTTTGCATGGAATTACCCCAGATTATTGCCTTGACTCTTTTTGTTGCCAGTTGAACTCTACCCATTTCACCCCTGGTAATCAGTGATAAAGTGATGTACACCCCTTTAAACATTATGAAATTGGCATATCCCTGATTGGCACATTTACCCTACCAACATGTCCCTGGTGTATGTTACTAAGCAGTGTTTGTAAGTTAAATGTCGCAAGCAGACTGCAGTTTTAAACTAGGGCTGGGTTCAACAAGTGGCGAGTGAGTTAGGTTGCAACGTTCGCGCTGATTTTTAGTGCCGGGCGTTTGTCCAGTGCCAGAAAATCAACACGAATGGCTCCATTTGTAGCACAACAGGGTGCAGCTTCTTTCTGCTGGTCAAGTTGTTTTCTACTTGACCGGCTAGTTCCTCAACATGAAGGGAAGGTTAATCAACGTGAGCAGTCGTAGTCTTCTGCGACCGCCCATGTTAAAAAATCTCTCTGGCAGATGGTCTGGAGTAAGATTTTCCTCACTTGCGCTCATCAACATGAACGGGGAAAAAACTCCACACCACCGAGTTTTCCACAATTCCGCGAGCTACGCGGAGTGGGGAAAAACTCTGCAAACGCCTTGTTTCAAATACAGATTCAGCGTGTCAAAACAACATCTTTTGACAGGAAGAAAACATTGGGATTCATAAATGTTATCTTTGCCTAGGACATATCTACAAATTGAATTCCTTTGGATTTTTTTAAATATGTATTATGTATTACATGCCCAATTCACAGGTGTAATTGGATTTAGAATACATTTTTGGAAAGATGACTTTTAAAAAGTTACCTTTGCCCTGCCTGGTGTCCCTAGAAACTAAATCTGCATTTTGTTCTCTCTCTTGTGCCAGCCAGTGATTAGCATTTCAATAGATATAAATGAGGTGTGAACTTGTTCGATGGACAGGGACAAAAGCCCTTGGGTGTGAGGAGGTGTTGTTGTTTCCTTGACTGAGTATGGGAGAAATTTCCGAATTTGCGGTACCCGAATCCGTGCGAATACATACTTGCAGTCCGCAAAATTCACGAATCTGTGCGAATTTGCGGATTTATTATTATTGCGTGTTCGCGGGGTTTTTTTTTCAGCTCAGCTACCGCGAAGTTACCCATGCGGTCGTACATGGGCATGGTCATCTTGTTTTCAGTGTTCACGTTGCGTATTTCCATTTCCGGGGGCTAGTTGCAAGCTCGCTTTGGGCATTTCCTACGTGCGGGGCGAAATTACGTGATCGCGTCTGTTTTTGCCTACACGCGGGGGAAATATCGCACTAACTTACCCACATGGTCGCAATGGGCGCGGCCATCTTGTTTTTCATTTATTGCTATGGTTCTGGGCATGCTTTTTCTATCCTGCTTTAATCTTTGCAATCCTTTGTTTGTTTGAACTTTTTTTTAATCTTTTTTGCTCATTATCTATCCCTCTATTTTTCTACATCTATATTTTGTGTTTTTTTCAACTTTTTGTTACTTTAATAACTACTTACCTCTCTCTTTTCTTTTATTTACTTTTTTCCCTATTCTTTTCTTCTTTCACCCGGGACCATGGCAAAGGGAGCAGGCAAGTCTAAGGGGAAGGGTCCCGCACCCCGTAGCTGGCTCCCTTGCTGGCGGTTAAGGGGGGAGGAAGTAACTGCCCGGGAGATCCTTTGCGCGGTGGAGGTGGCCGCACTGGTTTTCTTCATCCAGCACCACCTCATGGCAGGCCCAGTACCGGGTACGGGCTCCGGGAGCATCGCCAGCTATGGGGGAAGGTGTGCCGGGCCATGTATCGGGAGTCTGGGGTCCGGCGCACCTACAAACAGGAGACGCACCGATGGTCTGATATCCCGCACCGGGAACACGACCTGCTCGACCTGCTTGGCGTGGAGATCCCTGGGCTTGGTGAGTACTAGTAGCTATTTAATCACTACTTTGTTGTTTTCTGCTCTGTGTTATGATATTGCAAATATTTATTTTTCCTGAAGAGCAAGAATGCTGCCGATTACATTGCAGGTAAATTATGTTTCAAAAGCTTCTGTGATTGCAGGTGCTCGCCTGCTCACTGGCGGTGCTACTATGCTTACTTGTTTTCAATTTTGTGCTCATTTGGCCTGGGTGATTATGTATGAGTGTACTATACAGAAGTGCGTAATGCTAGACACTAGAGATTACATTGCAGGTACATTTTGTTTCAAAAGCTTCTGTGATTGCAGGTGCTCGCCTGCTCACTGGCGGTGCTACTATGCTTAATTGTTTTCAATTTTGTGCTCATTTGGCCTGAGTGATTATGTATGAGTGTACTTTACAGAACTGCGTAATGCTAGACACTAGAGGCTCAAGTCAGTCCTTCCTTTGTACTCCTGCCACTAAGAAGAGATAGTGGTGGTGGATTGATAGTTTGAGTATATTATGACTGGTTATTTAGTAGGAAACATTTTAGTGGTCTGCAATCATGACGGACTGTGTCTGTCACTTCGCGTGCTGCGGAGTGCTGCCTGCCAGTCCTAGTAGAACCTTTTTGTAGTTGGTTTAGTGAGTTACATAACTTTCCAAGTAGACGGTCCGCTAATCCAGCAATACTAGTAATATCCTAGTAGACCACATCAGATATGTCAATAAATTTAGTGCAATTGTTGTCTATTTCCCCAAAATAATTTGTTATTGTTTTTTTTAAATGTTTGATTTGGTTGACAACAATCATACATGTTTGTGTCTTTCTTTCATGTTGTACATCAGCTTCCCCCAGGGGCAAGAGGACAGAGGAGGAGGTAGCAGCACCGGCGGAGCAGGAACAACAACAGGAAGGCCAGGATAGGTCCGCCGAGGGCTCCTCTGCGGGCCCCAGTAAGTTTTCCTGTTTATAATATTAATTATACTTCCCTATCTTTTACAGCACCTATTGATTCCAAACGTTCCTCATAATTCTATTTTTTCCTAAATCGTCTTTGATCTTCTTGTAGACTGTTTCTAAATTCTTATCCTGCCTCTACTATGACTCTCTGTGCTACTACTAGATTATTATTAGTCTGTCTGTGTAGCTAGCTAAGCTTGTACAGTTGGCAAAAGGTGTACTGTTAAACAAAACTCCTATTCAGCAATAGCTCTAGGCACTGAGTGCAGTCGTCTGGGTTGTCCATAATGTCTATTCAAGTCTTCTAAATGTTAAGGCTTTGACAATTTCCAATGGCCACCAAGAATAAAATACTAGTTTACTTTTTTATTGCATTGGAGGACCTACTACTACTGTTGCAGGGACTATTCTGCACATACAGAACTATTGACAAGAAATAGGGCATTGGTTATAAATTATAATAGGCGCAGTTAGACTTTCCACATACCTCAGTCATAATAGAAGTTGAACCCCCAATCTCCTTACTGACTAACTAGTGTGTCAGAGAGTCATTATTTACCTCCCGAATGCAGCGATGATCCCCAATGATTATACAACCCAGAACATAAGACTATGGAGTCAGAGTCCCAACCTCTCAGAGTCACGGACTCATGCTTGCAAATTGCACACCCTTTCGCTCACTCACTCATGACCAAAAACCACAGAGTCTATGTAAGTTTTAAAGCTTTATTAAAAGTAAAACAATTAGCTCTGTGTGTACTCTGTAAAAACTTTAATTGTGCATTATATAAAAACATTTATTAAAAACAATGTCATATAACAAACGGTGAATGACTGAAAAAGCAGCTGATTTCACACATTAATTGTGGGAGAGCCCTCACCTGGTTGGACCTTAAAGTCTTGGTGGGGATGAATCATTGACGATATCGCCTAATATATGATGATGATCTTGCTCTTCTTCGTAGAAGGGAAGCTTCTGTCTGTTATGAGAAAAATGGTGCGTGCTAAAAAGCAAGCATTCAACAGTTGTGTCAAAAAGTGTACCATCGCATGTTATGGCTAAGCATAAATTAAAAAAACCTTCCCTGAAGCAAGGGAATTTTTAGTTTAGACTAGAGATTCACAAGTTATTAAATTTGGTTATGTAGTACTAGTAACATTTTTTTATTCCTAGACAAAATAGGGAGTGGTGTATATGGCATCTAAAAATATTAAATGTATTTTCTAGGCGTAACACCATCGGCATAGCCATCCACCAGTGCCGGGGCCAGCGCGGAGGCGGGCACTCCAGTTTCGGATGCGGTGCCACAGCCAGCAGGAACTGCTGTGGGGGATGCCACGGTAGTGGCCGGCAGTGGTGAGCTATTATATTATTTTCCTTACTTATTGAGATTGCAGAGTGGGCTCTCTGCAGGGGTGTATATGTTGTACTGTACAAGTACTCTTTACTGTTAAGAAGACTTACAAATTTAGAACTAAGGTTTTGTCAACCAGGTAGAAGACAGTCACCCTTGACTTCTCATTAGCAATAGCATTCGCGGCGGGAGTTGACCAGTGACCAATGGCCTCCTCTAAATTTGACTTCAACTCACTTGTGAAAGTTTTATCTAGAAGTTAAGTCAGATCAGAGATGAACTTAATGGATGGGATGAACAAAAAGGGAAAGAAGGGTGTAAGGAAGGACAAGAGAGTTAAAATTAACGGCTGGCTAAGAATGATACGTGTTTTTGAATGCTGCCCGAGATGGCTGGGAATCTGATGCATGGCCGGTTGAAGGCTGAAGCAAGGATGGGTGGAAGGAGAAAAAAAGGAGGACTGCCTGGGTGGGTGGAACAGAAACTGTATATGTGCGCAATATATCGTTTGGTTCAAATCCAATGCAAGTCAAGCAAGGATGCATGGCTGGCGGTTTACAAAATAAAATGGTTGTTTTTCGGTGAGAAAAAGTAAGGTTTGTCCAGTTGAGACATTATGAAGAGTGATTGACATTTACTTTGAATGGATGGATGCGGGGCTGCTATCTTCCTCATAGATACCATAGGTGTATGTAGACAGAGTAGACGGTCACTAGATGAAGAGTGTTACTTTGAAGAGCATGTAATACTGCACCTTCGTGCCAGAGTAGCAAAGCCGAGGAAAGAAGTTGTCATTTTTCACAATACTACCATGACTAGTAACAGTAGTTTGCAAGCACAGCATATATCCGGCGATTACGGGGAGTCGGCGACCAATCACTACCTCTCTTAATAATGTTTTTACAACTCTGTCATTGACATTGATGTGTGGCCTATCGGTGTTCAGTCAATCAAAAACAAAGCACCTAAAGTCATCCCATATGTAAGCAAATATCCTGTGAAGGGATAGATGATCATTTTATCTTCTTCATTTTCCTTTTGTAGTAGTTAGGGGCAGGCCAGGGTGAAAGTTAAATTAATTGAGCAGTAGCCCTTGTAACAGAGTATGGCCAGTGCCTCCCGTAATAGAAAAGTAAGAGCTTCACCACCTGCATGTACTGGACTGGTAACAGTAACGCAAGTCCGTGTGATCATGACTTGCGCTGGCAGCACTTCTTTGTTGCAACTGGGGTTTTCGGACCCTTCGCGTCCACATATAGATATCTGTAAATATTTAATTTTCTCAAAAACTACTGAATGGAATAACACCATTTAACACAAAGAGTGTACACTCAAGACCAAGAGCTAACTTTCCGCCAAATTTGGTGTAATTTCGTTTAGCAGTTGGGGATTTAGCTGCGTCAATTATTTCCTATTGAAATTAGCATGGAGAAAATGTGTTTTGGGCCCCCAATTTTGTCTCGGCCCGTGCTTTATGAATCACCCCAGAACTTTCATGACAGGAGCTGACCTGAGTGGACCATTAGTTGTGAAAATTTCGTGAAGATTCGTTGAATGGTGCTAAAGATATTGGCAAAAGCAAAAAAATGCTTTTTAAATAGAAACAAGGTCCTAACTTTAACTGCCTATTGGCGACCGCCAGTAGGTAATATATAGATATGGATATATATATTCTACCTAGTCGTGGCTACCACTAGGTAGTTATAGTTAGATCTGCTTTTCCATAGACTCAGCGTTTTTTGATTTGCTAATAACTTTGGATCCGTTCATACACCTCAGATCCCTTCTGGAAAGTATTGTAGTGATCAGTGAAGGAGGGGCTGAGAAAAAAGGGCTCCCTAAACATAAAATCCTAATGCATTTTCAATAGACTTCTTTAAGATGGACCACAGCAAAAACTGGTGTAAATTCATTCAGTAGTTTCTGAGATATTAAGGGTAAAATGTATTTTTATGTTTTGGCAGTTAGGCTCGTGAGAGTCTCACCAGTGTCCCGCAAGAGCACACATTAAAAAATGGAGGTCTATGATTGGTTGAGAGGCACATCTATCCCCATTAGGTGTCCCGCTCTCACAGGAGAGAGAGGCTCCGGTAAGTCCTGCGAGCTTTCTGATTGGCTGGCTGTTGGAATTTTATGAATGAAAAGGCTGCTATTACTGTGAAAAATTGGCGGTGTTGTGGAAATTAACTAAAAAAGCTATATAAGAGGACAGCAGAAAGGTATGCTGTCCCTCTAGATTTAGAGAGGAGGTTTATAAGGGATAACTATGATAAGGCCAGTCTCTCCACATCAGTCTCGGCCCGTGGAGGGAGTTCCGTGGGACAGAAAGGCGGGGCAGGGGAGGGGCATAGTGGGGAGTGCTAAACACTGGAATATGGATAATGTGAGGTAAGTAAACAATTTAATAAATGAAACAAATTTCGTAGCGCACTGCATCTCAAAATGCGATGCAGGGCGCGCTACGAAATCCGTTTTATTTATTAAATTGTTTACTTACGTCACATTATCCATATTCCGGTGTTTAGCACCCCCACCCTGCCTTTCTGCCCCACGGAACTCCCTCCATGGGCCGCGGCTGCTCCCCATACACTCTACTAAGCTTAACTTTCATCTGAGAGAGAGACGGTTCTCGAAGGAGAGGCTAGTCCATCCCCAAACCCTTCTACGCAGACCTGTGATTTGAGAGAGGTGTGAAAGGAGAGGCCAGTCTTTCCCTGCTCCCTGCTATGCACACCTGTTATTTGAGAGAGTGCTCAAAGAAGATGCCAGTCCATCCACTCATTCTACTATGTGCACTTGTTATCTGAAACAGAGGTCTGAAAGGAGAGGCTAGTTGTTCCTCATTCACCCAACTATGTACACCTGTCATCTGAGAGAGAGGTCTCAAAGGAGAGGCCAGCCATCCACAAGCTGCTATGCACACCTGTCATGCAAGACACAGGTCTCAAAGGAGAGACCAGTCCCTTCCCACTCACTCCCGTCATCTGAGAGAGAGATCTGAGTGGAGAGGTAAGTCCCTCGCCACACTCTATATGCACACCTATCAATCAAGAGAGGGGTCTCAGCAGAAAAGCCAGTCCCTCCATACACGGACATCGGAGAGAGAGGTTTGAACGGTGAGGGCAGTACCTCATATTCTAGTATGCATACCTGTTATGCAAGACTGAGTTGTCATTGTAAAGGCCAGCTTTTTCCATATACTACTATTTCCCCAGGGTACTGTTGTGATCTCAGGAGAGCACTACAAGAGTAGAACACAAGCTTCCAGGAGTGAAGCTTGCTTTATGAGGCTTATTTAATCCCGCAAGACTCTCTGTGTGGAAAATTACTGGGCCTTCCACAAGATGTTTTAAGATTCTACGAGAATCCCACAAGATTGTATGGGGGAAATAGAAATGAAGAGGCCAAAGTGACCCAATAGTTAACATACGTACCACATGGATGAAATAATGCTGTGATGTGATTGGCTTAAGCGCCAGAGAGAGCTCAGATTGTCCTGGGTGCTTTGGAGGAGAAGGAAGTCTATTTGAATAGTGCTCAGAAGATGTGACCTAATATGGAACTAAGAGACTGGTGTTTTCAGCTGCTTTCAAAAAACGGCTCCAAGTTCAGGTATTTAATAATATATTTTATAAACTTTGTGGAGAAGTGTAACATTGTTGGTACACTTAGTATGCCTAAGGTTCACTGAGTAAAAAAAGCTATTTGTAGAGGTGTGGATTTATAAATATAGCTTTTCAGAAGTAGAGATTACAATGTAGAGAGATATCAGCAAGTATTGCATGTTGTGTTAAAAAATTAACTATTCAGTAGTTGAAAGTAAAAGGGGCAGTGTTTCTCAAATTATAAAACAAACAATCTGTAATCTGTTAATATAAACCCTAGCGTGTTATGAAACTTACTGTACACATATTTTACCCGATGAGATATTTGAGCGGAGATATTGCAATTTCTATTGCTATTTCTAGAGTAAACCACCATGCTCACTGTTAGGAAAGGTGTGCCAAGATGAATATGTTACTTTATGAAACCAGTGTTGGTGGCATGTTATAATTTTGAAATGAAATGTACTGGTTAAGGATGTGAAATCTTTCAAGAGAAAGGAATGACAAGTTAGTGTTACACTAGATATAAATATGTGATTGTGGGTGTAAGATGTAGAAAAGTTTAGAAAATATAGGGCCTGATTATGATGGTGGTGGGACGGCCACCGCCATTCAGACCTTGGAGGACTGCCCCCACATTACAATGGCGGGCAGATAGTTTGTGGTCAGAGAGACCGGCCGCCATGGATCTGATGTGCTCAAGGAGCCCGTCGGACCGTTGAATGGAGTGTAATGCCTTCAATGGAGGTGGTGCCTGCTCAGGCACCGCCACAGTCATTTCAATGTCAGTTTCCCCCGGCCATTTCATGGTGGTTTACCCTCCATGAATAGTCAGGCAGACAGGGACATTGGGAGTCTGTAGCGGGCCCACCTTCCCCCCCTGGCCCTCCGACATGGGCTCTGGGTGGCAACTATGGTGCCTCCCTACATATCCCTGCACCATGTGTCAGGCACCGCATGGTGCATGGATATGAGAAATTTGCATTTTCTGTACTGCGGCATGTGCTTGTAGCCTACAACACATGCGACAATACAAAACATACATGTTGCGATTGTCCTTAAGGCCGTTGCATCGTAATCCCTATGGCAGGACGCCAACAGCCAGTTGGGCAGTCCTTTTCCCGATAGGAGGCCGGTCGGACGAAAGTCCCACTGCCATCACAATCCGGCCCATAGTGATGAATTGCTGTTCTTAATTATTGACAAGTACATACGTTTTTATTTTCTAGGAGAAAAATGGAAACCATAATGTTATCGAATAAGAAATGAATATTGTAGGTTTTAGAGAAATACTATTGTGCTGGTGTTAATTAAAGTTTTTTCTTGGCTCTCTGTGGGTATTTTACTATGTTAGTTGCTGTTGACATTTCAGATGTTTTACACGTTTTTGTGTCATATGTAAGTTAAGAGTGCTTCCTAATGAACCTTAGCTAACTCTATCTGTGATTTGTTGTTGAGTTTATAAATGGCTATTGAGATCTTTGATGCGCAACTAACTATAACGGCCGAATTTCCCTGGTTTTGTACGAGTGACATGTCCAACTAACTATACCTTCCTTGACACCTGTGTTTTCTTTCAGTAAATATATATATATATATATATATGTCCATCAATGTGTCCCCACTTCAAAGATGCACCCCACAGCAGATCTAGTAGAAGCAAAAGGCATTTTTAATTCAGAGTTCTTTGTTTGCCTAACGCGTTTCGGAGCACGGATCCTATATATATATTTCAATGAAACATTGAAATGCAGCAGTTATAGTTACCTGAGCTAACTATTACTAATACACCTGCAATGCACTACTTATGACCTCACATATTACATCACTCACGACCACAAGGGGAAATGAACTGTGTATTTAATTTTCCCTCATGGTCGTCTGTCGAATCCCCGATCCCACTGCCCCACAGCTTTTACCTGCACAGGCCACGGCTGCTCTCGAATTTAATGTTTCACTAAGTACATACATATTTAAGCAGGAGCATACGATGTAGCAATACAATGTTATAATTTATAAGAAAAATTTAGGTTGCAATTCCTCAGCTGAGAGACAAAAACAGGAAACAGCTTTGTAGTGAGGAGCAGTGGAAGGGGCATTGCAGGAGCCGTGGCCAGACAATGGAGAGTTCCGGGGGAGCATGCATTAGGGGCAATACAAGCCTGCACAGCGGGCAAATGCGCAAGCAGGGTGTCCTCATTTCTCCTGGTCCGTCACTGGTCTAAGACTGTAACAGTAGCCACCATGACCATAAATCACTAGACAGACATTAAGGGGATGATTGAGGGACTAGACTCAGAGGGTACAATGCTGCTGGGACCGCTAATGAAAAATATAAAGCACCCAATGATACAACTCACCTCAAAAAAGGAAGAAGATGCGACTGGAAAAATCTGAGCTGACTTTCCGCAAAGAACTAAAAACAATCCTGTTTCCCAACCCTTAAGGCCTCTCATAGGGCTTCGAGCCGCAACCAGAGTCCCACGACTAAGGAAACAAACAGCAGCATCTAGCGCGGGGACACACCAGCAGGTGTAACCAAGCGCTTTATAAAATTTATAATAATAATAAGGATCAGCGTGGCAAAGCTAAAACCAACGCAGGAGTACTTTACTCTGTTACAGGTGGCCCAATGCCGGCCTAGCAAGTCCCCTGGACTGACCCCTCCTCTTTGCTGTGGGGTTTGTGAGGGTGGCTGTAGGGGAGAATGGCTTGACTCCAGGCCCAGGCACCATCAGCTTGGCACAAAAGATAAAACAAGACCCTTCCCTTCTCCATGGCAGGATGAGCTTTTAACACTGCAAGAGGATGAGCTAAAAAGTTAAGCTACGCAATCCTTCAAATAACACTTACAGCCCACAACATTTGCTTCACAGACCAATTTACCAGAAAGAGAACCTGGTGAATCCAGGGGGCATTAACAAAAACAAAGCACAGGAGCCCCACGCTTGTTTGAAAAATAAAACGTTAGCAGAGATCCACGAATTTGTGTGATTTTTACTACAAAAATGTTTTTAAAGTGCTGTTTTGCCTTTATGGGGGCCCTCGGAGACCACCGCACTAGCCCTAGATGGCCAGAGTATACCTACCCTGTACCCATCTCTTTTTGTAATCTTTTGTTTGGGACACAGCTGAGTCTGAGTCCAAAAATGACTGACAACACTTCATGGTTGAAGTGTTGGCAGTCAATCAGATCTCTGAACAAGATCTGCTGAATTCGCAAAAGGTTCGCACCTGTAGATATAACATTTGTTTTTCTTTTAATATCTTGAAAACTACTGAAGGATTAACATCAAATCACAAAATAAATACCATACTACTTTACTGCCAAATGTGGTGTAATTTCGTTTAGCGGTTCAGGCTGTAGACATGTCTAAAACCGCTAGGGGAAATTACATGGGGAAAACCTGTTTTGGGATACTCCTTTCTCTGGGCCCCCACTTGACAAATCATTCCGAAACGGAGCATCGTACTAAGGGGCCGATTATGATAGCGGTTTTTCCGCATCCTTCGGGCCGGCGGAAGCCACCGCCGGCCCGGAGGATGCGGAAAAATCTCTGCGGAGCCTCAAAAGACCCACCGCCATATTAGGATGGCGGTGGGTCAGGGATTCTGTCCGCAGCTTTTCCGCCGCGGTCGCCTTCCGACCGCAGCGGAAAAGCTCTAACATGGCTGGCGGTGTCTATCAGACACCGCCAGCCATATTAGGATGGTGTGAATGTCATGCTTTTCCGCTGCGGCTTTTCCGCCGTGGAAAAGCATACGGAGTTTCACTTCGGGGGCCTGTTGCAGGCCCCCTGGGTGAAGGGGGTGGGGGGTGCACATGGGGGATACCTATGGTAACCCCCTGCATTTGCGTGCACAAAGCAGCAGACACCGCGCGGTGCCTGCCGCTTTGTGCATGCAAATGCGATGCATGCATTTTTAACATTGCGGTGGGTGCAGCTTGAAGCTGCACCCGCCGCAATGTTAAAGATAGAGGATGTGACCGCCACCCTGGCGGTCACATCCTAATCTGCTCGGAGGGAACGCCGCAGCCCATGCGGACGTTCCCTCCTCCTCAGGGGTCGCGGACGGACTCAAGTCCGTCCGCGATCCTAATCGACCCCTAATTTTGAAAACTTCAGAAAGATTCGTCAAACAGTGCCAAAGTTATTGGCAAAACTAAAATTACTATTCCTATGAAAACTAGGTCCTAACTGTAATTACTGGTGACAGCCAGTATGTTATATATATATACACACATACACACACACACACACACACACACACTCTCTGCGGGTCTAATCAAATTTATAAAGAACAGACAAAAATTATAATTTGATGATCAGTCTAGTTTTAGTGAAGAATTGTCTGGATATCCCCTTACCGTATAATTCCATTAATATTTTAATGTGGAACAATATAGTGGTTTGAAGTGGGAAATCCTCTGCACGTTTTGTGATTCATAAAAACCAAGATTCAGCATCCTCACTAAACCCCTGTGCCCGAGGGCTTTTTTTTATTTCAAGAGCTCATTTCCATGGCAACAGCTCTGTATGTAGCCAGATAAGTGGATTTAGAGATGACTACTGAGAATTTGTTCAAGATACACTGTCGATTAATGAACATTTTGAATCCCAGTGAAAAATAGGCATTACATTTATAAGAGATACACACATTTTTGAAGCAGCTGAAGGGCACATTGAAGCCCCGATATGCACTGACCCCTCAGGGCTACAGTAGGTTACATCTGGTGTTTTATTTCGCTCGGAAATAAGAACAGTAGCTGTGTTAGCGTTTGACAGCAAACTCTTCACTTGTTGTAGAGGCAGGATATAGCACCATGTAGTGACTGATTCTCAGTGACACTCCAGAGTTTGGTGATCCCCACACGTGCTTGATAATCACTTGTATTGGTTCTCACAATATAAAGCAGATTTGGGTTGTCGTTTTTCATTTGTTGATGCATTTGCTTTGTCGTTTTTCATTTGTTGATGCATTTTCAGGGACATGCTAACTGCCATTAACGCAGATTGCAGTGTCTGTCATTGTCTAAACAAGGAGCTATATGCCTATTCCTTGATTGTTTTTTGTAATGCAGGGTACTCATACTCTTCGCTATTTAAAAATGAAAAGTTAATTCCAGTCTACTTGGAGGCTGGGGATTATATTTGAACCAGCAAATCTATTCTTTGTCCACTAAGCCTTTAAAAATATATTAGCCAAATATTTACTTCTCGTAACATATTTTATAAACATTATTTTATTACACACAAGCTATTGCCAAACCCAGGTTGTGGACATTCCAGTGTTTATATATTTTAGTAAGTTTTGGTAGAGACGGAAAGAATTGCTACATTTCAGGTATTTTCTTCGAAATGTTACCACACAAGAATTATGGTAGCACAACATAACACTGTGTTTAGTCGTTGTAGATGAAGAACATATATTCATTTTAAACAGGGAGGGCGAGAAAGCCACCACTTTTTGTCAGATTTCCCTCTGCTAATTAAGCCCCACAGTATGATATTATAACTTTCCCTTCTCATTACCTTACTATTGGACAGCTGGAAAGCGTAATGACCCTTCAAACCAGACCTAACTGTTATGGTCCACTTAAGGCAGACAATGTCCTTAACATAGACAACATTACATTAATTCCACATGTTGTGGAGTGGTAAATACAAACCTGAAGAGAAAGAAGCGATTTGTGTTGAGTTCCTTACATCATAAATGAAGGCGGTACAAAATATGTTAGCCTCAAATGATTCTTGCAGTATCAATAAACACTGGTAATCTTCAATATGCTAAACGTACTCTTACTTGTCCCATTTCTTATCTTTAGCAAAGTAAACCAACAAACGTCCAGTTGTGCAATAGTAAAAAGATGCCCATACCCTTCTGCAGATGCAACACCTATGCTGCTTACTCTTCAGTTACAACTGCTAATCCAGTAAAGAGCTTGACCCATACCTGATGCAGACTAGGTCGCCTACTCAAATGAGTGATTTACTACAAAGACTCATTGGAATGCCACTTTATTACAAGCGCTTTATATCCTATGGGACTTTCTATAAGGTATCTGTAAGGTATCAGGATATCTGTGATGGTTGTGACTGCGTACCTGCACACCAAACTTTAAATAAGGCCCTACGTCTCCTGACCAACAATGTCTAAATATACTTGAAAAAATCCTGTTTATTGCAAATAGAACTCAGCCAAACCCATGGGAACAGAATAGGTGAACGGCTTCAGCACTATATCTGAAAGTTCACAGACATAGATTAAGATATGTACCAATAGTCTCACGTCCTCCAGTTTACATATGGATGTCATTGCCATAGGACCTTGTAATTCAGGATCTCTATGTCATAGCTGTCCAAGTATATTAAACGGATGCTCATATACTTCAGCACCACATTTCCTTAGAAGAATGAGTGCAGCAAGACAAACATTTCTGTTGGGTCCGACCCTCTGGGCAGAGTTGCCCACAAATATGTTGCCTTTACCTTCCATTGTTTGCTGAATTTGATTTTGTTGGCTTTAGGGCTCTGTGAACTTTACCACTGTTAACCAGTGGTAAAATGCATATGCTCACTCACTAAACATGGTTAATTTGGCTTATACCCAATTAGCATATTGTATTTACTTATAAGTCCCTTGTAGAGTGGTATACCATATGCTTATGGCATGTAAATTAAATGCTACCCGCGGGCCTACAGCACTTATTGTGCCACCCACTGAAGTAGCATCATAAAACCTGTCCTAAGCTTGCCATTCCAGTCTGAATTCAGTGTTGCAATGCAATGTCTATTTGGCATTTAAACCCCCTGCCAAACCTTACATTTATTACATATATGTGACCCCCAAGGTAGGCCCACGTAGCCCATAAAGCAAGGTCAGGGCAGCTTGGGATTTAAATTTCCTTTTCACATGGAGCGGAGAGAATAGGGTCAGGATTGTAACAAGCATGTCGACGTTTCGACCGAAAGAGTGTGAGAATTGCTGGTAGTCACAGCGGGTCTTTCTCAGGACGAAAGCAACACAAGGGCAACCCGAATAGAGGTAATGAAAAACGTGAAAGTCTTGAGCAGCACTGGGAGAGCAGCTTTCCAACAGTGCCGCCCTTTTGATGTGATTCATCACAATCTAGGACCTCGCATCAATCAATCTGTTACAAACATGAGGCGCACCAGTAGAATTTAGAAGGTCTTCTTTATTAAGTCTTCACACCATCACAGGTTCCAGTTACCTGGAGTCAGCTGTGAAATGTTCACACATTCTTGCCAAGGCTATACCAAAGGACAGGAGGGCAGGGGGGGGCGGGGCAAACCAAGTGAGATTAGAACACATCTCCTTACCAAGGGAATGGAAAGGAATAGGTGGGGAGCGAGGGTACATGGCAGTAACATTGTGTGGGAAGAAGCATTATAACACAGAACAAAGTCGGAGGACCACTTGAAAGAAAGTTAAACCCTACAGTGACAATATTGACATTATAAAGCGTGCCATACCACCACAGGAAAGGTTCTCAAGTGACACAGTAGTCTTTAGTCCACCAGGGTGCAGCTGAGGGCCTTGACGACCTCCGAGGAGCCACATCAGTCAAACTACGCATTTGTGTCTCTGCTTGGGGAACATATTTTTCTCTGTGAGGGACAATCCTGTCCATACTCCATGTCTGTCCGTTGGCCAGCTGGACCACATTCCTACCCACTTTGGTTACACACATGGGTTCAGAGAACCTAGTGGTATCCCTCCTTCTTGGCTTGGGAAGGTCTATACGGACCCAATCCTCTTCCCTTATCATGCTAGTTTTCACGTGTTTGTCAGCATTGTACCTTGCTTCGTACTTGTCTTGGTGATCTCTAATACGCTTTCCAATTTCGCCACGGTTAACGTGGAAACTGGTCTGCCTTTTTACTGGAGGTGAAAGCCTGGTTTTAGGGATCCTCCCTTTTAATGAACTGAAAGGAGACACCCCTGTGACCAGGTTAGGGGTAGTGCGATAGGCCCAGAGTGTTTGCTGCAGGGTCTGTGCCACTGAAATACTTAATATTTCAGTACGTTGTGTACATTCTTTTATCATGCGGTTCATGCGCTCCACCAACCCATTGGCACGGGGACAATAAAGGGTGGTTTTCTGATGGATGATGCGCATGTCAGAAAGGAAATCCCTCATGTTCTCTGAAGTGAACTGTACTCCATTGTCGGTAACTAAAATGTCTGGGATGCCTTCCTCAAAAAAGGTATCTTTCAGGCAGCCTATGAGTACCTTTGTGCCAATTTGGTGGACACACTTATAAACCACCCACTTAGTGTGGTAGTTGTTGTAATCTCACTTGGTTTGCCCCGCCTACCCCCTGCCCTCCTGTCCTTTGGTATAGCCCTGGCAAGAATGTGTGAACATTCCACAGCTGACTCCAGCTGATTGGAACCTGTGAGGGTGTGAAGATTTAATAAAGAAGACCTTCTAAATTCTACTGGTGCGCCTCAGGTTCGTAACACTGGTGACGAGGGTGGGATACGAACCCACGCATGCAAAGCCCAATGGATTAGCATGTCCATCTGGGTGAGGCTAGCCCCTAACCCCTTATTACTAGCATCGGTGTACAGAATGGTGGGTTTGGTTGGGTCAAACCTACCCAACGATGGGGCTGAGTCAATGCTATCCTTCACTGTGGTGAACGCCACTTGACAATTTTCATTCCATGGAAAGGGAGTTCTGGCCTCAAGTAACGATCTGAGAGGTTCTACAATGCTAGCATAATTTTTTACATACTTAGCAAAATACTCCGATAGTCCTAAGAATGATATAAGACCATCTGCATTCGTTGGTGTTTTTGTTCCTTGGATGGCTTCCACCAAGTCTACTTCGGGCTTTATACCATCCTCCTAAATTGTTTGGCCCAGGTATTCAACTGACCCAACCCCTATGCAACACTTTTCCTTCTTTAGTGTCAATCCTGCTGCTTCCAATTTAGTCAACGCCCACCTCAAAATGGAATTGTGCTCCTCCACGTCTTTTCCATAAATGAGGATGTCGTCCTGGAAGCACATGGTGTTCGGGAGACCTTCCAGTACATGTTGCATGATCCTCTGGTAGGCAGCGGCTGTCAATGCCAACCCAAAGGGCATGTGAATGTACTGGAAGGCCCCTAAAGGAGGTTAAGTGATGTGAATCTGGGTGCAACTCCATCTGGTAGTATGCAGACGAGAGGTCTAGGACGCTGAAACAGCTGGCACCCTTGATTAATGTAAGGACCTCATGTATACGTGGCAAAGGGTGCCTGTCCACCCATATGTTTTTGTGCAAGTCTCTAGGGTCCACGCACAATCTTACATCCTTGCTAGAGGATTTGGTTGTAAGAAAGATTGGGGCCAACCATTGTGAGCTGTCTTTGGGTTCAATGACTCCTTGAGCTAACAGTCTGTCCAATTCAGCTTGTAGGGGTGCCTGCATCAAATTCGGTATGGGTCTCACCCTATGGGCTACGGGCTTGGTCTTGCTTTTAAGTTTGATCGAATGTTGATAGTTCTTAAGTAAGCCCAGCTCCTCTGTAAACACCTAGGGAAAATCATCGCAAACTTCATTTCCTCCCACAGACTGTCCACTAAGATTACTTGGTCAGGGCTATTGGGGTCTAGCTTGATGCATAATTCTCGTTGGTGCTTTCACCCCAACAGACTAGACCCTTTCTGTGTGAGATAGATGTTACCCACTGTGCTCCTTCCCTTGAACCCTATGTTCATGGTCGTAATGCCTAGCAATGATATGGGGTCCCCATTGTATCCCGCTGGGTGTATGTCAGCAGGTTGTATTTTCTGTTACCATATGGGGAACATTTTAGAGAAGGTGTCTGCTTCCACTAAAATATAGGGTGAGCATGAGTCGGCCAAAACCGTAACTTCCCTTTGGTCTAAAGTAATAGTACAACACGGAAAACCTCCAGTCTTGTCCTCTTCTTGTACCTTAAACTCCAATTTAACTTCTTGGGGAGGCTCATGCTCAATGGAGTGAACTGATTTTGATTGGTGATCTCTACAGAGTCTGGTCAGATGGCCCCTCCTGCCACATCTGTGGCAAGTGACTGATCTAGCTTGGCATCCTACGTGATTGCAAGGTGATTGGTGTTACCGCATCTGAAACACTTTAGTTAGTACCTGGGACAACAACACTGGGACCCTTACTCTTACTTTCATTATGGGTCTCCTGCTTGTTTATGGCATTTACTTCTGTGTTTTTCTCCCCTTCTCCCTTCATGGCTACCATACAATTTGCAGTGTGTTCGATACCAACAGCAATGTCGATGGCTTGTTTTAGGTCAGGATTGGCAACAAGGAGCCTTTCTTGAATTTTAGCATTGTTAGTACATCTTACTAACTGGTCTCTAATTAGGGAGTCTTGTTGGGTCTCAAATCCACACATGTTGGCTAAACCTTTAAGGGCTGCAATGTATGTTTTGACTTTTTCACTCTTGCCCTGTACTCTTAAAAAGAATTTGTGCCTTTCCAAAACAACGTTGATAGTCTTACCAAAATGTTTTTCCAACCTATTTACTGCTGCTAGATACGCATTTTCGTCATCATCACTGCCCTCTTCTGCATCCGCTGATATGTTGTCGTACTTTTTACGCCCTTCAATACCTAAGTTATGCAATAAAGTATGTAGCGTTCTTAATGCTGAGAATTTTTATCCCCAATTGCAATGAGGTAGGACTCTAAAAGTCCAAACCATTGTTTCCAAGGTAACTGTGTCTCTCACACTTCATTAAGAAAAGGTGGCGGCTGCAACATATTTGTACTGGATCACTGAAATAATATCGACTGCCAAAATATCGATTACCCAAAATATCGAGGAAAAAATATCTACAGACAAAATATCGAGTTTGTATGTACAAACAGGTAAGTACTAAAATATTGAGTACAAAATATTGTTTAGAAAAATATAGATGTTAAAAATATCGACTTTATTAAAAACAGTGTTCAATTAAATTAAAATTTAAAATTAATTACTAAAGTATACTTACAAAGACCTAAATTAAATTAGAATAATTAAATATTTACTTAAAGTTATAAAAAAAATAACAATCATATTTATTAAAACATATATATATATTAACATAATATAATTAAATAATATCCAATTTTATTTACGTACAATAGCAAAATGTAAAAAATACTATTCCCACTCCAGTGGGTGCAACAGTAGGGAAAGAGTTGGATAGCGTAGGGGTAAAAAATACTATTCCCACTCCAGTGGGTGCAACAGTAGGGAAAGCGTTGGATAGCGTAGGGGTAAAAATTACTATTCCCACTCCAGTGGGTGCAACAGTAGGGAAAGCGTTGGATAGCGTAGGGGTTAAAATTACTATTCCCACTCCAAAGAGTGCAACAGTAGGGAAAGCGTTGGATAGCGTAGGGGTAAAAATTACTATTTCCACTCCAGTGGGTGCAACAGTAGGGAAAGCGTTGGATAGCGTAGGGGTTAAAATTACTATTCCCACTCCAAAGAGTGCAACAGTAGGGAAAGCGTTGGATAGCGTAGGGGTTTATATTACTATTCCCACTCCAAAGAGTGCAACAGTAGGGAAAGCATTGGATAGCGTAGAGGTAAAAATTACTATTCCCACTCCAGTGGGAGCAACAGTAGGGAAAGCGTTGGATAGCGTAGGGGTAAAAATTACTATTCCCACTCCAGTGGGTGCAACAGTAGGGAAAGCGTTGGATAGCGTAGGGGTAAAAATTACTATTCCCACTCCAGTGGGTGCAACAGTAGGGAAAGCGTTGGATAGCGTAGGGGTTAAAATTAATATTCCCACTCCAGTGAGTGCAACAGTAGGGAAAGTGTTGGATAGCGTAGGGGTTTAAATTACTATTCCCACTCTAAAGAGTGCAGCAGTAGGGAAAGCATTGGATAGCGTAGAGGTAAAAATTACTATTCCCACTTCAGTGGGTGCAACAGTAGGGAAAGCGTTGGATAGCGTAGGGGTAAAAATTACTATTCCCACTCCAGTGGGTGCAACAGTAGGGAAAGCGTTGGATAGCGTAGGGGTAAAAATTACTATTCCCACTCCAGTGGGTGCAACAGTAGGGAAAGCGTTGGATAGCGTAGGGGTTAAAATTACTATTCCCACTCCAAAGAGTGCAACAGTAGGGAAAGCGTTGGATAGCGTAGGGGTTTAAATTACTATTCCCACTCCAAAGAGTGCAACAGTAGGGAAAGCGTTGGATAGCGTAGGGGTTTAAATTACTATTCCCACTCCAGTGGGTGCAACAGTAGGGAAAGCATTGGATAGCGTAGAGGTAAAACTTACTATTCCCACTCCAGTGGGAGCAACAGTAGGGAAAACGTTGGATAGCGTAGGGGTAAAAATTACTATTCCCACTCCAGTGGGTGCAACAGTAGGGAAAGCGTTGGATAGCGTAGGGGTAAAAATTAATATTCCCACTCCAGTGGGTGCAACAGTAGGGAAAGCGTTGGATAGCGTAGGGGTTAAAATTACTATTCCCACTCCAGTGAGTGCAACATTAGGGAAAGTATTGGATAGCGTAGGGGTTTAAATTACTATTCCCACTCCAAAGAGTGCAGCAGTAGGGAAAGCATTGGATAGCGTAGAGGTAAAAATTACTATTCCCACTCCAGTGGGTGCAACAGTAGAGAAAGCGTTGGATAGCGTAGGGGTAAAAATTACTATTCCCACTCCAGTGGGTGCAACAGTAGGGAAAGCGTTGGATAGTGTAGGGGTAAAAATTACTATTCCCACTCCAGTGGGTGCAACAGTAGGGAAAGCGTTGGATAGCGTAGGGGTTGAAATTACTATTCCCACTCCAGTGAGTGCAACAGTAGGGAAAGTGTTGGATAGCGTAGGGGTAAAAATTACTATCCCCACTCCAAAGAGTGCAACAGTAGGGAAAGCGTTGGATAGCATAGGGGTTTAAATTACTATTCCCACTCCAAAGAGTGCAGCAGTAGGGAAAGCATTGGATAGCACAGAGGTAAAAATTACTATTCCCACTCCAGTGGGTGCAACAGTAGGGAAAGCGTTGGATAGCGTAGGGGTTAAAATTACTAATCCCACTCCAGTGAGTGCAACAGTAGGGAAAGTGTTGGATAGCGTAGGGGTTTAAATTACTATTCCCACTCCAAAGAGTGCAGCAGTAGGGAAAACATTGGATAACGTAGAGGTAAAATTTACTATTCCCACTCCAGTGGGTGCAACAGTAGGGAAAGCGTTGGATAGCGTAGGGGTAAAAATTACTATTCCCACTCCAGTGGGTGCAACAGTAGGGAAAGCGTTGGATAGCGTAGGGGTAAAAATTACTATTCCAACACCAGTGGGTGCAACAGTAGGGAAAGCGTTGGATAGCGTAGGGTAAAAAATTAATTAAAAGTAATTACGAATTTAATATAAATATAATAATTAATCAATTAAAATTACAAATTAAATTTAATTAGCAATTCTAATTCAATTAATTACCCATAAAATAAACAATTAACAATTAATTCTACAACAATACCAATAAATATGTTTGCATATTTAATTATTTATAAATAAATTACTTCCCACCCAATTCCCCTATAAACCCACAACCCGCTACAGAATTAAATAACGCAAAAATATAAAAATAAAAATTTCATTAATTATTATTTATAACATAAATACACACTTTTCACACATATAATAACATAAAACACACTATACAAAATTCAATATTATTAAAAATGAGATGATTTTAATAATCTATATTATATACTTTGATATTTTAACTGTCTATATTTTTAACAGTCGATATTACTTTACTTACCTTAAAAACGATATTTTTGCTGTCTATATTATGTCCAGTCGATATTTAAATGTCGATATTATTGACAGTCGATATTTTGAAGTCGATATTTTGACTGTGCACCACTCTCCTGGAATGTCAATGGCCTGCGCATGAGGGCGCGAAGAGCTAGAATACTACAATAGTTGAGAGATTCCCCAGTGCAGGTCATTGTCATCCAGGAGACTCACCTTCTCAAGGCAGAGACAAAAGAACTGCTAAAAACGCAGAAGTGGGTGGACGCTTTCATATGCACCGGTCAGACGGCTAATATTAGAGGGGTTTGTATTATCTTCAAAAAGTAAGGTAGAGCTCAGATTTTACAACACGGGGAAGATCTAAGTGGTAGGTGTCTGATATTGAAGATCACCTTAATGGGCATTCTTTTTACTTTTGTTGGATACTATGGCCCTAACCAGGAGGATCCTTCTAGCCTTAACTCACACCTTCTGTACTTCCCAGAGCCGGTGATATATGCACGAGATTTTAATATTGTCCTGGACCCTAAACTGGATAAAACCCCAAACAGTAGAGCAGTAGCTCCCTCTAAATCTAGGACGTCTCTTTTGACAAAGATGACCCAATTGGGGTTATGTGACATATGGAGGGAAAGTTCAGGTGAGCAACTTGGAGTATCGTTTAGAAATTTTAAATACTAACATAATAGACTAATTTTTGCTCAGCTATAATCTAAGAGATAGAGTCAGAGACATAAAATACTTACCCTCACATCTTTCGGACCACTCAGGAGTTTTATTAACCATTGACTGTATACAGTCACAGTATACCAGAGCATGGGCATTTGATCGAACAATATTGCTTGAAGAGGAAGAGACAGCTTTCCTTTTTTAATGAAACCAAACAATTAGAGAGCAACATAGGCACAGCCCATATTACAATAGTCTGGGATACCCTCAAAACTTTCCTCAGGGGAAGTATTACTAATAGATCTAGCTATAGAAAAAAAATCAGGGAGTGACTTTAGCTCTGAAAGCCGAAATGAGAGCAAATGATGTAAACATGAACAGCCAAACCGGTATTGGCCGGAAGGAAGATCTGGATAAGTTTAATCAACTAGAAGAAGGTCTGGAGAGTATTTTCAAAGGAGGCTCATGCGTAGGTGGTAGGCAAGCAAGATTGCCCATTTGGACTATGGTGAAGGGCAGGGAAATGACTTGCTTTGAAAATCCAGGCAGACGAGCCCCGAAACCACATAAAAGAAATGAAGGTGAACAATGACACAGCCTCCTTATCCTCAGATAAAGATATTGGTGAGGCTTTCTTGGATTATTTTCAAGATATTTATAAAGAGGCTTGCATAGAAAATAGAGCAAAAGTTAAGCTCTGGCTGGATGGGCCTGCATTACCATCTATCAGTTCCAAGCAACATACAGATCTGCAGTGTGCTATTACAAAAGAGGAGGTGAGGAAGGCAATGGCGGGCTGTAAAAGTGGGAAAGCGGCTGGGCCTGATGGGCTACCAGCCGAAGTATATCGGTTCTTGGGGGAGGCTATAATCCCAGTATTAACTCAACTGTATAATATGATACTACTGGAGGGAATCAGCCCCCCCCCCCCTCGTTCGTGGGATGATGCCACTGTAGTCCTGATTTTAAAACCCAGAAAAAATCCAGCTAGCTGCGGCTCATATTGACCAATATCGCTCCTAAATACAGATTATAAAATCTTCTCCTCTATTTTAGCAGGTAGGCTGGGGATGGTGGCAAATGACATCCTGCACCCAAACCAAAAAGGGTTTGTGAAGGGGCGACAACTAGCAAACCTTACTTATGATCTGATCGGTGCAATTGATGTTGCCTCCACCTACTCACTTACTCTGGCAGCTTTAACATCAGATGCCACTCAGGCTTTCGACAGGTGGAACTGGGGCTACCTGTTGGAAGTCATAGCGAGATTTAACTTGGGCAATAAGTTCTGCCGCACTATTCAGCTGTCATACCAAGCACTGTCAGCCAGGCTGCTGGTGCATGTCACTCTGACTGAGGCATTTAAGATTACTAGGGTACCGCGACAGGGCTGCCCCCCATCTCTCCCCTGCTCTTTGATATGTACATTGAGCCCTTTGCACAGAGACTTAGAGATAACCCTAACATCATTTCCTTTAAGTAGGGGGGTTGGGAGAGGAGGGTGGCCTTGTATGTGGATGACATTCTGATACTGTTGGCAGATTTGTATACAGCTTTCCCGCCAGTTATAAAATTGGCGGAGGAATTCAGACAGGTTTCTGGGTACGTAATTAATGCTGGGAAGACAGAGACAATGACCTGGAATATTAGAGAAACCCAACTCCCAGTTAGTTCCGGTATGCGGTACTTGGGGGTCAGAATTGTGCAAGATGTAGGGAAAATGGCAGAAAAAAATCTAGCGTGAGTCCTTAGGGAGTGTCAGAAACAGATGAAGTCATGGGTCCATCTCCCCTTATGCATCTCGGGGAGGGTCAATCTGGTCAAATTGATAATTTTACAGAAGATCACGCTTCTCTTTAACACTATCGCCCTGCATTTTGATACATTTCTGATAGACAAATATCTGGAGATACAGATCAACCAGGATCCTGGGAAGCTTGATTCCGGTCCAGGGAAGACATGGCTTGGCAGTTCGGGCTGGGCTGTTCCCATGAGGCACAGGGTCAGACTGATTTGCATATGGCCATGTCAGAACTGGGGTGGCGGAGTGAGCTAAAGAACGGTGATGGATTAAACCCAGATCAGTTGACTGGGGATGAGTGTTTGTATTGTCAACGCTCCGTCCATCACCACCTTTGGTTTTTCTTTGTTCGCCCTAAGTTGGCAGGGTATGCAAAGACGTGAGTCCCTTGCTCACTTTGCCACTGGAGTCAAGCAAGCCCGGCTGAAGACGGCTGTCATGCCAGAAACCGGTCCTGGGAAGCTTGATTCCGGTCCCGGGAAGACATGGCTTGGCAGTTCGGGCTGGACTGTTCCCATGAGGCACAGGGTCAGACTGATTTGCATATGGCCATGTCTGAACTGGGGTGGCGGAGTGAGCTAAAGAACGGTGATGGATTAAACCCAGATCAGTTGACTGGGGGTGAGTGTTTGTATCGTCAACGCTCCGTCCATCACCACCTTTGGTTTTTCTTTGTTCGCCCTAAGTTGGCAGGGTATTCTCAGACGTGAGTCCCTTGCTCACCTTGCCACTGGAGTCAAGCAAGCCTGGCTGAAGATGGCTGTCATGCCAGAAACCGGTCCTGGGAAGCTTGATTCCGGTCCAGGGAAGACATGGCTTGGCAGTTCGGGCTGGACTGTTCCCATGAGGCATAGGGTCAGACTGATTTGCATATGGCCATGTCTGAACTGGGGTGGCGGAGTGAGCTAAAGAACGGTGATGGATTAAACCCAGATCAGTTGACTGGGGGTGAGTGTTTGTATTGTCAATGCTCCGTCCATCACCACCTTTGGTTTTTCTTTGTTCGCCCTAAGTTAGCAGGGTATGCTCAGACATGAGTCCCTTGCTCACTTTGCCACTGGAGTCAAGCAAGCCCGGCTGAAGACGGCTGTCATGCCAGAAACCGGTCCTGGGAAGCTTGATTCTGGTCCAGGGAAGACATGGCTTGGCAGTTCGGGCAGGACTGTTCCCATGAGGCACAGGGTCAGACTGATTTGCAAATGGCCATGTCTGAACTGGGGTGGCGGAGTGAGCTAATGAACGGTGATGGATTAAACCAAGATCAGTTGACTGGGGGTGAGTGTTTGTATTGTCATCGCTCCGTCCGTCACCACCTTTGGTTTTTCTTTAGTTCGCCCTAAGTTGGCAGGGTATGCTCAGACGTGAGTCCCTTTCTCACTTTGCCACTGGAGTCAAGCAAGCCTGGTTGAAGACGGCTGTCATGCCAGAAACCGGTCCTGGGAAGCTTGATTCTGGTCCAGGGAAGACATGGCTTGGCAGTTTGGGCTGGACTGTTCCCATGAGGCACAGGGTCAGACTGATTTGCATATGGCCATATCTGAACTGGGGAGGCGGAGTGAGCTAAAGAACGGTGATGGATTAAACCCAGATCTTTTGACTGGGTGTGAGTGTTTGATTGGATCAGATGCTCTGTCCATCACCACCCCCTTTTGACAATTGGACAATCTGTGGACTTACACTACAAATCAGCCAATGCCATAGCAGAAAAGGTAGCCAATATATTAAACTACTCTCCAGTACATGCAATGAGCTCGAGTTTGCATGATATATGAGTGGTGCAGAGGCATTTCTGAACTGCCATATGAATGGTGGGATTGAGATTGACAAAAGTCGATTGTCGATACATGGTCGATAGTGAGTGATTATGAAGGTATCTATTATTATTATTATTATTATTAAGCAGTTTTATAGCGCGCTCAATTACTCCGGAGTATCCTGGCGCGAAAAGAGAGGAATGGAAAAGAATTGAACAGCAAAGCCCTGAACCGACCTAACAAACTAGACAGCCAATCTAAATAAATGGGTTTTTAGCGCTTTCTTAAAAGCCATGAAGTCAGCAATACTACGCAGAGAAGCCGGGAGCGCATTCCAAGCGCGCGCGGCCTTCACTGCCACAGAGTGTCCACCCAACCGGACACGCCGAAAGCGCGGAACCTGCAGCAGATGTTGAGCTGCTGAACGCAATTCTCGATTGGGGGAGTACCGCACGAATCGTTTCATCAGGTAAGCGGGACCCCGCCCATTGATGGCCTTATGGGCCAGAGTCAAAATTTTAAAGGTGATCCTGTGCGGCACCGGGAGCCAATGCAGACCCACCAGGTAACTCCTAACGCTGATCCGCCTGGAGATATTCCCCAGTAATCTGGCGGTAGCGTTCTGGATAATCTGGAGCCGCCCTATCAGGTAGGCCGGAGAGCCACTGAACAGAGCGTTGGCATGGTCCAGTCGCGAGAGAATTAAAGCTCTCGCGACTGACTCGCGTGCAGGGGCAGGCAAACACAGAAAAAACTTTCTAAGAGACTTCAAGGTCCCAAAGCAGCCTCCAGTAAGCCTCTTAATATGCCCCTCAAATCGAAGGTCTTCCCCAAACCAAACCCCAAGATTCTTGGCCAAGGTATTTGAGGTACTTGTGGTGGGGAAGCCGTCCGGCCACAACAGGATCCTAAAATCAGGAGGGAACTGGCCGTAGAGCAGGATTTCGGTCTTGTCCTCATTGCACTTCAATTGAGATGATGCTAACCAATTGAAAACAGAGGACAGACAGTTCTGGATCTGCTCTGTTTCCAGAGCCTCTCCAGGCCAGGTGAACAGCAGCTGTGTGTCATCAGCGTATGCTATAATTTTGGCACCCAAATGTTCGGCTAATTCAATCAGGGGGGTCAGATATATATTAAAAAGCAGAGGGCTCAAAGTCGAGCCCTGAGGGACCCCTGTCAAGAGAGGTCTAGCCGATGATGAATGAGGAGGGAGCCATACCTGTTGGGATCTTGCCGTCAGAAATGAGCTCAGCCAATCTAATGCAAGATCACTGACACCGATATCGGCGAGCCTGGCCAGGAGGTGTTGATGGGGTACCGTATCGAACGCGGCAGAGAGGTCCAATAAAATCAGAGCCGCTCTGCCGCCACCATCCAGACACTCCCTGACTGCCTCTGAGATTTCCACCAGGGCCGACTCCGTGCTGTGAGCAGCGCGGAACCCGGATTGGGCCTCGTGGAGAGCTCCGGATCTTTCCACAAACTCATTAAGCTGATGGAAAGCCAATTTCTCACCAATTTTTGCCAGAGCAGGCAGCAACGAAATAGGCCGGTAGTTGGTCAGTACCGCAGGGTCGGCTCCGGCCTTTTTGAGCAAAGGCAGGAGTTTAGCTTGTTTCCACTCTGAAAGCAAACTGGCAGATTTAAAGGAAAGGCCGACTAAGTGTGTCACCTCCTGAACAACCACATCGGCAACCGCAGCCAACACTCTAGCTGGGCAAGGGTCAGATGGTGAACCAGATTTCAAAGATTTGATCACAGCAAGATTGTCAGTAGTTGTAGGCGGGACAAACTCCGTCAACCTGGCCGATGGAACCCTCAGAGGGAGAAAGATATCAAGCGAGGCTGTTAAAGGACTGATGGCAGCAAAGTTAGATTGAATAGCAGCTATCTTGTCCTCAAAAAACCCGGACAGACTCTCGCACCAGTCTTTTGAAGCTGGAACTATCCGCTGCTCCGCGTGAGGGGCAAGAAAGCTATTCACAATCGAAAAAATCTCTCGGCTGCTATTATTGGCATTGGCGATTCGATTGGCGTAATAGATACCCTTGGCCTTTTTAATACTAGCATAATAATTTCTCTGTTCCTTACGTAGTATTTCCTTGGCCAAAGGGCAGTAAGATTGGTGCCAATCACGCTCTAGTTTTTTGCAGGACTGTTTATGGACACACAACTCCGGGGAAAACCAAGGTTTAGAGGGAGTGGCGCGCAGTCTGCCAACTCTCCCTTTGTAGGAGGCTGCAACCCCCGACGCCATCCAATCATTGAAAGACGACACCGCTATGGTAAGGTCGGTTCCCAGCGCGGGCCGGCTCTCGGTCAGGGTGGCCGCCAGAGTCTCATTATTAATTTTATTGGCACACAGTGTTTTGACCCTCTCATTGGAGGTACCCAAAGTTGACCAAGCAAATCTAATTAGCTGGTGGTCAGACCACGGCAGAGGTTCCGGGGCATCAACCTGGAGAGAAAAATTGGAGCAAATCACATCCAGGGTGTGCCCACCCGAGTGCGTGGGTAGGGAGACCCACTGAGACAAGTGCACCATATCCAGAAAATCGAGCAAACCTTTACTTTCTGGAAGATGCGCTTCCTCAGTGTGAATGTTAAAGTCGCCCAAAAGTAGAAAGCTGGGAAATCTGAGGGCACGGGGGGTAATAATATCTAAGGGATAAAGAGAGTGAAAGGGTATGCAAGAATTATTTAATGCATGTTATGGCCTCTTAAAACAAACTTACAAATACCTTTCATAATGACCTTAGGCCCTAGAAATGTAAAAAAACTAGGACTTTCCTTTGGGGGGCGGACAGAAATCCATAGAGTGAAGTGTTTTAATTATCTGGGGTTTACTTTTGATCAAAACTCAAACCAGGCAGAGCCTATGTCAATCCAGGGCTGCTCATTGTCAAAGAGCTGTGGAGGTAGTGTTCTCAGTTGTAAGAAGGCTTGACCACAAACCAATCAAAGAACTGATGGAGATTTATCGGAGTAAATGTGTCTCTGTGGTGACTCATGGTGCAGGGGTATGGGGATATAGAGGTCCCCGGTCAATTCAGCAGGTAGAAAATTAGTTTGTTCGTAGGCTATTGGTCAGTTCCCAATCATGTCCTGTTTTTATGTGCTTATCAGGGCTGGGTTTAACACCTCAAGATGACAAGATAAAGCTGGCACCACTACTCTTTTGCCTGAGGATTTGTGGGAACCCTGATGCCCAACCCTCAAAGAGAGTACTGGAGGATTGTCTTTTTCTGGACAATGCTTCAACATGTACCCTGGATGGGATATATAGAAAAAGAATTCCTAGAGCTGGGCTCACAGGATTAGGCTGAAAATCCAGCAGCATTTACCCAAGGGCTATCTCCAGGGTAAAGGAGGCATTAAGTTACAGGCAAACCACAGCACATGAGGCGGCCTTTGATAATATGCCTGAAAGCCGTATATACAATCCAATCAAATTGACACAGGGGTGTGAGCTTTATCTATCCTGGTTTCCGAATGGGAACCTCAGGTTTTATTTAACAAGACTACGATTAAATCTATTGCACCTGATAGTTACTTTTCCTATGAATGTAGTCTGGAGTGAACCACTGCCTAGATGTCCTTCCAATAACACTGCCACTCAAAGCACATTGCTCAAGCTAGGAAGTGATTTCTGTGCCCTTTTTTTTCGCTCCTTTAATACAAACTCCTATAAGGAGGCTTTTGAGCGATTGCAAAAACTAGAGAATGCGAACATTTGCCTGTCAGTTGAAAATTTGGTCCCCGTTTCACTGTGGCTTAGAAACAAATAAGGCTCAACATAACTACTCAACCATTTTCATATTTTTATGTTAGGAACTGATCCCATTTATTAACTGTTTTTAACTATTTAATTATTAGTCTAAGACCCATCAGGCCTTTTTATATATGTTTTATGTACCCTACGTACTGTTTGCCTTTATCAAACCAGACTACGTCGTCCCTTACCTTGTCTTGATAGCATAGCCCTCAGGGATGACGTAGATGATTTTCGCAGAGACGCAATGGACCAACTTCCCAAAAAACTAACTATACTCTTACTGAAATTTGTTCACAGAAAAAAAAAAACTAGCAAAATGGGAGGAGGGCCGGTACTGGACGTGGAGGGCGTTGATTGGTTGGATGATTCTTGCTGTCGACCTGCGAGGCAACAAGTATCCAAGTTGTAAATACAATTCCCTTTGATTCTCAACTTCCTAATGTTCTTAGGCTAAGTCCTGACTTATTTTCCCATTTAGAGCGTCTTGGCTCAAAGCCTACCTGCGATCAGTCTTGTCTTGTCAATCGTCCAGTATGTCTTTGTCTTGTCTTGACTCGGAACTCTAGTCATCAGATGCTCTCTCTGGTGAGTAGTCCTGGAAGTTTTTGATGTGGTAGTTCTATAAAAAACAAACAAGTTCTATTAAACACTTTCCCTTCTCTTCCCTCTTTCACTAACTTGAGTTTCCTATCATAAACTTACTTGTATTCTTTTCTTGAATTTGGAAATAAGGGGTTCTGTTAATTCTTGTGTCTTGGCCTGCTTAATTACACAAAATAAAAGTACACAGGGAGAAATACTGTATGCGCAAAAACCTTACTTTCTTAGAGGCCTTTGTCACAATATACCTTTTCTGCCAATTACATATTGCACAAAAATCCCTTCATTACAATATCATCTTGTAATGTCTAACTCTAAAATGTCTCTGAATTCTTCTTTCCAGAATTGCTAAAAGAGAAATTGTTCCCAAAAAAGTTCTAGTCTTTCTTGCGTTGGGCGCCTAAAATATAGATTGCACTTAACTTGTATTTTCTTTTCCCTTCAGGATGCTGGACCGAGGAAAATCCGCCGAGATGTCTTCCAGCTGCTTGGAGTCTGCAGAGATGTCTTCCTGCTGCCCAGAGTCTTCAGGAAAGGTAAGTACTTCGGAGAGTCTTCAGACGCGATCCTTCCTCGAATCAAGAAGGAAGGCAAAGCGTTTTCTAGAACATTGGGTGCGGTTTAAATAGTTGACCGCACCCAAACAGAACGTGCACTCTTTTACGCTTTGCCGACGCTAAGCAGAAACAAAGCGCGGCTAGCGTGACTAAAGTTCTATGCGTCTGGGCATTGCTGTGGTTAGAATGCAATCGATACCCAGGCATTTCGGAGACAGATTAAACCTGGCATTTTAAAAGAGAACAATACAACAGCTCACTTTCCGGACAGACCATTACACATCTCACTTTACGCGGACGATATGCTTCTTTATGTGCGAGACCCGGTGCAAAACTTAAACCCATTGCTTAGGGAATACGTCAAGTTTGGTGGTCACTCTGGCCTGCAAATAAATTGGGACAAATCGATTATCATTCCCCTAACAGACTCCACAACACCACACGTGCTTGATTTCCCCTTAGATTGGCAGACAGACCCGATTAGATATCTGGGTATATGGTACAGTAGGAATCCAGAGGAGGTAATTCGTACCAATTATGGCAGAGTGTTGTCACAATTACAGGACAAAGTGGATAGATGGATTTACCTTCCCTTATCATTAGCAGATCACATATCGATAGTTAAGATGAATATACTCCCGAAACTCTTATATTTATTCAACAACACCCCGATAACGCCACCAAGGGAGGTATTCAAACGTATCACGACCCTAGTACTACAGCTGATTTGGGCAGGTAAACAGGCGCGTATAGACCTTTGCACACTCACTTTGCCCTATGAGAGAGGAGGCTTCTGTGTCCCTGATTTTAACTTGTACTACCTGTGCGCACAAGCGCAGTACGCAGTGCATTGGTATCATCTCACGCCTTATATACCGCACACGGCAGTTGAGGAGGGGGACGCAGACCCGATACCACTAACGGCGATCATAACCCATAAGCGGCCACCTTTACATTCCGCAGACATTAATAGCATAGATGCCACCACACATGCATGGCGTATACTGGGCAAACTGCCACATACATTTCCACTGTACGCCCCGGCTCTGCCCCTGCACTTTCATCCCGAACTCTCTGTCACATCTGAAAAGGTGGGAATGGACATTCCGAAACAAATAGGGATAGACAAGTTTAGGGACTTATATCACGAAGGTACTTTTCGACCAGTAGAGGAACTGAACTATATTAGCAACCCTACACTGTTGTTCCGTTTCACATATTATAGGATGCAGAGGGCGATCCGAGACCTTTACCCAGATTACCCCTCAGAACCGCCCTGCCTCAATACACTGCAGATGATTTTAACTACGACTTCCACATCTCACATGGTATCCAGAATGTACACAGTAGCACAAAGCGAGATTCCCTACACCTCGGAGAAATCTATGCGCAAATGGTGTGATATATTACCAGACCCACTCTCAGAGACTGATTGGTCAGCTACATGCACGCTCATTAAATTACTGACACCTAATGGAAACCTGCGCATCACCCATCTGAAATACTTACACCAAACATATTACACTCCGATGCGCCTACACAAATATGGGCTGAGGGAGGACTCTGCTTGCGTAAGATGTGGCACTCAAGAGGCTGATTTTGCATACTTATACTGGTTCTGCAACAAAATTCATGATTATTGGCAGGGCATTACCAGCACGCTGAGCACAATGGTGGACACAGAGGTTCCATGCTCTATGAAGGTATGCCTACTGGGTCTACTACCTAAAGTCACAGCAGGGAAACGCAAGTTCTGTGTGGTGGCCCTACTGATAGCGAAGCGGTAAGTTGGTACCAAGTTTGAAGAACTGGCTCCCAGATATGTCCCACTGCAGAGATAGATTACTTACCTACGAGGAGGAATTGCCAGCCAGCTCTCGCCCCAAAGACTATTGGTGTTATTTGTCTGACTACCTGCGGACCTCTGAAGCAGCGGAGTCGTAATAAAAACTTGTGGATGTGCTTCATCATAGGCGAGTTCCCCGAACTGCGCGTTGAAACCTTATTGTAATACGTGAACTGTATGTCCGGACCCTGTGTATTACTTCAATTGTATATCACATGAGGTAATTATGTGGTGGCCTAAGGATGCAGATATGTACTGGTCTTCGAATTTCTCTTTTTGTTTCTTTGATCAACATAGTTCTGTTGATCTCCTTATACTGAAAATGAAGTTCTCAGACACTGCGGGGGAAGGGGAATTGAATGGAACGACTGGTGATATGGTGGTATTTTGTACTGCTATTGAGCTGACACCGCAGGAGATAACTGTTGTTAATGTGTATTTATATGTACTTCAACACTGATTATTGTTGCCGGCCTCCGGGTTGTAGTCGTTCAGCTGTGTTACCTTGCATCCTTGACACCTCAATAAAGTCCTCTTTTGAACTTCAAAAAAAAAACAATACAACAGCTCAGCTCACAAAGTACGGCGCATCCCAAGCCAATGTTGAAAACAGTTCTACAGTAGCTAACTGTCCTAATATCATGATTAAACACAAAACACACACTGACATCAGGACGTGCGGGTGCACGGGAAAGGGGTGGGTTTTCTACAGACTATAAAGCCATAAAATTGGCGGGACCAGTGGGGTTGAATCTGACAGAGGTGACTAAATGGGAGATTCATGACGGTACTCCCTCCTCAAGATCCCCCCTAAAACCGGTGAGATGGGTCTAGGTTTACTTGGATGTTGTAAATGAAAGGTCTTAACCTTCCGTGGAGCATGCTTTAGGTTTTCCAAAGGCTCCCATGATCTTTCTTCCGGACCGTACCCCTTCCAATCAACTAAATACATGAGTCTCCCACGCATTCTTTTAGAGTCTAAAATAGACTTAACCTCAAATTCTGGATGACCTTCAATCATGATGGAAGGAGGATGGCGACTCAACCTGGTAAGAGGTTTAAATGGTTTTATTAATGAAACATGGAATACAGGATGGATCTGGTATTTTGGGGGGAGAGAAAATTTTACACTAACTGGATTGATAACCTTTTCTATGGGAAAAGGGCCTATAAATCTGGGATTGAATTTGCGATTTCCTTTAATCTTTAAATTTTTGGTACTTAACCAGACTTTATTTCCAGGAGTGTATTTAGGTTGCTCAGATCTGTGTTTATCTGCAAATGTCTTTTGATACTCCTTTGCACGTGCTAGGTTTTAAGAAGCTTGCTCTTGGATAGAGGACAGTTTCGATACATATTCAGTGAGAGCTGGCACAGGAGTTGAATCTTTGAGATCTTGTGGGATACACTTGGGATGGAAACCATAATTACAAAAGAATGGGGACATTTCTAAAGAAGCATGTTTTACATTGTTATAAGCAAATTCTAAAGGGCTTAAAAGACTTGACCAATCTTCGGTTGAATTTGCTAACATACAGCGAAGAAACTGTTCAATCGTTTGATTGGTGCGTTCTGTTAATCCGTCAGTTTGAGGGTGATAACTTGATGATAAACGCACTTCCATATTCAAGAGGGAACCTAAATTTCGCCAAACTCGAGATATGAATTGGGACCCCCTGTCTGAAATAACCACAGACGGGATGCCATGTAATCGTATAATATTTTCCATTAGAAGACGAGTCAGTTCCATGGCTGTGGGTAGGCCCTTTAAAGGAATGAAATGGGCCATTCGTGAAAACTGATCCACAATGGTCAAGATGGTTGTATATCCTTTCTGAGTCTTGGGAAGTTCAACAATAAAATCCAAAGAAATTGTGTGCCATGGATGAGGTGGAATGGGAAGAGGTGTCAATAAACCACTGGGAGCCTGATGTGAGACCTTATTCTGAACACATACACTACAAGTTTCTACAAATAGTTGAACATCTTTTAACATGGATGGCCACCAGAAGTTTCGTTTAATCAATTCGTAGGTTTTCATAATACTAGGATGAGACGTTAAAGGAGTGTCATGGTGTAAGTGGATAATGGTCTCTTGAAGTAATTTGGTAGGGACCATAATAAGATCATGTACTAGGATTAGCTTATCTTTCTCCTGAAGATAAGGAAACTCTTTCTTCCATTCGTCTAACCCCTTCTTTTGTACCTCTTCCTTTATATCAACTATGATGTCACAAATTGATAAACTGGCTTGAAAACATGATGTAGGAATCACAGGATGGACTTCAGTAAGTTGTTCGATATTGATTTCGTTTAATCTAGACAAAGCATCTGCTTTGAGATTTTCTTTGCCAGGGTGACACGTAATAACAAAATTATAGTCGTTAAAGAACATAGACCATCTTAATTGTCTAGCTGACAAAGCTTTCACAGATCGTAAAGCCTGAAGATTTCTGTGGTCAGTATAAATCGTTACAGGGTGACAAGCTCCTAGCAAGTAGTGGCGCCATTCTTCGAAAACTGCCTTAATAGCCAAAAGTTCTTTGTCAGCGATAGCATAATTTAGTTCTGCTTGGGAAAACTTCCTGGAATAAAAAGCTATGGGGTGCATCTGACCAGTGTTGATATTTCTTTGTGACAAGATGCCTCCTAAGGCAAATTGGGAAGCGTCCGCTTCCACTGTAAAAGGTTGACTAGGATCGGGATGGCATAAAATTGGAGCAGATGTAAAACAAATTTTAAGTTCTTGGAAAGCTTTTTCTGCTGAGTCTGACCACACAAATTTCTCGCCTTTTCGCAATAATCTTGTGATGGGAGTAATTGTTTGAGAAAAGTCTTGTATAAAGCGACGGTAGAAGTTTGCGAAGCCCAAGAAGCTTTGAACATGTTTTACAGAAGTTGGGCTTGGCCAAGAGGTAACAGCGTCGACCTTTTTTGGGTCCATCTCAATTCCCTTGGGACTGATAACATAACCTAGGAAATCTACCCTGGACACATGAAATAAACTTTTCTCCAATTTGACGTATAAAGAATTTGAAAGCAATTTTTGAAGAATGGCACGGACTTGCTGGACATGATCCTTCTCTGAGTTCGAAAAAATCAGTATATCATCAATATATACCACACAGCAAATATCAATGAATTCATGCAATACTTCATTTATAAAAAATTGGAAAGCAGCAGGTGCATTGCAAAGTCCGAAAGGCATAACTTGGTATTCGAAAAGGCCAAATTTTGTACGAATCGCAGTCTTCCATTCATCGCCTTTTCGGACTCTTACCAGATGGTATGCACCGCGCAAATCCAATTTTGTAAAAATGGTTGCCTTCTTAATTTGGTCCAAAAGTGTAGGAATAAGTGGCAAAGGGTATCTGTTTTTAACGGTTACATTATTCAAAGCTCTGTAATCGATACACATGCGCAACTCCCCTCCCTTTTTCAGAATGAAAAAAAGAGAAGATGACACAGGGGATTTGGAATGTCGGATGAAACCATTTGCCAGGTATTCGTCAAGATATTCTCTAAGATGTACATTTTCGTTTTCGGTTAGGGCGTATATCCTACTACAGGGCAAGGTGGCACCGGGTACTAAATCTATTCTACAGTCGAAGTCCCTGTGAGGAGGAAGAGTGTTAGCCTTCTTTTTATCAAAGACATCCAGAAGATCAGAGTAAACAGATAGGACTCCATCTAATACTAGAACACTGTTAGATTCGGTCGTGAAGTCAAAACCTTGTATTACATCCACTTTTTTCTTTAAAAGGAAACAATGATTAGAACAGTGAATAGAATTAAAAGTTAGTTCTTAGAGACCCAATCTATGTTCGGATTGTGATGAATTAGCCAAGGAATCCCCAAGATCAATTTAAATTGGGGAGCATCAATGATGTCAAACTGGATTCTCTCTCTATGAATTGGTGAACAGTCCATTTCAAGCAGTTCAGTTTGTCTGTCAATTGGTCCCGAAGTCAGTTCCTTTCCATCTAATGCCCTTACAGTTTCTGGGTAACTCTTAAGGACCGAGGTGAAACCCAATTGAGTGAAAAGGTGCGAGTCTATAAAATTTCCAGTTGCACCTGAGTCTATTATAGCTTCAACTTTCCTCGAATGCGCAGTCGGAAGTAAGCTTCTTAAAATCACTACTATACATAAGTGTTCACAACCTACAGGTGGACCTGTGGGGGCCAAACTAGAAGTCTTACTCGATAAACTGACCTCTTCTTTCATCGAGTTTCCTAGTTTTCCGACGCTTCTTGTGTGATGGCAATTTCTGAGTGTTTTGCCTTAGTCTTATTTGGTCGAATGGGGCACTCTTTCACGAAATGTCCTGTCTTACCACAATACAGGCATTGATTTATTTTTCTTCTCTTTTCCTTTTCGTCTTTAGATAGGGGACCTCTTATGGAACCAATCTGCATAGGTTCTACTGGATCTACCTAGAGGAAGAAGATGATTTTTCTTTAAAGAAAACCAGTCTGTGATCAGATCTCCCTTTCTCTCCTCTTCTTTCCAGAAGTCTATGATTTAACTTAACCACTAAATCAATGAACTCATTTATGTCTTCCGGGGGCTCTATGATCTGGGTGACCATGTCTTTTAAATCATCCCTTAACCCCCTGTAAAAAATTGAGACTCTTTTCTCAAAGGGCCAATCAGCTTCTAGAACCAGGCGATTAAACTGAGAGATATAATGAAGCAAATCCGAAGATCCTTGTTTTAAACCTAGAAGTTCATTGTCTGCAGACTGTACGAATACATGTTTAGCAAAAATCTTTTTTAATGCTAGCTCAAAATTTCTAAAGTTATATAAAAGAGGGTCATCTTTCTCTACTAACGGAACAGACCAAAGAGCTGCATCACCTTCTAAATAGGATAACATAAAAGCTACCTTAGAAGAATCATCAGGAAAAGCGGTAACCTTAGCTAAAAAATGTAAATGGCATTGCTGAAGAAATATGGAGAATTTGTTACTATCTCCATAAAACCTCTCTGGCTGAGCTAAAGGAGTGGGAATGGGTGTTACAACTTGGATCTGAGTCTGGGGTGTAGAGTCTGAGGAAGATCCTTGGATGGTTGCAGGTTTCTGGATTGGCTTGTGTTGTATTGCCTCCTGTAAAGTAGACATATCCCTACGTAAAGAAGCATTTTCTTCTCTTAAGTCATTTAAGATTGCAGCTATATCCTGCAAAGAAACTTGGTCCATTGTGTCTGGGCGAAAAATTATCCGTGGGCTTTGCCTTCTGTCAAACCAGACTACGTCGTCCCTTACCTTGTCTTGATAGCGTAGCCCTCAGGGATGACGTAGATGATTTTCGCAGAGACGCAATGGACCAACTTCCCAAAAAACTAACTATACTCTTACTGAAATTTGTTCACAGCAAAAATAAAACTAGCAAAATGGGAGGAGGGCCGGTACTGGACGTGGAGGGCGTTGATTGGTTGGATGATTCTTGCTGTCGACCTGCGAGGCAACAAGTATCCAAGTTGTAAATACAATTCCCTTTGATTCTCAACTTCCTAATGTTCTTAGGCTAAGTCCTGACCTATTTTCCCATTTAGAGCGTCTTGGCTCAAAGCCTACCTGCCATCAGTCTTGTCTTGTCAATCGTCCAGTATGTCTTTGTCTTGTCTTGACTTGGTACTCTAGTCATCAGATGCTCTCTCTGGTGAGTAGTCCTGGAAGCTTTTGATGTGGTAGTTCTATAAAAAACAAACAAGTTCTATTAAACACTTTCCCTTCTCTTCCCACTTTCACTAACTTGAGTTTCCTATCATAAACTTACTTGTATTCTTTTCTTGAATTCGGAAATAAGGGGTTCTGTTAATTCTTGTGTCTTGGCCTGCTTAATTACACAAAATAAAAGTACACAGGGAGAAATACTGTATGCGCAAAAACCTTACTTTCTTAGAGGCCTTTGTCACAATATACCTTTTCTGCCAATTACTTATTGCACAAAAAATCCCTTCATTACAATATCATCTTGTAATGTCTAACTCTAAAATGTCTCTGAATTCTTCTTTCCAGAATTGCTAAAAGAGAAATTGTTCCCAAAAAAGTTCTAGTCTTTCTTGCGTTGGGCGCCTAAAATATAGATTGCACTTAACTTGTATTTTCTTTTTCCTTCAGGATGCTGGACCGAGGAAAATCCGCCGAGATGTCTTCCAGCTGCTTGGAGTCTGCAGAGATGTCTTCCTGCTGCCCAGAGTCTTCAGGAAAGGTAAGTACTTCGGAGAGTCTTCAGACGCGATCCTTCCTCGAATCAAGAAGGAAGGCAAAGCGTTTTCTAGAACATTGGGTGCGGTTTAAATAGTTGACCGCACCCAAACAGAACGTGCACTCTTTTACGCTTTGCCGACGCTAAGCAGAAACAAAGCGCGGCTAGCGTGACTAAAGTTCTATGCGTCTGGGCATTGCTGTGGTTAGAATGCAATCGATACCCAGGCATTTCGGAGACAGATTAAACCTGGCATTTTAAAAGAGAACAATACAACAGCTCAGCTCACAAAGTACGGCGCATCCCGAGCCAATGTTGAAAACAGTTCTACAGTAGCTAACTGTCCTAATATCATGATTAAACACAAAACACACACTGACATCAGGACGTGCGGGTGCACGGGAAAGGGGTGGGTTTTCTACAGACTATAAAGCCATAAAATTGGCAGGACCAGTGGGGTTGAATCTGACAGAGGTGACTAAATGGGAGATTCATGACAGCCTTGAAAGTAACTATATGTTATCCCCAGTCCCCTGATGTGTCTTGAACCCACTTAATGCTGCATTAATTATGAAATGTTTTTATCATCTCTATTTTTATGACCGTGATTGGATGAATAATGGTTTTGAAACTGACTGGTCTTTGGTGGGGTTATGCATTGCACATAATATGCAAAACATGATGATCTAGCCACCTGATCAAAACATGTTCTGCATGCAAGCTCACTTAAACTACAACAGATACCTTATGAGAAAGAGTTTATATTTTACTATGTTACGGTAATCATAAGAGCTGTAATAGGCCCAGATTACAAATTGAACAGAGGAGAATGAATGCCTTTGTGGAGTTACACTCCACTCAATCATGAGTAGCTTCTTGTTCCTATACTTGACTACCAGGTGCAAGAACATTTATTAATTTATTTATCCATTTATAGAGCACATGGTTATACCGCCAGTGTGTCCTCGTGATAGTAGCTGACTTTCAGATAGCAAAAGTTGAGAGTAAAGCAATTATAAACCTCAGCCCATAGGCATGTATCAAGAAGTCTCGGGAGAATTCTAATTTACTGGTGGGAAAAGCCATGTCTTCAGCTTTTTAAGAAAGGTAATTTCACAGGGCTCTGTTCTTATATCAACTGGTAATGTATTCCAGTGCTTAGCCGCAAGGTGTCTAAAAGACCGACTTCCCATCCTAGCCTTTCCTATTCTTGGAAAACTTGCTAGCGCTTTACCTTTGGCTCTCAGGTTTCTGCTAGGTGTGTTGGCTGTTATCTGCACCTTTTTTAGCAAAGATACGGTGGCAGTAGCACATTGTCTTTAACAATATTCTTGTCTCCACCGGTAGCCAGTGCAGTCTGGCTAGGGCTTTTGTTATGTATGTTCTCTTAGGGAGATTCAACACTGGGCGGGCTGCTGCGTTTTGTATCGATTGCAGCTTCATTAGCCTTTTTTAGATGAGCCTAAATATAGGACATTTCCGTAGTCGATCTGAGAGGTGACCACAGCATGTACTATGGATTTCCTGGAGTTGACAGGTAATAGGTCGAGGATCTTCCTCAGGACCTTCAATGTTCCAAAGCATTTACCTGTGACTTTCCGGATTTGACTCTCAAAAGTCATTTTGGAGTCATGCCACACTCCAAGATTTTTTACTTCTGTTTTAGGAGTTGGAAGTTGGCCACCATGCTGATGACCAGACAGATGGAGCTCTTCCCAGTATCATCACCTCCGTTTTGCTGGCAATGATTGGACATCCATGCTGTTACATCCTCCATGCATTGGGAAAATTGATGGGCAGTGTGTTCTGGGTTTTGGGACAGTGTGATAATTAACTGAGCGTAGGATACAATGGACACCTTATGACCTTCCACTATATCAGCAAGTGTTCCCATGTATAAATTGAACAACGTGGGGCTTAGAATTGAGCCTTGGGGAACTCCTTGTAAAAGGGAAAAACTCTTGGATGTATGTTCGTCTTGTGTGACCTGGAAACCCCGTGATGACAAAAAAGATACAAACCAGTGTAGGACCAAGCCACTAACATCACACGTCTCTAATATTTGGAGAAGGAGGCTGTGGGAGATGGTGTCAAAAGCTGCACTGAGATCCAACTTAATCAGTGCAGCTGTATGTCCTTCATCCGCGTGCTGTCTTAGGGTTTCTATAGCCAGAAGAAGAGCTTTATCAGTAGAATGAGCAGCTTAGAAACCTGATTGCAAAGGGTGCATTAGGTTGTTTCTGTCAATATGATTGGTCAACTGTATATTTACAACTTTTTCTGCAATTTTTGCAAAAAAGGGTAAAAGCGAGATGGGGCGTAGGTTCTCTAGCACTGAATGGTCCATTTGCGTTTTTTAGGTCTTGCATAAGGCAGCGCATGCAGTAATGCAGTAATTAGTATGTTAGGTGAAACTCTGTTATTTCTGTTGCTGCTTGCCATTAGTTAAAGCTTGTCATTGATTTTGTTAGATGTGTTTTTATTGGCTGTTGATGCATGTTTAGTCCGGAAGCAGCAGTGCCTAACTACTGTTTTCGTCCGCTGGGATGATAATGATATGCAGGCTGTACGTCTAATCGCACTCTTTCCATGCGCATATCCTCTCTCTCTCCCAGCGATGGGTGATGAGGCAGAAAAGTAAACACTGATGTCCTCCTCGTGTGACAGATCACTCTTTTGTTCGGTGTGTAGCAGTAACGATTTCTGTAAGTTAAGCACCGTATTTCACAAGCAGAGCAGCAGAAGGTAAACCACGTATTAGCATGTGTGGAACCTGAAGAGGAATTGTTCTGCCTCATTCAGTCAGTCTGTGTTGAAAAGGTGTCTTTAAACATTAGCAGTCTCATCTCACCATGGGCGCCCTCTTCTGCAGCGGTCTGCACAACTGAGACCCGCTGCGGCTGCCCGAGAGGTGGTACCAATAACCATTTCATATGGTCATCCTGCTCGTTCCACTGAGTGTAGAGCCAGCCAAATGAATCCAGTGGTGGTGCCTACCCTGTGCTGCTGTATTTCAGCAGCTGGCACCACACCATCCATCCCCATTACTGCCACTGACACCTTTTGGCAGCCACGGGCGGCATTATCTGCAGAGGATCACAGTGGACGCTGGCCGTTCTCTCGAATCAGTGCCATCAATCAATCAATCAATCATGACACTTGTATAGAGCGCTACTCACCCGGAAGGGTCTCAAGGCGCTTGGGGAAGGGGGGTCCGCTACTGCTCGAACAGCCAGGTCTTCAGTTGCTTATTGAAGGAGAGGTGGTCCTGGGTCAGCCGAAGGTGGATGGGGAGGGAGTTCCATGTCTTGGCCGCCAGGTAGGAGAAGGATCTGCCTCCGGTGGTGGTTCTTTGGATGCGTGGTACGGTGGCGAGGGCGAGGCTGGCAGACCGTAGCTGACGGGTGGGTGTGTGGAAGGTCAGGTGGTCATTGAGGTACTTGAGGCCCAGGTCGTGGAGAGACTTGTGTGCGTGGGTGAGGAGCCGGAACGTGATCCTCTTGCTGATGGGGAGCCAGTGCAGGTCCCTCAGGTGGCCGGAGATGTGTTTGCGTCTGGGGATGTCCAGGATGAGTCGGGCGGAGGCGTTCTGGATGCGTTGGAGTCTTTTCTGTAGCTTGGCTGTGGTTCTGGCGTAGAGGGTGTTTCCGTAGTCCAGTCGGCTGGTGACGAGGGCCTGGGTGACTGTCTTCCTGGTTTCGGTCGGGATCCATCGGAAGATCTTGCGGAGCATGCGGAGGTTGTGAAAGCATGAAGAGGAGACGGCGTTGACTTGTCTGGTCATTGATAGGGAGGAGTCCAGGATGAAGCCCAGGTTGCGTGCGTGGTCTGTAGGCTTGGGTGCGGTGCCCAGGGGTGGGGCCACCAGGAGTCGTCCCAGGCGGAGGGTGATGGTCCCAGGATGAGGACTTCCGTCTTGTCTGAGTTCAGTTTCAGGCGGCTGTTCTTCATCCACTCGGCAACGTCTTTCATCCCTTCGTGGAGGCTGGTTCTGGCAGTGACGGGGTCTCTGGTGAAGGAGAGGATCAGCTGGGTGTCGTCGGCGTAGGAGATGATATTGAGGTTGTGTTGGCGTGCGATGGTGGCGAGAGGTCTCATGTAGATGTTGAAGAGGGTGGGGCTGAGTGATGATCCTTGCGGGATGCCGCAGATGACTTCAGTGGCCTCGGATCGAAACGGGGGGAGGCGGACTCTCTGTATTCTTCCAGCGAGGAACGAGATGATCCACTTCAGTGCTTTCCCTTGGATGCCGATGTTGCTGAGGCGTTGGACTAGGGTGCGGTGGCAGACCGTGTCGAACGCTGCGGAGAGGTCCAGGAGGATGAGTGCTGCTGTTTCCCCGTTGTCGAGCAGGGCACGGATGTCGTCGGTGGCTGCGATGAGGGCGGTCTCGGTGCTGTGGTTGGCTCTGAAACCGGACGGCGAGCGGTCGAGGGATCCATTCGTCTCGAGGAAGGCGGCAAGTTGTCTGTTGGCGATCTTCTCCATGACTTTGGCAGGAAAGGGGAGGAGCGAGATGGGGCGGAAGTTTTTGAGGTCGGTGGGGTCCGCTGTTGGTTTCTTCAGTAGGGCGCTGAGCTCGGCGAGCTTCCAGCTCTCCGGGAAGGTGGCGGTGTCGAAGGAGGTGTTGATGACGTCTCGGAGTTGGGGTGCGATGCTGGAGTCGGCCTTGTTGAAGACGTGGTGGGGGCAGGGGTCAGTCGGGGATCCGGAGTGGATGGTGTTCATCGCGCGGGCTGTGTCTTCGGTGGTCACCGTGGTCCAGGTGCGGAGGGTGGCGGTGGGGTGCGTTGGTTCGACAGTTGGGAGCGTGGAAGGGGCCATCAGGTCTAAGTGTGCATGTGGGCAGACTCTGTCTCACTACGCGGCAGGGTACAGAGTCTGTGCATGCTACGGTAGCAGGATGTGTTTTCAGTTTCCTGCCAACAGACTTGAGCCCCAGGAAATGCTGCCGCCAGCTGAGTTTGGCTGTGCCCCCTAACCTCAACAAACAGACATTTCAGGGCAGGCCTGGGCATCAGGCCGCTGCAGCACAGAGTTGTTGAACTTTGCACTTTCTGGGAAGGTTGCTGCAGCCTTCCCTCGTCTACAAGCGCAGGGACCTCTTTTTCACAATAGTTTTGTGTTGCTTTCACAGCTAAGGCAGGAATTGTTTGGCTTTTCTTTTAATATGAAAAGTATTGTTTGTTTCAGCTGTTGTGGTTCAGGGACCCGGTGCACATTGCAGGGACCCAGTGCACATTGCGTGAGCCAGGTTTCCCTCTACTGACTGTATTTCAGGTTACTTTTACTTTAGGCAGTGGAGAGGCCTGTGTGTTCTGTGCACTGTCAGCAGTTGCAGTGCTGGGCCTGCTTACTTTTGTTTTTCTGGCTCCATCTGTGAGTGAGAAGCACGCTTAATTATAGGGTAAGACTATGTAACATATCCTAGGGGACACTAACACAACGGGCACCAGCATTCGCTAAAGGAAGTAGGGGTACGCAAGCAGGGCCTAACATAAAGACTTGAAACGAACACACGTCCACTCTAGTTGCTGGTTGGGACCGGAAGCCATGAGCGACCCCGGACCATTTATTTATAGCTCTCTGGCAACGCTTGGCCAGAGAGTGCTACAGTGTGTGTAGGTGCTTCTGGTGTCTCGCCCCTCGTGGATAAACAATAGAACGCTACATCCCTTATCAGGTTGGACTTTGAAACACCATAAAGTCAAATCTGGTCTAGCACATAAAGTCAGCTAGCTTCCTGTTGGGTCTTGGATTCGGCCGGAGGCCATAGGTGTGTCTTTGCAAGTTACGGGGGACACGTGGACTCAACTGCCCTTCGCTGGCAGAGCGATGTTCTGGACTGCGAGCCTCCCCTGCTTGTGGGGTACATGGGGTACCAGGCGCCTCTTCAGCCATGGTATGGTTCGCGTCATCTAGCGTTTTTCTTGATGACTCTGCCTGCTCCGTCGGGGTACGGTCTCTGGCCACGTCTGGGACTTACTTGAACCATGATATAGTCCTGGTCACGGTCTAACCGTTCCGCTCTGCCGTGACAGCCGTTCCACTGGTTGACTTGACCACCCACACTCCCGGTTTATAGAGAGTTCGGAACTTTCCAGTGGTCCATCGGTTCCTGATCAATACCGAGCGGCCAGGTTGCAGCACCCGGATCTTTGCTCTGCGTCGTCTGCTCGCCTTATCATTGGTGTTGTGTCGTCTTGTTTGAGTCTCTGTTGGGTCATAGGACTTGTGGGCCCAGCCTTCAGCTCTTGGGAACATATCTCTGCGTGGCCCGGCCAACATGAGTGACCACGGAGACACCTGTGTAGTGCAGTGGGGTGTACTGCGATAGTCTCCCAGAAACTGCTGCAGCGTGCTTTCAGGGTTCATGCAATCCGCAACACTTTGTTAATGGTTCGCATGTACCGTTCTACTTCGCCGTTGGCTTGTGGCCACTGGGGTGTTACTCGATGGTGCTTGATTCCTAGGTGTGTCAGGAATTCGCGAAAGTCGCTGCCCTGGAATGGGGGTCCATTGTCAGTTTTGATGATGTGAGGAATCCCAAAGAGAGCAAACGCTTTGTCCAACACCGGTCGGAGGTTGTCGAATGATGTGGACGGGAGGACTTCCACAATGGGGTACTTGGTGTAGCTGTCTATGATGACGGCGGTGACCCTCCCATCTGGGAAACTCCCAAAGTCGAGACTCAGCCATGCCCATGGAGATGGTGCCGGTTCCTCGGTTATGACAGGTGCCGGAGCTTCTGAGTTTCCGGTAAGTTGGCAACCTCGGCAATTGCGTACCACGGATTCGAAGTTGTCCTCCAGGTCCGGGAACCACACCTTCTCCCTCATCCGGGATTTCATTCGCCCAATACCCTGGTGTCCTTCGTGGGCGAGTGCCGTTGCTTGTTCTTGCAAACTGAGTGGCATCACTATGCGGGACCCCCTTAGGATGATTCCGTCTTCTGTCGAGCTGAGCTCGTTCCTTACTTTTCAAAATTTTCCGAGACGATTTCGATCAGTCTCGCTCCACCCTTGGAGGTCCCTGAGGAATGGTTCCCATGAACCTCATTTTGGTGCGCTCGATACTCGTTGGAGGCAGACGTCCTCTTCTAGGTGTCCTTTCACTTCTTCTAGTGAGAGAGCTTGAGGGCATGACCACTTCGACACCATGTTGATGAAATCTTCGGTGTTTGTTTCTTGGCGAGACAGGAAGTCTGCTGGGTTCTTGGCGCCAGGCCGGTATACTAACTCCATTTGATAATGTTGCAGCTGGATTGCCCATCTCTCAATTCTGAGAGGAGGATGAGGTGCTGTCCCCTTGAAGAGCGGTAGGAGTTGTTGGTGGTCGGTTACCACTCAAAAAGGGTTTCCGCTCACGTAGAGGTGGAAATGGTTACAGGCCCATTTAATAGCGAGAGCCTCTCGCTCTATCTGAGAATAGCGGGTTTCAGTCACAGTGAGGGACTTGCTCGCAAATGCCAGAGGGACCCATGTTCCTGGTTCTGTCTCCTGTGTCAATAGCACGCCCAGACCGACTGGGCTGGCATCAACAATCAGCTCTGTGGAACGAGCCGTGTCAAAGTACGCCATCGTCGTACTGTCCAGTAGGGCTGTTTTTATTTGGTTGAACGCTTTCTCCTCAACTGTAGTCCACTTCCAGGGGTTCTCCTTTTTGGTCAGGTTGCGTAGCGGTTCTGCGATGGTCGCCAGATTCGGAATGAATCGACCGCAGTACGTCGCCATTCCCAAGAAACTTCTCACCTCGGATACACTTTTTGATGCAGGAGCAAGGTGTATTGCTTGAGATTTCCGAGGGATCTACTTGGACGCCGTCAGCATTGAATACGTATCCAAAGAAGTCAATGGATTTCTTGAAGAATTGACACTTGTCCTTGTGTAGCGTCACTCCGTGTTCCGCTAGATGTTGGAGGGTGGCTCTTAGCCGTCGGTGATGCTCCTCAACGGTCTTGGAATGTATCAGAATGTCATCACTGACATTAGGGACCCACTTAGTCCAGATAGGATGTCTCGTACTGTGTTCTGAAAGATCTCCGCCGCAGACGATATTCCGAAGTTGAGTCTTTTGTATCGCCTTAGTACCAGGTGTGTTGAGAAGGTAGTTATATACCTGCTGTCTTCTGCCAGAGTGAGCTAGTGATAGCCGGCGTTCAGTTCTAGTTTTGAGAACTATTGGACCCCGTTGAGGTCAGCTATGATATCGTCCACCGTCGGAGTTAGGTGTCTTTCCCGCTTGATTTCTTGGTTCGGCATCCTCATGTCGATGCATATCCTGATCTTGTCCGGCTGCTTCGGTTTTGCTGCGATCACCATTGGTGATACCCAGGGGGTTGGGCCAGTCACTTTTTCAATGACTCCCTGGCGTTCCAGTTCTTGAAGTTCTCATTCGACCAGCGGCCGTAGATGGAATGGAATCCGATGGTGTCTTAATGCTACTGGTTGGACAGCTTGGTCTATGTGTAGTTTCACGGGTGGTCATGGTGTCTTTCCCAGTCCCCTGAATACCTGTGGGAACATTTCTAGGATGTTGTCAGCCTGCAGCAATTTGACTGCATTGGCGAACGCAATCAAGTTCAAATCCTCTGCTGTGTGGCTTCTGACTAATATGTCCGCTTCCCGATCAATGACATGGAATACTGTCGTCACTTCTTGGCCTTCTGCTCTTACATGAACTGTCATCTTCCCTTTGAGGGGGAGCGGCGTCTTGCTGCCATAAGTCAGTATTTTGATTTTTGACGGTGTGAGCGTGGGTCTTGGGCTTAGCCTTTTGTAGTGCTGTGACCCCATAACGTTGACGGTCGCTCCAGTATCGATTTATCCAGTTACTTTGGATCCATCGATTTCGATGAGGCACTTTAGCTGTGGCCGTCGCCTCTTTTTGAGATCGCTTGCGAAGGACACAAAATAGCATTCCTCTTCATCTTCCATAGATGAGTCGTTCAGGCGTTCGGGACACCGATTGGACCTTCGGGGTAACCTTGGTGTCATGGTTTCTTCTAGCGTCAAATTCCTCACTGCTCCTGTTGGAGGTCTTCTCCCTGTGACGCCTCTTCCTCGTGAACTCCCTCAGCATACACTTGCGAAATGGTTGGGGATTCCGCATTTCGAGCATGACTTTCCTCTGGATGGACAACTTTCCGTGGGATGTTCTTCTCGGCCACACCACCCGCAAGAGGTCTGTCGCGGGGTTCTGGTCGGACATCTTCCTCGGCTTCCTCGCGACGACGTCCGGATGGCGTCAGCCCGCTCCATCTTCACGCTGGCTGCTTGATCATGTTGTGAGGTGAGAGCCGCCTCCATGGCCGGCGCCCTAACATCTGAAAGTTCGTGAGATCGTGCGAGGATCAGTATTTCTTCTAGGGTTATCCGGGGTTGGCGGAGTATCAGCGTCCGCAGCGTCTTGTTGCGACACCCCTGTGTTAGGCTGTGCCGTCACCTCTTTAGTTTGGGCATCCTCGGTACATGTTCTGGCTAATTCCCTGAGGCGGGCGTGGTACATGTCCATTGACTCTCCCTCGCGTTGTCTTGCTTGCCTGAGCTTAAATCGTTCATAGTGGGGGTTGAGCTGGGGGTCAAAATGCGCATTGACCGCAGCGACGGCGGCACCGTAGTCATTGGCGGCACCTTTGTTTGGGAGATGTTCAAACAGCTTATATATCTTGTCACCTGCAAAATGCAGTAGTAGTGATCTCTTAAAGGCCTCGTCGGTCTCTCGCGTGGCTACTCAGACTGCTAACCGATACCTTCCACCTCGGTGAGGCTGTAGCCGGCTCAATGAGTTTGCTGAATGGCGGGAGCATTGTAATTTGTGAGTGCACTGGTTGCGGTGCTGCTGGTGGGGCGGCTGCCTGTAGGGCTGTGCCTCCCGGGTTTGACATTGTTCTATCTCAGTGGACGTGGTAGTGCTTTGTGGTGTACACTTTTGGCTCTGCTTGTCCCTTTCTTTGGGTGTTTACTTTGTTTCACACTGTCTGTGTGGCACTTGACTTTGCCAGTGCTTATTTGCTTCTTCTTTGGCCCGGGCCGTCATGCCTCTGATGTAGGGCTACCTCGTTGGCTGTTGACGCGCTTCAGCCGCTCTTGCCTTGTTTTGTGTGGGCTCTGCATGGGTAGGTGCTCCCAAGGGCTACTTGCATTAGCCTGTGCTTGTTGGCAAAGCTAATGTGTCATTTTGTTTGGTGGTGCGGGCCCCTTTCTCTCGCTGGCTTCACTGTGTGTCTTTACATGATATGGGAGGCTTCCCGATGCTGGCAGCACTTCTCTCTGGCTTTCGCGCTTGATTGCACAACTCCGGGTCTGGGCGCGGCCTCCTGGCTGCAGAGCGCAGGTGCGCGCTGGGAAGTATGCTGTGAGGTTCCTCGGCTGAGCCTGGGACGCCGCGAGCAGATTGCAGGACGCCTCCTGGGCTTACCGGCAGACTTTAGGTGTACTTCGCCCACTGCCTGGACCTTCTTGTTGATCTTGGCATGTTTCCTCGTCACGCCAGCATCCCCGCACCACTGATTGAAGTCGGGCACTTCAGTCACTCGGCGCGGTCACTGCGGGTAGGTTGATCTTCGGTTTCATGCAGGACCATCAGGGGGATCCCACCCTCGTCGCCAGTGTAACGTCTGGGGACACTAACACAACAGGCACCAGCATTCGCTAAAGGAAGTAGGGGTACGCCGGCAGGGCCTAACATAAAGACTTGAAACGAACACACGTTCACTCTAGTTGCTGGTTGGGACCAGAAGCCACGAGCAACCTCGGCCCATTTATTTATAGCTCTCTGGCCACGCTTGGCCAGAGAGTGTTACAGTGTGTGTAGGTGCTTCCGGTGTCTCGCCCCTCGAGGCTAAACACTAGAACGCTACACTATAGACTGATTTACACATGTATGATTTGTTGTCTCTGTATAAAGTGTGTATGATGTAAAGTGCTCTGACACCCTACAGTGGCATAAAGAGCGCTATAAAAGAAATGAAACACGTGAAAAAGACAGATTAGTGCCCTCCCATTTCAGGTGCTTTGTAGCAGTCTGCCACGTCTGCTTCTTCACCAACCGTCTGGGCAAACTCGCAGTTTCCTCCACCATCATCAAACATTTTTGTTTGTGGTGAGCCCTACAATGTAACTGCACCGTCAAACGCTCTTCCTAAATTTATGTTGTTTGCTTTATGTTTGCAGTCATTTTTAAAGCAGCAGACCTGCAATAAACCTAACATAATAAAGTATTTTATTAATAGCTCAGCGGAATGATTTCAGACGTCGTGACCTCTAAGCGCTCCGTGACACACTTGTCCCATTCTCATTTAAAAAACCTTTTCCTTCCGTGTTTATGGAGACGTTTAATGCACTCTCATCTTTATCTCTTTCTCTTCACTCTAACACTCACAAAATCATCCATCTCGCCGCAACAATGTTCTCTCCAGCCCAACTTTCAAAATCTTACTATCTCCACATGCCTAGTAACCCTTTTATGTTTCGGCCGGTCTCACTTCCAGGTGTTTCCCAACCTCTAAAGTGCCCAAACTTGGTAGATCTATATCCCAATTCCTTCTATGCTCTCTCTTTAGTTTAGCCACTTGTAGTATCTGTGTCTCACTGTATCTGTTATTCCCTTATTACTTTTCCACTAAACATTCTGCTGCATATTTCCACTGCAAACAAAAACGCATAGGTAAAAGACAGTCATTTACAAGGTCAAAACCTCTAACTCAAAAAAATGCCTGGCATATTGCATTGAAAATGCTTGCTGTATTTGCAGCGATGCTGAGCGTGGTACCCGCTAAAGGGACACCACGCTCCATTTCAAATTTTATTTTTAAACTTTCATATTCAGCGCAACGTCCGCTTCAGGGACAACGCGCTCTGTTTTTTTTTTTACTTTAACACTGAGTGCTGCACCTACTTCAGGGACACTGCGCTCTGTCTCTGTCTCTTTTTTTTGTTATTTACTTTAATAGTGAGCATGACGCTGGCTTAACAAACACTGTGCCCTGCAATAGGTATTGCTTTTGCAAAAGTTTAAACTATTGGTTTTATAAATGACAATGCCTTTTAATATTATAAAAGGCATTGCCATTTACATTGCCAATAGCTCAAAATCAATTATTTGCTAGACCTATTGCTTTGCAAATGCTTGTTCCTTAATGAGCGACCGCAGCTTGCTTCCATTTATAGAGGACTTCTCTCGATTGGAAGGAGAGTGATTAGATCCGTGATAAATGGCATAATGCAATTATCTACCTGCATCACCAATTCTGGGTGAGCTGGGTCCCTCTGGGATCCAGATTTAATTCTATTAGTTAGCTTCCTCCTCTCATCTGGCTCTTGCACCTTAACATCATCTAGGGTTTCTCCCTTAAATAAAGAATCCAAAGTGCAATCATTGTTTCTGCCCTGACGTGCTTCCATAGGGAAGGTGTTTCTTTGCCACTTTTCCTGCAAAAAATTCAGCAATTTTATTGCAGGACTCCTCCGTGGTAATAGGTGGCTCTGTTAATTTTCAGTTGACTGTAAGGATTTTAGTATAGTGAACATTTCTTTTGAGGAGTTTTTTGCCCTTTCAATCTTTCCGGTATAGAAATCACAGCAAGTTTTTTTTAACATATTTTTTGTTCTATTTTATTTATACACCACCTTAATTTTGGTGCAGTAGTGCAGTCCATCTGTGTTCCAACTGTTTACACTTTTGTTTGGCTTTTATTAATGTCTCATTGAACCAAGGTGCTGATGCCTTCGCCCTGTTGGTACTTTTTGTGGTCCATGGCGCTACCTCATTCACTGCTTCTGTTATCCATGCTCCCACTTGTCCATTGACTATTTATGTCCTTATCCATATCGGGCTCATTTTTTAGCAGTGAGTGTGTAAACATATAGGGATTAAAATTTACCCATTTTATACGGGTAACTGTTTGTTTAAGCTTTTCGAATGAGGAGCTCTGAGACGGAATGGGGAAAGGGAGTATATGGTGGTCAGACCAAGGAACTGGCCAGGATGCGCCCACTTCGACATCTGTTATATTAGTGAAAATTGGGTCTAATATGTGACCCGCTTGATGAGTTGGCGTGCTAACCTTTTGTGCAAAGTTAAACATAAAGAGGTCTTTACAAACAGTTTGCACCTCCAGATTCTCAGTTTCATCAAAATGTATATTAAGGTCACCTAAGACGAAGAGTTTCTTGTGATGTATCGCTGTATGTATAACACTTTTCCTCAAGCTATTTGTGAACTTCGTTTCTGGGCCAGGTGGACGATAGATCAGAAAACCAGCTATAGTGTCATTTCCTGATACTGAAAGAGTAGAAAAGAGACTCTTACTATCCCATATGCTCCTGGAAGTGCATCCAGGATGTCAGGGGTAGAGCTATCATTGAGCCATGTCTCAGTGAGAAACATGGCGTTGAGGATTTTTTCCTTCAATACTTCAGAGATCTCATATTTGTGTTTAGTTAGGGACCGGCAATTCAACAGGAGGAAGGACAGCTTTTCCCCCTGCTGTATTTTGGTTTTTATCAGTGTCAAGTCCTTGTTGCAGTTCTCAAATGTCAGCGCCCCCTTACCTACATATATGTGGCGGGCAGTCAAAATATCGAATTTAAAATATCAACCTACATTAATATCGAGTTTTTAATATTGTGGGGACAGAATATCGAAGGCAAGAATATCGTTGACCAGAATATCGACTCCAAGGGGTCGATTCCGAATCGGGGAAAAAGTGCTCCGAATTGCGGTTCTGAGTGTTTTTCCCCCGTACGAGTCGTTCCCCTAGGCGTCCCCGTACAAATCAGCAAGTACGATCACAATCTAAAGCGTCACTCCGTACGGCTCGTAAAAAACGCCGTACGAATCGAAAGTCCATACGAATTGCAGTCGGCTGACGCTTGACGCAACGCCCGAACGTAAAAAGAGCGCGTCTCCCGAACCAGGAAGTACGATCAGTGTAGAACACACTCCGTACGGCTCTTTTTTTACGAGAGCTCAAAACTACCGTAAAACCACACTCCGGCACAAACCGCACCCCGGTACGCGACAAGCAGGACATGAACGCCATCGTCCGTCTCATCCCTATCCTGTACGGTCACCACCTCGTACTTAGAAACAGACGACGGCGCAGAAGGTGAGTCCAACGAAGTCCAACATACCTGTACGTGTTGCCACACGCGCACATCTCCATTGCACGACTGTAATGTCTGGGTACGTTGGTCCACACACTCCCGCACTTCACCATTGTAATACGGAGACGTGCCGCACCTACGTCATCGAAGTACGTCACCGCACTTCACCAGTGTAATACGTGCAGCATGTACACCATCTACCTGGGGTACGGTACGTCAACGACCTCGGAGTACGGTACGTCACCGCACAACACCAGTGCAATACGGAGACGTGCTGCACCTACGTCATCGAAGTACGTCACCGCACTTCACCAGTGTAATACGTGCAGCATGTACGCCATCCAGCTGGGGTACGGTACGTCAACGACCTCGGGGTACGGTACGTCACCGCACAACACCACTGCAATATGGAGACGTGCCGCACCTACGTCATCGAAGTACGTCACCGCACTTCACCAGTGTAATACGTGCAGCATGTACGCCATCCAGCTGGGGTACGGTACGTCAACGACCTCGGGGTACGGTACGTCACCGCACAACACCAGTGCAATACGGAGACGTGCCACACCTACATCATCGAAGTACGTCACCGCACTTCACCAGTGTAATACGTGCAACATGTACGCCATCCAGCTGGGGTACGGTACGTCAACAACCTCGGGGTACGGTACGTCACTGCACAACACTAGTGCAATACAGAGACGTGCCGCACCTACGTCATCGAAGTACGTCACTGCACTTCACCAGTGTAATACGTGCAGCATGTACGCCATCCAGCTGGGGTACGGTACGTCAACGACCTCGGGGTACGGTACGTCACCGCACAACACCAGTGCAATACGGAGACGTGCCGCACCTACGTCATCGAAGTACGTCACCGCACTTCACCAGTGTAATACGTGCAGCATGTACGCCATCCAGCTGGGGTACGGTACGTCAACGACCTCGGGGTACGGTACGTCACCGCACAACACCAGTGCAATACGGAGACGTGCCGCACCTACGTCATCGAAGTACGTCACTGCACTTCACCAGTGTAATACGTGCAGCATGTACGCCATCCAGCTGGGGTACGGTACGTCAACGACCTAGGGGTACGGTACGGCACCGCACAACACCAGTGCAATAGACGTGTGGGACATACGTCTGCTATGTCATTGTAAGTATAAGTATCAGAGTGTGTGTGTGGACAACACCCCCACCAGTGCCCAGCATTAGAGTGTGTGTGTGGACAACACCCCCACCAGTGCCCAGCATCAGAGTGTGTGTGTGTGGCTGAGACCCCCACCACTGCCCACCAGTGCCCAGCATCAGAGTGTGTGTGTGGCTGAGACCCCCACCAGTGCCCACCAGTGCCCAGCATCAGAGTGTGTGTGTGTGGCTGAGACCCCCACCACTGCCTACCAGTGCCCACCAGTGCCCAGCATCAGAGTGTGTGTGTGGACAACACCCCCACCAGTGCCGACCAGTGCCCAGCATCAGAGTGTGTGTGTGAACAACACCCCCACCAGTGCCCACCAGTGCTCAGCATCAGAGTGTGTGTGTGGACAACACCCCCACCAGTGCCCACCAGTGCCCAGCATCACAGTGTGTGTGTGGACAACACCCCCACCAGTGCCCACCAGTGCCCAGCATCAGAGTGTGTGTGTGGCTGAGACCCCCACCACTGCCCACCAGTGCCCACCTGTGCCCAGCATCAGAGTGTGTGTGTGGCTGAGACCCCCACAACTGCCCACCAGTGCCCACCAGTGCCCTGCATCAGAGTGTGTGTGGCGCCAACACCCCCACCAGTGCCCACCAGTGCCCAGCATCAGAGTGTGTGTGTGGACAACACCCCCACCAGTGCCCACCAGTGCCCAGCATCAGAGTGTGTGTGTGGCTGAGACCCCCACCACTGCCCACCAGTGCCCAGCGTCAGAGTGTGTGTGTGGCTGAGACCCCCACCACTGCCCACCACTGCCCACCAGTGCCCAGCATCAGAGCGTGTGTGTGGACAACACCCCCACCAGTGCCCACCAGTGCCCAGCATCAGAGTGAAGCAGGAGAAGTGCCCTGCATGTGAAGCAGGAGAAGTCAGTGCACTTCCTCATGTCCATGATGTCCCTCACCCCAACAACGGCCTACGCGTCGGCTCCTGGCCCAGCGGACCCGTCTGGGGGCACGAGCGCGTCTGGTGAATTGCCCCTGACGCCATCACTCGCTTTGTCCCTGACGCAGGCGGCGCATACGTCCCGGAACCGCTGGGACAGACAGGATGAGAATGGTCATCCTGGTCCTCGCTGGTTCACCTCACAACCTCACTGGCAACAGTCCCCCAGGTGTCAGCCTTGGTGCCGTTCTTGGGTGGTGCTGTCCCCAATACCACACACTGTACGGCTCCAGCGTGGAAACTGTGCAGCTGAACACTGTTATTAATGCTGCATGGGGAGTAAAACTTCAATGAGCCTGCCACAGCTCATTACAATGGGTTTTAATGGGTATTGGTAGGGTCATGAAGACCCAGTGGCAGGTGAGTGTCAGTCCCAAGATGACAGGACAGGTGGACTGGGGGATGCGAGTGGTCTGGACACCTAGCCTGACACTGGTGATGTCTCTACTCCAAACGTGTTTTTGGATGAGCGGGCAACGTACAGTGTAGTGTTTACGTGGGTGGCCGAAGCCTTGCCCCTTCATCTCCCCATTGCCGCCGTGAGGAGCAAACCTCCTCACTGAGGTCCTTCAACTCCACTCACGCTCCGCTGTGCCTCTGCAGGCCTATCTTCAGGAATGTACTGTATCTATATTGGCCAGCATGTACAGGCACGCTGCATGTTTGGCTGTAGATAGGCACGTTGTCAGACGCCCACACCCCTCCCCGGACTGACCATGTTCCCTGTCCTCCCACCCCACCCCAGAGAGCATGGGCATCCAGGCCCCCAAATCACAGACCACATTCCCGTTAGCTCCGCTGTAGAGGGTATCCAAGAGGTATGAGCACTACGGAAACATGTCAGCGTCCTCCCTGAGTCTGGGAGTGGGCTCTTCCTACATCACATGCCTCTTTGTCTGCTACCCACACTCTCTGTGGGACATGGTTGTGTAACTGCTGGCAGAGTGTGCATTGTAGGTACGGGCAATACTTGGCCACACCCTTGTAGGATGCCAATCACCCACACTGTCTTTTTTCCGGTGTGGCCTGGATAGCCCTGACTCACTGGGCAGATCGATGGCATCTAGGGAGGCAAATTTGTCTAAAGCTTGTCATGTATTCAAAGTCGGGATTATGCGACTAACTACTGTTCCTTACTGATATCTTGTTACAAAACGTAAGTAACTAGTCCATACAGTTCAGTACGTGTGCTGTAGGAGCATCTATGTTGTGTCCTTGGCGTGATGACCTGGTTTCTAATGTACACACACCATGCCCCGTGTGTTAATTACCCACTCATATGTGTGATGGCAGCACAGACCATTTGTCACAAATCTGAGATTTATGATGTATGATGATGGTCATGTAATAGTTAGGGAAAGAAAACACCGCAACATGACTAAGGCAGAACTGTGCAAATGATGGCACATGTGGTGTGTGTGTGTGTATTGCTGTCAGCTGTCTGGATGTGCAGACAAGCTCCTACTGACATTCACATGACGTGTGTCACTGACATGATACACTGTCAATGCTCACTAAGACCTTTCCATCAGATCATTTGTATGCATGTCATATCCATTCCACACACCACAGGTCTTTTACTTTTCACGGAGGAGTGGCTGGGAGCTGGCACATGTTACATCAGTGTGTATCCCACGCCACACTCAAAATTGTCAAGATAATTTGAAGCAGTGTTGCTTGTGCCATGAACATTGTTATTGTCATAGTCAGACAGTTGAAGACATATTTGATAAATTGTGTATTGCAGGGCACCCCCTCTGGAAAGGCCGTTGCCTGACTTGGAAGCCATGAGGGAGCGGAATTGCATCCGTCGATATCGATTCAACAGACAGATGATCAAGTACCTGACGGACAGGCTGGAGGCTCACCTACAACCACGCCACAGGTATCCAACTGCGCTGACACCCAAGGTAAAGGTGATGGCAGCCCTCCATTTCTTTGCCACAGGTACGTTCCAATTCACCATAGCTGATATGGGAGGGATGTCTCAGACAATGTTTAGCCGGGTATTGGGTGATGTATTGGCCGTTATGTTGCTGCACCTGGATGAATTCATTACATTCCCTACTCCAGAAGAGTTGACAGATGTCAAGGGGGAATTCTATGCCCTGGGCCGCATGCCACATGTAATTGGTGCAATTGATGGTACACATGTTACTCTGGTGTCACCACAGGCTCAGGAGCAAGCGTATCGCAACAGGAAACACTACCACTCGATAAATGCCCTGGTGGTGTGTCTTGCCAACATGATTATCTCACATGTTTGTGCACGTTTTCCAGGATCGTGCCACAATGCTTTCATCATTAGGCGTAGCAGGGTACCACAGATGATGCTGCAGCTGCACAACCACCTGGCATGTCTTGTTGGTGAGTATACCCTGTCAGCTATGTATGTCAGTATGTCACAACTTCATGATCTGCATCATATTACACACTCATTTCCATGATGTCAATTTGCAGGAGACGCTGGATATCCAAACATGCCGTGGTTAATGACTTCACTACGCAACCCCAGGACAGCTGCAGACCAGCGGTACAACAATGCTCATGGGAAGACCTGACGGGTGATCGAGCGAACTTTTAGACTCCTTAAGAGCCGGTTCAGGTGCCTGGACAAGACAGGCGGAGCCCTCCAATACAGCCCACGCAAGGTGTGTGACATATTCACCGTGTGCTGCATGCTACACAACATGGCAGTGGAGAAGGCCGTGCCACTCTATCTTGATCCTGATGAGCTGGAACATCCGCCCGTTGAGGATGAAGGCCTTGCCCAGGATGCCAGCGACGAGGAGGGTGAAGATGATATCCGGAGTCACCTCATCCGCAACTTCTTTTCATGATGGTGAGTCATAGCAGCTGTAATCTGAAACATCTACTATAGAGTTGCATGGGTAGCATGCTGTGTATGCAACAGACTGTATGCAAGCTCACTTGGATGTTTGTTGTGCAGTGTCACACAGGTGCAGATGTAATACAACACACATACGTGCTATGTGTGCATTTTGAATGTACACACCCTAGCAACGGACCCAGACCAAGCGGCCACCAACCTCAGGCAATGGATTACCCTCAGTGCGGACGAACTAGCACCCCTGAAAAAACACCAGCTGAAACCATCCAGCAAAAAGGCTCCCTGGTTCAATGATGACCTTAAAAAATCCAAGCAGACTTGCCGCATCCTGGAGAAGAATTGGAGAAAAGAACAAACCTCAGACAACATGGCCTCCCTCAAGACAGCCACCCGCAAACACCACCAACTGATTCGATCCGCCAAGAAATCAGCACTCAAGGACCGTCTCGACAACAATTCTCATAACAGCAAGGAACTCTTCAATATCGTCAAAGAATTCATGAACCCTTCCGCAGCATCCAACGACATCACTAACTCCCAAGACCTCTGCGATGCGCTATCCTCCTTCTTCTACAACAAAATTGCAGACATCCACAATAGCTTCAAGAATACTCCTAGTGACCAACCCAACTCGCAGCCTTCCTTGAATCCAACAACTCCCTGGATCCCTCACAGAACGGCTTTCGAGCCAAACACAGCACCGAAACCGCCCTCATTGCGGCGACCGACGACATCCGAGCACTCCTGGACAACGGAGAAACAGTGGCCCTCATTCTACTCGACCTCTCCGCCGCCTTCGACACTGTCTGTCACAGCACCCTCATACAACGCCTCAACAACATCGGCATACAAGGAAAAGCCTTGGACTGGATCATCTCGTTCCTAGCTGGGAGAACCCAGAGAGTCCGACTCCACCCATTCTACTCAGAGCCCACCGAAGTCATCTGCGGCGTACCTCAAGGTTCCTCACTCAGTCCCACCCTCTTCAACGTCTACATGAGTCCTCTCGCCTCCATCGCACGTCAACACAACCTCAACATCATCTCCTACGCCGATGACACCCAGCTAATCCTTTCCCTCACCAAAGACCCCAACACCGCAAAAACGAATCTTCACGAAGGCATGAAAGAAGTTGCCGAATGGATGAAACAGAGCCACCTAAAACTCAACTCAGACAAAACGGAGGTGCTCATCCTAGGATCCTCCCCCTCTGCCTGGGACGACTCTTGGTGGCCTTCCGCTTTGGGATCAGCACCCACACCCACAGACCATGCTCGTAACCTTGGCTTCATTCTAGACTCCTCTCTCTCAATGTCCAGACAAGTCAACGCCGTATCGTCCTCCTGCTTCAACGTCCTTCGCATTCTCAAAAAGATCTTCCGCTGGATCCCCCTCGACACAAGAAAGACTGTCACCCATGCACTGGTCACGAGTCGACTGGACTATGGCAACACACTTTACGCCGGAATCACAACAAAATTGCAGAAAAAGCTCCAGCGCATCCAAAACGCGTCAGCGAGACTCATATTAGACATCCCGCGCCAAGAGCACATCACCGGACACCTAAAAAACCTCCACTGGCTTCCCGTCAACAAAAGAATTACTTTCCGCCTTCTTACCCACGCACACAAGGCCCTTTATAATCTAGGACCCGAATGCCTCAACACCCGACTGTCCTTCTACAATCCCACCCGCCAACTAAGATCATCCAATCAAGCCCTCGCCGCAGTCCCGCGCATCCGAAAAACCACCATGGGTGGCAAATCCTTCTCCTTCCTGGCTGCCAAGACCTGGAACTCACTCCCCACCCACCTCCGCCTTACTCAGAACCACATCTCCTTCAGAAAAGAACTGAAAACCTGGCTTTTCGACAAACAGTGAACCCCTCCCTCTAGCGCCTTGAGACCCTCTGGGTGAGTAGTGCGCTATATAAATGCCCGAACTTGATAATAAACAGGAAATTGTCAAAATGACATGAAACAGAGCTTGACCCCTTGTGTGCCACTCTCATCCACAGCTCGCCCTGCCTGTTGTCCGTTGGGGTCATCGTGGTCATCCTGCTATTGCTCATCACGATTGCAACGTCAGCCAAATCAACGGAGCATGCTTGGACATGTGGAGAAGTCAATTTGGGTAAGGACTCATATGAGGCTGTTTAGCGTTGGTATGTTTTGAAACGTGTGGTACATGTTCATGTGCATGTAGTGAGAACATGCATACATGCAACTACAAAATGTTACTTATTACATGTATGCCCACTCCCATGACAGGATAGTCACCCCATCTGACTGTCATCCGTTGCAGTTAGAGACTCTGGTGAATGCATCTATGTGTGTAGACATTGACACTGCAACATTGCATATACCATGGGTTTACGTTGTGTCAGAGGTCACAACCACGGACTCTGTGGGGGATTACAGCCTCACTGTGTGCATTAGAATGTGACTGGATCCTCTCCTCCAGCTTGTGGGCCAGTTCCGTTTGATTACCATCAAACCATGTGGTGTAGGTGTGGCACAGTCTATGTTCCACATGTTGAGATAACTGTCCTGTCATTCTGTTTACATGGATGCATTGCCCCTTGTTGCAGTATATCATGTCACTGTCATGTTGTTACCGCAGTGCAGCTCGAAAATACAGCTACACCAGCCTTCACAGTGAGTAGCAGTTCTGTTTTGATTCACATGATGCCATGAATGTTTAACATGTGAAATGACAATGTTTGGGTGATGCATATGTGATTTATTGTGTAGCACCAGTGGAGTGCGGTCATTCCCATGAATCTCTAGTCCCGTGCAGCATTACTGGGCAATGCTAGGGTCTCCTTATGTGGCTTGGATCAACATCACTTGCACTTTATATCTTTTAAACCTGCATATCATGTTTAGCATAGTAATGCGATTTTGGAAAAGGGGGGGTGGTGATGGACAGAGTTTCTGAATGATGCAGAATACTCTTACCAAGTCAAGAGATCATGGTTTTAATCCATCACCGTTTTTTAGCTCAATGCACCATCCCAGCTCAGAACCTGGCTATATGCAAATTAGTCTGTTCCTGTCCCAGTGCATGATGGGAACAGGGCAAACCAAACTACCAAGCCAATTCTTATACTGGTAAGGAAACAAGCTTCCGGGGACCGGTTTCTGGCATCACAGCCTTCTTCGGCCCGGCTTGCTTGAATCCTGATGGTGCAATGAGCAAGGAACTCACGTCTGAGCATACCCTCCCACACATAGTGTGGATAAACCGATTTTGGAAAAGGGGGGGTGGTGATGGACAGAGTTTCTGAATGATGCAGAATACTCTTACCAAGTCAAGAGATCATGGTTTTAATCCATCACCGTTTTTTAGCTCAATGCACCATCCCAGCTCAGAACCTGGCTATATGCAAATTAGTCTGTTCCTGTCCCAGTGCATGATGGGAACAGGGCAAACCAAACTACCAAGCCAATTCTTATACTGGTAAGGAAACAAGCTTCCGGGGACCGGTTTCTGGCATCACAGCCTTCTTCGGCCCGGCTTGCTTGAATCCTGATGGTGCAATGAGCAAGGGACTCACGTCTGAGCATACCCTCCCACACATAGTGTGGATAAACCGATTTTGGAAAAGGGGGGGTGATGATGGACAGAGTTTCTGAATGATGCAGAATACTCTTACCAAGTCAAGAGATCATGGTTTTAATCCATCACCGTTTTTTAGCTCAATGCACCATCCCAGCTCAGAACCTGGCTATATGCAAATTAGTCTGTTCCTGTCCCAGTGCATGATGGGAACAGGGCAAACCAAACTACCAAGCCAATTCTTATACTGGTAAGGAAACAAGCTTCCGGGGACCGGTTTCTGGCATCACAGCCTTCTTCGGCCCGGCTTGCTTGAATCCTGATGGTGCAATGAGCAAGGGACTCACGTCTGAGCATACCCTCCCACACATAGTGTGGATAAACCGATTTTGGAAAAGGGGGGGTGGTGATGGACAGAGTTTCTGAATGATGCAGAATACTCTTACCAAGTCAAGAGATCATGGTTTTAATCCATCACCGTTTTTTAGCTCAATGCACCATCCCAGCTCAGAACCTGGCTATATGCAAATTAGTCTGTTCCTGTCCCAGTGCATGATGGGTACAGGGCAAACCAAACTACCAAGCCAATTCTTATACTGGTAAGGAAACAAGCTTCCGGGGACCGGTTTCTGGCATCACAGCCTTCTTCGGCCCGGCTTGCTTGAATCCTGATGGTGCAATGAGCAAGGGACTCACGTCTGAGCATACCCTCCCACACATAGTGTGGATAAACCGATTTTGGAAAAGGGGGGGTGGTGATGGACAGAGTTTCTGAATGATGCAGAATACTCTTACCAAGTCAAGAGATCATGGTTTTAATCCATCACCGTTTTTTAGCTCAATGCACCATCCCAGCTCAGAACCTGGCTATATGCAAATTTGTCTGTTCCTGTCCCAGTGCATGATGGGAACAGGGCAAACCAAACTACCAAGCCAATTCTTATACTGGTAAGGAAACAAGCTTCCGGGGACCGGTTTCTGGCATCACAGCCTTCTTCGGCCCGGCTTGCTTGAATCCTGATGGTGCAATGAGCAAGGGACTCACGTCTGAGCATACCCTCCCACACATAGTGTGGATAAACCGATTTTGGAAAAGGGGGGGTGGTGATGGACAGAGTTTCTGAATGATGCAGAATACTCTTACCAAGTCAAGAGATCATGGTTTTAATCCATCACCGTTTTTTAGCTCAATGCACCATCCCAGCTCAGAACCTGGCTATATGCAAATTAGTCTGTTCCTGTCCCAGTGCATGATGGGAACAGGGCAAACCAAACTACCAAGCCAATTCTTATACTGGTAAGGAAACAAGCTTCCGGGGACCGGTTTCTGGCATCACAGCCTTCTTCGGCCCGGCTTGCTTGAATCCTGATGGTGCAATGAGCAAGGGACTCACGTCTGAGCATACCCTCCCACACATAGTGTGGATAAACCGATTTTGGAAAAGGGGGGGTGGTGATGGACAGAGTTTCTGAATGATGCAGAATACTCTTACCAAGTCAAGAGATCATGGTTCTAATCCATCACCGTTTTTTAGCTCAATGCACCATCCCAGCTCAGAACCTGGCTATATGCAAATTAGTCTGTTCCTGTCCCAGTGCATGATGGGAACAGGGCAAACCAAACTACCAAGCCAATTCTTATACTGGTAAGGAAACAAGCTTCCGGGGACCGGTTTCTGGCATCACAGCCTTCTTCGGCCCGGCTTGCTTGAATCCTGATGGTGCAATGAGCAAGGGACTCACGTCTGAGCATACCCTCCCACACATAGTGTGGATAAACCGATTTTGGAAAAGGGGGGGTGGTGATGGACAGAGTTTCTGAATGATGCAGAATACTCTTACCAAGTCAAGAGATCATGGTTTTAATCCATCACCGTTTTTTAGCTCAATGCACCATCCCAGCTCAGAACCTGGCTATATGCAAATTAGTCTGTTCCTGTCCCAGTGCATGATGGGAACAGGGCAAACCAAACTACCAAGCCAATTCTTATACTGGTAAGGAAACAAGCTTCCGGGGACCGGTTTCTGGCATCACAGCCTTCTTCGGCCCGGCTTGCTTGAATCCTGATGGTGCAATGAGCAAGGGACTCACGTCTGAGCATACCCTCCCACACATAGTGTGGATAAACCGATTTTGGAAAAGGGGGGGGTGGTGATGGACAGAGTTTCTGAATGATGCAGAATACTCTTACCAAGTCAAGAGATCATGGTTTTAATCCATCACCGTTTTTTAGCTCAATGCACCATCCCAGCTCAGAACCTGGCTATATGCAAATTAGTCTGTTCCTGTCCCAGTGCATGATGGGAACAGGGCAAACCAAACTACCAAGCCAATTCTTATACTGGTAAGGAAACAAGCTTCCGGGGACCGGTTTCTGGCATCACAGCCTTCTTCGGCCCGGCTTGCTTGAATCCTGATGGTGCAATGAGCAAGGGACTCACGTCTGAGCATACCCTCCCACACATAGTGTGGATAAACCGATTTTGGAAAAGGGGGGGTGGTGATGGACAGAGTTTCTGAATGATGCAGAATACTCTTACCAAGTCAAGAGATCATGGTTCTAATCCATCACCGTTTTTTAGCTCAATGCACCATCCCAGCTCAGAACCTGGCTATATGCAAATTAGTCTGTTCCTGTCCCAGTGCATGATGGGAACAGGGCAAACCAAACTACCAAGCCAATTCTTATACTGGTAAGGAAACAAGCTTCCGGGGACCGGTTTCTGGCATCACAGCCTTCTTCGGCCCGGCTTGCTTGAATCCTGATGGTGCAATGAGCAAGGGACTCACGTCTGAGCATACCCTCCCACACATAGTGTGGATAAACCGATTTTGGAAAAGGGGGGGTGGTGATGGACAGAGTTTCTGAATGATGCAGAATACTCTTACCAAGTCAAGAGATCATGGTTTTAATCCATCACCGTTTTTTAGCTCAATGCACCATCCCAGCTCAGAACCTGGCTATATGCAAATTAGTCTGTTCCTGTCCCAGTGCATGATGGGAACAGGGCAAACCAAACTACCAAGCCAATTCTTATACTGGTAAGGAAACAAGCTTCCGGGGACCGGTTTCTGGCATCACAGCCTTCTTCGGCCCGGCTTGCTTGAATCCTGATGGTGCAATGAGCAAGGGACTCACGTCTGAGCATACCCTCCCACACATAGTGTGGATAAACCGATTTTGGAAAAGGGGGGGTGGTGATGGACAGAGTTTCTGAATGATGCAGAATACTCTTACCAAGTCAAGAGATCATGGTTTTAATCCATCACCGTTTTTTAGCTCAATGCACCATCCCAGCTCAGAACCTGGCTATATGCAAATTAGTCTGTTCCTGTCCCAGTGCATGATGGGAACAGGGCAAACCAAACTACCAAGCCAATTCTTATACTGGTAAGGAAACAAGCTTCCGGGGACCGGTTTCTGGCATCACAGCCTTCTTCGGCCCGGCTTGCTTGAATCCTGATGGTGCAATGAGCAAGGGACTCACGTCTGAGCATACCCTCCCACACATAGTGTGGATAAACCGATTTTGGAAAAGGGGGGGTGGTGATGGACAGAGTTTCTGAATGATGCAGAATACTCTTACCAAGTCAAGAGATCATGGTTTTAATCCATCACCGTTTTTTAGCTCAATGCACCATCCCAGCTCAGAACCTGGCTATATGCAAATTAGTCTGTTCCTGTCCCAGTGCATGATGGGAACAGGGCAAACCAAACTACCAAGCCAATTCTTATACTGGTAAGGAAACAAGCTTCCGGGGACCGGTTTCTGGCATCACAGCCTTCTTCGGCCCGGCTTGCTTGAATCCTGATGGTGCAATGAGCAAGGGACTCACGTCTGAGCATACCCTCCCACACATAGTGTGGATAAACCGATTTTGGAAAAGGGGGGGTGGTGATGGACAGAGTTTCTGAATGATGCAGAATACTCTTACCAAGTCAAGAGATCATGGTTTTAATCCATCACCTCCATCACCGTTTTTTAGCTCAATGCACCATCCCAGCTCAGAACCTGGCTATATGCAAATTAGTCTGTTCCTGTCCCAGTGCATGATGGGAACAGGGCAAACCAAACTACCAAGCCAATTCTTATACTGGTAAGGAAACAAGCTTCCGGGGACCGGTTTCTGGCATCACAGCCTTCTTCGGCCCGGCTTGCTTGAATCCTGATGGTGCAATGAGCAAGGGACTCACGTCTGAGCATACCCTCCCACACATAGTGTGGATAAACCGATTTTGGAAAAGGGGGGGTGGTGATGGACAGAGTTTCTGAATGATGCAGAATACTCTTACCAAGTCAAGAGATCATGGTTCTAATCCATCACCATTTTTTAGCTCAATGCACCATCCCAGCTCAGAACCTGGCTATATGCAAATTAGTCTGTTCCTGTCCCAGTGCATGATGGGAACAGGGCAAACCAAACTACCAAGCCAATTCTTATACTGGTAAGGAAACAAGCTTCCGGGGACCGGTTTCTGGCATCACAGCCTTCTTCGGCCCGGCTTGCTTGAATCCTGATGGTGCAATGAGCAAGGGACTCACGTCTGAGCATACCCTCCCACACATAGTGTGGATAAACCGATTTTGGAAAAGGGGGGGTGGTGATGGACAGAGTTTCTGAATGATGCAGAATACTCTTACCAAGTCAAGAGATCATGGTTTTAATCCATCACCGTTTTTTAGCTCAATGCACCATCCCAGCTCAGAACCTGGCTATATGCAAATTAGTCTGTTCCTGTCCCAGTGCATGATGGGAACAGGGCAAACCAAACTACCAAGCCAATTCTTATACTGGTAAGGAAACAAGCTTCCGGGGACCGGTTTCTGGCATCACAGCCTTCTTCGGCCCGGCTTGCTTGAATCCTGATGGTGCAATGAGCAAGGGACTCACGTTTGAGCATACCCTCCCACACATAGTGTGGATAAACCGATTTTGGAAAAGGGGGGGTGGTGATGGACAGAGTTTCTGAATGATGCAGAATACTCTTACCAAGTCAAGAGATCATGGTTTTAATCCATCACCGTTTTTTAGCTCAATGCACCATCCCAGCTCAGAACCTGGCTATATGCAAATTAGTCTGTTCCTGTCCCAGTGCATGATGGGAACAGGGCAAACCAAACTACCAAGCCAATTCTTATACTGGTAAGGAAACAAGCTTCCGGGGACCGGTTTCTGGCATCACAGCCTTCTTCGGCCCAGCTTGCTTGAATCCTGATGGTGCAATGAGCAAGGGACTCACGTCTGCGCATACCCTCCCACACATAGTGTGGATAAACCGATTTTGGAAAAGGGGGGGTGGTGATGGACAGAGTTTCTGAATGATGCAGAATACTCTTACCAAGTCAAGAGATCATGGTTCTAATCCATCACCGTTTTTTAGCTCAATGCACCATCCCAGCTCAGAACCTGGCTATATGCAAATTAGTCTGTTCCTGTCCCAGTGCATGATGGGAACAGGGCAAACCAAACTACCAAGCCAATTCTTATACTGGTAAGGAAACAAGCTTCCGGGGACCGGTTTCTGGCATTACAGCCTTCTTCGGCCCGGCTTGCTTGAATCCTGATGGTGCAATGAGCAAGGGACTCACGTCTGAGCATACCCTCCCACACATAGTGTGGATAAACCGATTTTGGAAAAGGGGGGGTGGTGATGGACAGAGTTTCTGAATGATGCAGAATACTCTTACCAAGTCAAGAGATCATGGTTTTAATCCATCACCGTTTTTTAGCTCAATGCACCATCCCAGCTCAGAACCTGGCTATATGCAAATTAGTCTGTTCCTGTCCCAGTGCATGATGGGAACAGGGCAAACCAAACTACCAAGCCAATTCTTATACTGGTAAGGAAACAAGCTTCCGGGGACCGGTTTCTGGCATCACAGCCTTCTTCGGCCCGGCTTGCTTGAATCCTGATGGTGCAATGAGCAAGGGACTCACGTCTGAGCATACCCTCCCACACATAGTGTGGATAAACCGATTTTGGAAAAGGGGGGGTGGTGATGGACAGAGTTTCTGAATGATGCAGAATACTCTTACCAAGTCAAGAGATCATGGTTTTAATCCATCACCGTTTTTTAGCTCAATGCACCATCCCAGCTCAGAACCTGGCTATATGCAAATTAGTCTGTTCCTGTCCCAGTGCATGATGGGAACAGGGCAAACCAAACTACCAAGCCAATTCTTATACTGGTAAGGAAACAAGCTTCCGGGGACCGGTTTCTGGCATCACAGCCTTCTTCGGCCCGGCTTGCTTGAATCCTGATGGTGCAATGAGCAAGGGACTCACGTCTGAGCATACCCTCCCACACATAGTGTGGATAAACCGATTTTGGAAAAGGGGGGGTGGTGATGGACAGAGTTTCTGAATGATGCAGAATACTCTTACCAAGTCAAGAGATCATGGTTCTAATCCATCACCGTTTTTTAGCTCAATGCACCATCCCAGCTCAGAACCTGGCTATATGCAAATTAGTCTGTTCCTGTCCCAGTGCATGATGGGAACAGGGCACACCAAACTACCAAGCCAATTCTTATACTGGTAAGGAAACAAGCTTCCGGGGACCGGTTTCTGGCATCACAGCCTTCTTCGGCCCGGCTTGCTTGAATCCTGATGGTGCAATGAGCAAGGGACTCACGTCTGAGCATACCCTCCCACACATAGTGTGGATAAACCGATTTTGGAAAAGGGGGGGTGGTGATGGACAGAGTTTCTGAATGATGCAGAATACTCTTACCAAGTCAAGAGATCATGGTTTTAATCCATCACCGTTTTTTAGCTCAATGCACCATCCCAGCTCAGAACCTGGCTATATGCAAATTAGTCTGTTCCTGTCCCAGTGCATGATGGGAACAGGGCAAACCAAACTACCAAGCCAATTCTTATACTGGTAAGGAAACAAGCTTCCGGGGACCGGTTTCTGGCATCACAGCCTTCTTCGGCCCGGCTTGCTTGAATCCTGATGGTGCAATGAGCAAGGGACTCACGTCTGAGCATACCCTCCCACACATAGTGTGGATAAACCGATTTTGGAAAAGGGGGGGTGGTGATGGACAGAGTTTCTGAATGATGCAGAATACTCTTACCAAGTCAAGAGATCATGGTTCTAATCCATCACCGTTTTTTAGCTCAATGCACCATCCCAGCTCAGAACCTGGCTATATGCAAATTAGTCTGTTCCTGTCCCAGTGCATGATGGGAACAGGGCAAACCAAACTACCAAGCCAATTCTTATACTGGTAAGGAAACAAGCTTCCGGGGACCGGTTTCTGGCATTACAGCCTTCTTCGGCCCGGCTTGCTTGAATCCTGATGGTGCAATGAGCAAGGGACTCACGTCTGAGCATACCCTCCCACACATAGTGTGGATAAACCGATTTTGGAAAAGGGGGGGTGGTGATGGACAGAGTTTCTGAATGATGCAGAATACTCTTACCAAGTCAAGAGATCATGGTTTTAATCCATCACCGTTTTTTAGCTCAATGCACCATCCCAGCTCAGAACCTGGCTATATGCAAATTAGTCTGTTCCTGTCCCAGTGCATGATGGGAACAGGGCAAACCAAACTACCAAGCCAATTCTTATACTGGTAAGGAAACAAGCTTCCGGGGACCGGTTTCTGGCATCACAGCCTTCTTCGGCCCGGCTTGCTTGAATCCTGATGGTGCAATGAGCAAGGGACTCACGTCTGAGCATACCCTCCCACACATAGTGTGGATAAACCGATTTTGGAAAAGGGGGGGTGGTGATGGACAGAGTTTCTGAATGATGCAGAATACTCTTACCAAGTCAAGAGATCATGGTTCTAATCCATCACCGTTTTTTAGCTCAATGCACCATCCCAGCTCAGAACCTGGCTATATGCAAATTAGTCTGTTCCTGTCCCAGTGCATGATGGGAACAGGGCAAACCAAACTACCAAGCCAATTCTTATACTGGTAAGGAAACAAGCTTCCGGGGACCGGTTTCTGGCATCACAGCCTTCTTCGGCCCGGCTTGCTTGAATCCTGATGGTGCAATGAGCAAGGGACTCACGTCTGAGCATACCCTCCCACACATAGTGTGGATAAACCGATTTTGGAAAAGGGGGGGTGGTGATGGACAGAGTTTCTGAATGATGCAGAATACTCTTACCAAGTCAAGAGATCATGGTTTTAATCCATCACCGTTTTTTAGCTCAATGCACCATCCCAGCTCAGAACCTGGCTATATGCAAATTAGTCTGTTCCTGTCCCAGTGCATGATGGGAACAGGGCAAACCAAACTACCAAGCCAATTCTTATACTGGTAAGGAAACAAGCTTCCGGGGACCGGTTTCTGGCATTACAGCCTTCTTCGGCCCGGCTTGCTTGAATCCTGATGGTGCAATGAGCAAGGGACTCACGTCTGAGCATACCCTCCCACACATAGTGTGGATAAACCGATTTTGGAAAAGGGGGGGTGGTGATGGACAGAGTTTCTGAATGATGCAGAATACTCTTACCAAGTCAAGAGATCATGGTTTTAATCCATCACCGTTTTTTAGCTCAATGCACCATCCCAGCTCAGAACCTGGCTATATGCAAATTAGTCTGTTCCTGTCCCAGTGCATGATGGGAACAGGGCAAACCAAACTACCAAGCCAATTCTTATACTGGTAAGGAAACAAGCTTCCGGGGACCGGTTTCTGGCATCACAGCCTTCTTCGGCCCGGCTTGCTTGAATCCTGATGGTGCAATGAGCAAGGGACTCACGTCTGAGCATACCCTCCCACACATAGTGTGGATAAACCGATTTTTGAAAAGGGGGGGTGGTGATGGACAGAGTTTCTGAATGATGCAGAATACTCTTACCAAGTCAAGAGATCATGGTTTTAATCCATCACCGTTTTTTAGCTCAATGCACCATCCCAGCTCAGAACCTGGCTATATGCAAATTAGTCTGTTCCTGTCCCAGTGCATGATGGGAACAGGGCAAACCAAACTACCAAGCCAATTCTTATACTGGTAAGGAAACAAGCTTCCGGGGACCGGTTTCTGGCATCACAGCCTTCTTCGGCCCGGCTTGCTTGAATCCTGATGGTGCAATGAGCAAGGGACTCACGTCTGAGCATACCCTCCCACACATAGTGTGGATAAACCGATTTTGGAAAAGGGGGGGTGGTGATGGACAGAGTTTCTGAATGATGCAGAATACTCTTACCAAGTCAAGAGATCATGGTTTTACTCCATCACCGTTTTTTAGCTCAATGCACCATCCCAGCTCAGAACCTGGCTATATGCAAATTAGTCTGTTCCTGTCCCAGTGCATGATGGGAACAGGGCAAACCAAACTACCAAGCCAATTCTTATACTGGTAAGGAAACAAGCTTCCGGGGACCGGTTTCTGGCATCACAGCCTTCTTCGGCCCGGCTTGCTTGAATCCTGATGGTGCAATGAGCAAGGGACTCACGTCTGAGCATACCCTCCCACACATAGTGTGGATAAACCGATTTTGGAAAAGGGGGGGCATCTATGTGTGTAGACATTGACACTGCAACATTGCATATACCATGGGTTTACATTGTGTCAGAGGTCACAACCACGGACTCTGTGGGGGATTACAGCCTCACTGTGTGCATTAGAATGTGACTGGATCCTCTCCTCCAGCTTGTGGGCCAGTTCCGTTTGATTACCATCAAACCATGTGGTGTAGGTGTGGCACAGTCTATGTTCCACATGTTGAGATAACTGTCCTGTCATTCTGTTTACATGGATGCATTGCCCCTTGTTGCAGTATATCATGTCACTGTCATGTTGTTACCGCAGTGCAGCTCGAAAATACAGCTACACCAGCCTTCACAGTGAGTAGCAGTTCTGTTTTGATTCACATGATGCCATGAATGTTTAACATGAGAAATGACAATGTTTGGGTGATGCATATGTGATTTATTGTGTAGCACCAGTGGAGTGCGGTCATTCCCATGAATCTCTAGTCCCGTGCAGCATTACTGGGCAATGCTAGGGTCTCCTTATGTGGCTTGGATCAACATCACTTGCACTTTATATCTTTTAAACCTGCATATCATGTTTAGCATAGTAATGCAAACTTGACAGATCAAAAGACTGGCTACTGAGTGCCTTCATTGCATGTAGATCATTAGCTTCGTCATCATATGTGATACTTACAGCTGTTGTGGGTCAAGTCAAGTTGGGGTACATGGCCCTTATGGGTACCCATAATCACATGCAGACATTACAGTTAGCGTAAGTAGCATTGCCATATGTTTCCATTTGTTTGTAAGGTCAACCTCATCTGAGCCAGTGAATGATTTGTAACAACATAGATCTCATTGCATGGTAGCTCACTTGAGAGCGTTACACATGACTCGAATAGATGACAGACTGTCCTAGGTTTTATGTGTCTGTGTCATAGCATCGGATCTCATGTGATACCATGATTACTCATCTAAAATTGTATACAGTCAGTAAACTTCACAGGTGTGACTGGTACAGTGTAGCTAATGATGTTTTTGAAGTGTCAGTGACATGAGAATGTACTCCTAATGGTTATTTACCTCTGTTTCAGGTCTCCCTCCCAGCAGTTCCCATCCTCTCCTTCCCTCGCCTGATCACCCTTTTTGTGTCTGTCGTTTGTACTCAGACCAAGGGGCTATTTGGAGGTGGAACCCTTTGAGCATCACACCACTCTGATGAAGAAAGGTACGGCCAGTCCTTGACAGGCTTGTAGCCAATAGTACTGCTGCATTACAGGTGACATCATTAATAGTGTTATTTGGAGTTCTTGCCAATGCTCATGTATGTTTGATAATGCTCTATGGGCTCACAATGTAAATAATCATGTTGTGCATGACGTCTGACTTCTACAGATTATTCTGCCGCCTTGATGTCAACGCACATGTCCTTCTAATGTGCATGTATACTATTTAGCATGAAGTTAGCTTATGCGTGTTATGTGTTTACCTGTAAAGTGACCACACGCATGGTGTGGGGGAGGCTAGAATACTATGTTGTGTGTGAGGTAGATGGCTTTGTAGTTGCTGTTTGGCTTTGAACACACTAGCTGTAGTCTACACCTGCTGACGCTGCGTGTCTTGTGCCCCACTTGTCCGTAAGGGCCCTGATCCAGTGGCTGTGATCTTTGGTGATTATTGTGCCATTTTATTTGCAGTGACCCTGAGTGAGGCAGACACTCCTGCCTTCACATACACATGTCACTTTGTGGCTTGCAAATGCCCTTGTGGTATGTGCTTGTTTTGCAAGTTGTCACACCCCTCCTGCCAGCATGTCTTCACTCATTGCTGCTGCTGCATATACAGCCACCATGCAGCGCACATTATCCAGGGACACAGAGACCTACAGGATGACCCTCCTTCCATCCATTTATAGACCATGCTCCTGCCACCCTACACACAGACAACACCAGACATTCACCCTCCTGCTATCACAATGCTTCTAACTCAGCCATTGCAGCTGCTATGCCTGTGTGTGCATAACATACTGGCACGACTATGGCAGATTCACATGACATTGGGTCTATGTACCACCAGGTGATGTGCCGTGTACAGCACACACACACCTTCCATAGGCACAATATTGTACAGTGTTAACTTGTCAACGCCACAGCAGCAAAAACAGCTGTCACTGTCAGTCAAGTAGCCACAGGGGACACAAACCTTGACCACGTCTCTTGGGTGTGGTGTGATTTCCCCGTTCTGGTGTAGGTATTTGTCAGATGTGGGTAGTTGTTCTGTATGCGTTGCTCCCATTACAGTAGTATAGTACTTGTAGCTACATAGGGGTAGGTCACCTATTCAGGTGTGCTTGTGTAGAGTGCTACAGCCCATTGCCCACAGTCTGTCCTGCCACCCTTGTCCTGTGCGCCATTCATCACATCCACAGTACTGCATCATGCAGAAGATAGTTCACATACCTGAGGACACAGTTGTAGGTACTCCCTACGTGGACAACTACTTTTGTCACACTGATCTGTACACCTCAAAGTGACTCTCCTGGGCCTGCCTGTGATAGCAGTTTTGGGCTCCAAACCCCCCTCCAGCATTTACTATCCCACACAGGTGTGTCTTTCCATCCATGTATCTAGTTGTTAGGATTTTTGGCCCAATGTGTGTCCACACTCAGATTCTGATCCAAGTGTGTGGTTGGCTGCTGTTTGTTGGATACCCTTGCATTTCATACATTTTCACACACATATCAATTTATGCTGTGGTTCAAAGATAACTCACCACATGCGTATGAGGATTAGTATATTTATTGGGAGATCTTGTGTAGGAAACGTGAATAGGTGCTGTACAGAAAGGGGTGGAATCCAAAGTTCACTGCCGGAGATGAGATGCCTTACAGTTTCAGTCAACAGAGTCCAGGCCACAGTGCTTGGCATCATTGGGCAGACTGTGACTAGCATGTCCATGTGGGAGAGTCTCATAGGGGATGCTGTTGCACCCAGGGGCAATATGCCAGGTCCAGTGTCCTGGGAGATGTGCATGGCCCACTGCCCCTCAACGTCTTAGCCGTGGATGACCCACCTTCCTTGGGGGACCCTCAGGTGCAGGCCTGGACGATGCATGGGATGCTACGTCAGAGAGTTCCTCCTCCTCCTCCTCCTCCCTCCCTGTGGCTGGTGTCACACTTTGCCGTGATGTTGCTGGCCTTGTGACACAGGGAGGGTGCTGCATGTTGGCAGCTATCTGACGTAGCGATTGGCTCATTTCCTGATGCACCGTCAAGAGCTGAGCCAGACTTGCCTCTACCCGTCCATAATGTAGGTCTTGCCCGGCTATTTGCTCTGCCTGCTGTTCTTTCACCTGGTTGAGGGCCTCCGCAAGCTGGCCTATCTCCCTGGTGTCCCGCCGGTATGCCTCCAGGATGTTAGTGAGTTCAGGCATACTGGGTGCTGCAGCTGACTGGCCAGAATCTCGCCTCCGCCTTCCGCCACTCCCACCACCCTGACTCTTGTGGGCACATCCAATCGACGGCCCCCCCGAGTGCTGCCAGGGTGGAGGTCGTCAGCAACCTCAGGGGCGCCCGACAAAGGGTATCCCTCATTTTCAGACTGGCTCTCTTGTGGATCATGGGCAGGGCTGTGACCTGTCTGCTGGGATGTGGTGGGAATGGGTCCGGTGGTTGGCTGAGATGTAGCTGGTACAGTTGCTGCAGGCGTTTGGGATCCAGAGGAGCCAGGTTGGTTGGGGTCATCCACAGTGCGTTGAGTGGCGTCGCTATCGGTGGGGTCTGGGTCCTGCTGAGCCTGGGACTGGGATCCTTCTCCACCCTGGTTGGGGGGGGGGGCACACGTTCCCCTGTGTGTGGGAGAGACAGACACTGTTAAGGCACTATCAAGTGACATCTTGTTTAGTTATCCATTATGAGCATCACAGTTCCACAAGCTTTACATTGTTGACATTGTTCTGTTGTGTATGTTGTGGTAGTAAATTGACATGTACTCTGGGGTATTTTCATTCTTCCATTCTCTTGACAATGACTGACACAGCCACTGCTGTGTCTTGTATTGGCGGCACAACACATGTAAAGCATTGGTCATGTTCACGCAACATCCAGGATACGGTGTAAATCCTTATGTCTGCGTCAAGCATGCACAGAGTTTAGATACAGCATGTTGATGTAAGAGACAGAGCATCATTAATTTTCATGACATCTACTACTTTGGATGTCTTTTGCTGTACCGTGATGGCCAAACAATGCCAACACCCCTGGACCTGTACACACACTTATAGATCATGGCTTTTGAACTTGGCACTTCTGTAAGACGCATTACCTTGTCAATACCCATGTCCATGTTGGTACTTCAGTGCATCCACAACGTTCATGAGATGGGGCACGTGCATTGTTTGAGCGGCACAATGGACTTGAGCATCTGCTATGTGCATGTATGAGTAGTATGAGTTTTCATATGAGTGAGTGTTTTGTTATGGTACATGACAATTGGGACAGTGTTGCACTTCAAAGCCTGTCCCCAGGGGATGAGTTTCTGTAAGGCGGGTGTAGGATAGGCCATGGTAGTAGTTTGTGTGTGATTTGCAAGCGTCCATCGTTCATGATTTGGCTGCCCCCTGATGTAGCATGCTGGCATAATTGTGGTTTTGTGTTCATGCACAGGGTGTGTGACCTTGTCCTGGTGTTTGTGTTTGCAGTGATCATAGGAGGGACTTGTGCTGCCTACACCTGTGGCCATTGTGTACTACAGAGGTTTCCGATATATGTGTCCTGACACAGTACAGTGTTGCCTGGAAATGGTGTGTGTGTTGCAGGCACTTAGTGGATGACTGCTGGTAATTAGGAGACATCCCTAAACATTCTGCTCTATGGTGTTTGTAAGGCCTGTGCAGTGCTTGGGTGCAACTGTGTGTGTGCCCAGGGAGATGCGGTGAGGTGACAGTGGGAGGGAGGGCGACAGAGGGAGAGGGCGACAGAGGGAGAGGGCAACAGAGGGAGAGGGTGACAGAGGGAGAAGGCGACAGAGGGAGAGGGTGACAGAGGGAGAGGACAACAGTGGGAGAGGGCGACAGTGGGAGAGGGCGACAGTGGGAGAGGGCGACAGAGGGAGAGGGCGACAGAGGGAGAGGGTGACAGAGGGAGAGGGTGACAGAGGGAGAGGGCGACAGAGGGAGAGGGCAACAGAGGGAGAGGGTGACAGAGGGAGAGGGTGACAGAGGGAGAGGGCGACAGAGGGAGAGGGTGACAGAGGGAGAGGGCAACAGTGGGAGAGGGCGACAGTGGGAGAGGGCGACAGTGGGAGAGGGCGACAGAGGGAGAGGGCGACAGAGGGAGAGGGCGACAGAGGGAGAGGGTGACAGAGGGAGAGGGTGACAGAGGGAGAGGGCGACAGAGGGAGAGGGCAACAGTGGGAGAGGGCGACAGTGGGAGAGGGCGACAGAGGGAGAGGGCAACAGAGGGAGAGGGTGACAGATGGAGAGGGCAACAGATGGAGAGGGCAACAGAGGGAGAGGGCAACAGTGGGAGAGGGCGACAGTGGGAGAGGGCGACAGAGGGAGAGGGCAACAGAGGGAGAGGGTGACAGAGGGAAAGGGCGACAGAGGGAGTGGGTGACAGTGGGATAGGGTGACAGTGGGAGAGGGCGACAGTGGGAGGGGGCAACAGTGGGAGGGGGAGACAGGGTTGGAGGCAGGTTGTTTGTGCTTGCTCACTTGCTACACTGCCTTACTGTGTCACAAAATATTGTATCTCTGGAAGGTGTGTCCACAACATGATATTGTTTACGAGCTGTGGTCTACTTTCTTGTGTGATATTTCCCTATCCCTGTACATTGGGCATGGTGCCTGGGTGAGGCCCTGGGCATATGGGATGAGAGCAGCCTCCTACCCTCCACCTTCCACCCTTTGTGGGTCCCACTTGCAACAAACCACTTTTAGTTGTGTCCTGCTAGGACTCATGGCCACCCACCCCATGCTGCTGGGCACTGTTGTAAGTCCACCCATGTAACATGTATTTTTTGTACACTCACCAGACTCAACGGCTCCTTCTATTCCATGTACTCCCACCGGTGGCAGCAGGGCCATGACTTTCTCCTCCCAGGGCTGGTATACAGGAGGTCTGCGGGGACCACCACCTCCAGTGTGGTGTGCAGAGGCGTAGTCCTGGTCCATTTTCTTCTTGACCATCCTCCGCAGATCATACCACCTGGCCTGGCATTCCCCCTTGGTGCGCCGGATGGGTGCCACAGCATTGACCCGGTCTACGATCCTCTCCCACAGGCGTGTTTTTTCTGCCATGCTGGTCTGTCTGACCAATGCGCCAAACAGCTGTGGCTCGACTCTGATGACTTCATCTGTAAGTATCTCCATCTCCGGGTTAGTGAACTTTGGATTCTTGGGTGTGGTCATGGTGTGGGGTGTATGTGACTGAGGGGGTGATGGTGTGTATGGATGAGGGTGTGTGGTTGTGATTGTGAAGGGGTGGTGTGGGTGTAGATGTGATAGGGTGTATGTGTGAAGGTATATGGCTGCAATAGTTGGTGTGCTCTCTGTTTCTTTGCAAGAATGGGTATGTTGCAAAGGATGATGGGTTGTATGTGTGGACCCTTTTATTGGTCAAATAGTGGGCGTGGCTTAATTTGAATTGGTTGTGTGTGTGTTATATGGGGTGGGTGTTAGTGTTGACCTCTGTTTGGCTGTGACCAGGACATTGATTCTGTATGGTGTGTACACAGGAGACATGTTCAGTGTTGTTGTGCCACTTGTTTGCAAAGTCCTTCTGCTGGTTTGGGTGTTGGCGTTATGTGTGCGTGTCGTACTTGGGCGTGCGATTGACTGGTACGGGCCGTTGGCGGGTGGGGGCGTTCGCGTAGGCTTGTTGGGGGGGGTGCGTGTTGTACTTGGGTGTGCGATTGACTGGTACGGGCCGTTGGCGGGTGGGGGTGTTCGCGTAGGCTTGTTGGGGGGGTGTGCGTGTCGTACTTGTGCGTGCGATTGACTGGTACGGGCCGTTGGCGGGTGGGGGTGTTCGCGTAGGGGGGTGTGCGTGTCGTACTTGTGCGTGCGATTGACTGGTACGGGCCGTTGGCGGGTGGGGGTGTTCGCGTAGGCTTGTTGGGGGGGTGTGCGTGTCGTACTTGGACATGCGAATGACTGGTACGGGCCGTTGGCGAGTGGGGGTGTTCGCATAGGCTTGTTGGGGGGTGTGCGTGTCGTACTTGTTCGTGCGATTGACTGGTACGGGCCGTTGGCGGGTGGGGGTGTTCGCGTAGGCTTGTTGGGGGGGTGCATGTCGTACTTGTGCGTGCGATTGACTGGTACGGGCCGTTGACGGATGGGGGTGTTCGCGTAGGGGGGTGTGCGTGTCGTACTTGGGCATGCGATTGACTGGTACGGGCTGTTGGCGGGTGGGGGTGTTCGCGTAGGCTTGTTGGGGGGGTGTGCGTGTCGTACTTGGACATGCGAATGACTGGTACGGGCCGTTGGCGAGTGGGGGTGTTCGCATAGGCTTGTTGGGGGGTGTGCGTGTCGTACTTGTTCGTGCGATTGACTGGTACGGGCCGTTGGCGGGTGGGGGTGTTCGCGTAGGCTTGTTGGGGGGGGTGCATGTCGTACTTGTGCGTGCGATTGACTGGTACGGGCCGTTGACGGATGGGGGTGTTCGCGTAGGGGGGTGTGCGTGTCGTACTTGGGCATGCGATTGACTGGTACGGGCTGTTGGCGGGTGGGGGTGTTCGCGTAGGCTTGTTGGGGGGGTGTGCGTGTCGTACTTGTGCATGCGATTGACTGGTACGGGCCGTTGGCGGGTGGGGGTGTTCGCGTAGGGGGGTGTGCGTGTCGTACTTGTGCGTGCGATTGACTGGTACGAGCCGTTGGCGGGTGGGGGTGTTCGCGTAGGCTTGTTGGGGGATGTGCGTGTCGTACTTGGGCATGCGATTGACTGGTACGGGCCGTTGGCGGGTGGGGGTGTTCGCGTAGGCTTGTTGGGGGGGTGTGCGTGTCGTACTTGTGCGTGCGATTGACTTGTACGGGCCGTTGGCGGGTGGGGGTGTTCGCGTAGGGGGGTGTGCGTGTCGTACTTGGGCATGCGATTGACTGGTACGGGCCGTTGGCGAGTGGGGGTGTTCGTGTAGGCTTGTTGGGGGGTGTGCGTGTCGTACTTGGGCGTGCGATTGACTGGTACGGGCCGTTGGCGGGTGGGGGTGTTCGCGTAGGCTTGTTGGGGGGTGTGCATGTCATACTTGTGCGTGCGATTGACTGGTACGGGCCGTTGGCGGGTGGGGGTGTTCGCGTAAGGGGTGTGCGTGTCATACTTATGCGTGCGATTGACTGGTACGGGCCGTTGGAGGGTGGGGGTGTTCGCGTAGGCTTGTTGGGGGGGTGTGCGTGTCGTACTTGGGCGTGCGATTGACTGGTACGGGCCGTTGGCAGGTGGGGGTGTTCGCGTAGGCTTGTTGGGGGGGTGTGCGTGTCGTACTTGTGCGTGCGATTGACTGGTACGGGCCGTTGGCGTGTGGGGGTGTTCACGTAGGGGGGTGTGCATGTCGTACTTGTGCGTGCGATTGACTGGTACGGGCCGTTGGCGGGTGGAGGTGTTCGCGTAGGCTTGTTGGGGGGGTGTGAGTGTCGTACTTGGGCGTGCGATTGACTGGTACGGGCTGTTGTCGGGTGGGGGATTTCGCGTAGGCTTGTTGGGGGGGGTGTGCGTGTCGTACTTGTGCGTGAGCGAGGGGTACGCGTGTGGTATGTGTTGACGCTGCTAGATGCTAGCCGCATATTGCCGTACGAATCATTATTCAAGTGCGATAACTTTGTTCCGTACGATTCGCTGTCAGGCTTCTCGTACAGGATCGTACTTGTGTCTTTGTACGGGCTGGTTACGAATCGTACTGTAGGACTCCCGATGCATGTTCGTACGGATCATCGACTGTGATTCGGACGGTTTGGTGATATTCGTACGGAAATCGACGGGAACGGATCGGAATTCGCAGGTCGGACGTAAAGTTCCCATTCGTACCGATTCGGATACGGATGCGAGTCGTACGGCGGAATATTTTACTGGATCGGAATTGAGGTCCAAGGTAAGTAATATCGATTTTTTAAATATCGAAGTAAGGAATATCGAAGTAAGCAATATCGTAAGCAAAAATATCGTTGTTAACAATATCGATTTGTTTTTATTGTTATGTATTTTAGTATGTATTTCATATGTATGTTCAACTTTTTTTAATGTATTTTTATAAATTTTAAAATAAATGTTTAGAAATTAGTAATTTTGTGAAAGTACATTTCGCGTTTTAGTATCAGAGTGGGTTGTAGGTTTATAGGGGAATAGGGTGGGAAGTCATTTAATTATAATTAATTAATTAATATGTTTTTATTAATTGGTATTGATGATTAATTGATTTTTAATTATTAATTGGTAATTAATGTGTAATAATTAGTTTTTTATATTAATTAGACGTAATTTATTAATAATTATCATTTAATGTTATTGTTAATTAATGTATTGTTAATTAATAATTAATTGGTGATTAATTTTAATTAAGTGATTAATTGATAATTAAAGTAATTATCAGATTTTTTATGTGTAGTAGGTTGTGGGTTTATAGGGTATAGGTTGGGAAATAATCAAATTAAATTAATTAATGAGTGTTTTTATTTATTGGTATTTATTATTAATTAATTGTTAATTACTTATTAATTGGTAATGAATTTTTAATAATTAGTTAATTATATTAATTAGAAATATTTTATTAATAATTATTATTCATTGTTATTGTTAATTAATTTATTTTTAAGTAATTATTAAGTTGTGAATAATTATTAATTGGTAATTAATATGGATTAATTAGTTAAACTATAATCATATTAATGTATTATCAATTGTTATTAATTTATTAATTGATAGTTCAATTAATTGTGTTTTTTTGTATGTGTAGTGTGTTGTGTGTTAAAGGGTGAATATTGTGGGATGTAATTTAATGTTATTTAAGTACATATTAATTGTAATTTATTGGTATTTATGAATTTTTTTATTTTTATTAATTATTAATATATATATATTTTTTTTTATTAAATGCTATCCAATGCTTTCCCTACTGTTGCACTCACTGGAGAGGGAATAGTAATTCTCACCCCTACGCTATCCAGCGCTTTCCATACTGTTGCACTCTCTGGAGTTGGAATAGTAATTTTTATCCCTACGCTATCCAGCACTTTCCCTACTGTTGAACTCACTGGAGTGGGAATAGTAATTTTTACCCTTACGCTATCCAGCGCTTTCCCTACTGTTGCACCCTCTGGAGTTGGAAAAGTAATTTTTATCCCTACCCTATCCAGCGCTTTCCCTACGGTTGTACTTGTACTCTCTGCAGTGGGGATAGTAATTATTACCCCCACGCTATCCAATGCTTTCCCTACTGTTGCACTCACTGGAGAGGGAATAGTAATTTTACCCCTACTCTATCCAGCGCTTTCCCTACTGTTGCACTCTCTGAAGTTGGAATAGTCATTTTTACCCCTTCGCTATCCAACGCTTTCCCTACTGTTGCACTCACTGGAGTGGGAATAGTAATTTTTACCCCTATGCTATCCAACGCTTTCCCTACTGTTGAAATATGTGGAGTAAGTATATATATAAATTTATATGTAGATGTTTAATTAATTTTAAAATGATATATATTAGTTATTTTTTTTTTTATGTTTATATCTATAGTTTTGTAAATTTATTAATTTTGTACTTATTTTTACATGAATATTAAAACATTTTAAAAAACGACGGCATATTATCAAGAACAAGCGATGAAATTATCGCCGCTTTATCATCAGGAAACTGCGGCAAAAGCGGCGATAATGGGCTGGATAATATGCCCTTGTGAATTCCAATAGCAGGCCAGGTTAGCACCAGAACCAACCAGCTGGGGTTCTGGCCCATGGCCCCGACCGGGTGCAGACGGGTTTGCCTTGTCCGCTGCACGTCCGCTGTAGCATGTGCAATTTGTAGCGTGTTCCTCAGTGAAAACTAGAGGACTCTATAAAAGCTTAACAGCTGTAAGTAGAAAGCCTAAATACACCAGAAGTTCCGAAAGGGACCTTTTATAACAACCTATTTGAGATACAGCCTTTTCGGCGTATATGTCTGTCTGTACATCTGCCATTAAAATTGCACTTGGAATGGGCTGCACTGCAGGCTGGATCTATTCCATGCCCCCCCACCCTGTGCCAAGCATCATCCTGTCCTTTCCTCTCCCATCTTCACCACAGCTCCCACCATTTACCAGTGTCACCTCCCACAATTACCACTTGCTCAGATTATGTATTAATTGTAAGCATTATTCTTTACAAAAAAGGATGTACTGTGGGGAATTCCACCTGGTAAAACCAGGTCTGCGCAATTATTTCTATTCCATAAGGATTACCTCATAATTACAGCATACTGGTTGGGGTGTGACCAGTGTTTACAGCTGCAGAGTTAAAGTGCAACCAGTACCATGCAACTTGTAATCGGAGTCCTTTTGCAGTTGTTGAACCATAGAAAACTGCGCACATAATAAGCATACTATGGATATCACTGGCAGGAAGAATGATAGGAGATGTGATTCTGATGTGAACGTGATTTTGGCAATAAAGAATATATCTGCGCTGGAAAGGGTTACAATCAACACAACATAGTGTTGTTTCTGGCTAATACTAAATAAAACTCTGTGGAGTTAATGTCTTCCAGAGGCTAATGAACACATGGGTGTGGTCCAATTGGGGCAGCACCCTTTTTGTTTATTAAACATTGGTTATAAAGCGCACTCAGGGCCTGATTTAGATTTCGGTGGACTGGTTACTCCATCACAATAGCAATGGGCTATCCCAACTGCCGTAGTCCAAGTGCCATTGGATATAATGCACTTGTGATACCCCGGACGGGATATCCCTCACAGTAGTGAGGGATTAACCCATCCACCTAACTCTAAATCAAGCCCTTAATCCTGCATTATGTGTCAAGTGAAGATGAGTTATGCTGTGGACATGCTGCCACTTCACCAGAACAATTTACATTTTACATCCTACTTCAGAAGTCAAAGGCCTTCATCAGGTCAATGGTGCAAAGCTCCAGATATTAAAGTGTTGGTGAAAGAAATTGTCAACCAATTCCCTAAAGCTAAGAATGAGAAACACACCCTCAAGCAGAGCCTTATAAACTACATTACTGAAAAGCATGGCTTTCTACTCAATGTCAAATGTTGGCATTGCAACACCAAACTTGGTAATATCTGGGATACAAACAAATCATGTTTGTGAGAATGCTGATTATCATCTAGAGGAGATAGCAGGGGACCAGCTTCTAGCAAGCGAATTAACCCACTACCCCATTAACCAAGAAGTAACAAACATTGAAAAGACAATAGATTTGGCATTTCTGTTGTGACTGCAGGGTAGTACAGAGCTGAGTGTCCATAAGGAAAATAAATGCTTCTCTCGTTTGCCCTGGAAAAATGGTTTAGATTTGAATATAACATACAAAAGTGATTTTTCTTTTCAGAGCCTTAGGCTAACCTTCATCCCATTGGACTACAATACTGCACACATTAGATTGGTCTTCTCTTCTATTCCACTAGGAACTGCAACAGGTGAATAAGGCTACGGACAACTGAGAAAAAACTGGGGAGAACGGGACATTTCTAGAAGTACCTCCAGCACATTATTTTCAATAGTGAGGATGCAAGTGCTCTGCCTTTTACCATCAATCTCTTGCCACACTATAACATTAGAAGATTTTACCCCAACAAGGATTCAAGACAGTAAAAAGAGAGGATCCGCTAGTCTGGCTTTGCATGATATGCAGTGCTCAGGCACATACCCAGAGTCAGCATTGTCTTTAGTGTGCTTAGCAGAATGCAACATGCAAAATCCCAAAGTCAAGCTTGGAATACATCATATGTAAAGGTGCTTTATAAAGTAACAAAAGGGAATACAATTAGATGAGAGGGCATACACGTAACGCTGCTAAGATAAATGACCCAACTACTCACTGCTAATAATTATGTACCAGCTGGTTGGTTGACGCCTGGTGGTTTCAACTCAACCATTCTTCCTGATGTCAATCAATCAATCAGGAGTTTGTTAAAGCGCGACTACTCACCCGTAAGGGTCTCAAGGCGCTAGGGGTGGGGGGGGAGGGGGGGTGCAGGTTCCATTCCATCAAGGAGGGGGTCTGTCGAAGAGCCAGGTTTTGAGGTTTCTTGCGAAGATGGGGAGCGATGTTGTCTGTCTGAGGTGGAGCGGAAGGGCGTTCCATGCTTTGGCCGCGAGGAAGGAGAAGGAGCGGCCTCCCGATCTGGTCTTTCTGGTGCGGGAGACCACGGCGTAGGAAAGCTGGGCTGATCGTAGAGTCCTTTGGGGTGCGTGGAATTTGAGTCGGCTGTTCAGGTATGCTGGTCCGGTGCAGTGGAGGGCCTTGTGTGCGTGGGTGAGCATCTTAAAGGTGATTCTCGCCTCGACGGGGAGCCAGTGGAGTGTGCGCAGGTGCTGGGAGATGTGGCAGTGTTTTGGCAGGTTGAGGACCAGTCTTGCGGCGGCGTTCTGGATGTTCTGTAGCTTGCGGATGAGGTTTTTGTTTATTCCGGCGTAGAGTGCGTTGCCGTAGTCGAGTCTGCTGGTGACCAGGGCGTGAGTGACTGTCTTTCGGTGTTCGAGGGGGATCCATTTGAAGGTCTTACGAAGGAGGCGGAGGGTGTGGAAGCAGGAAGATGAGACAGAGTTGATCTGGCGGTCCATTTTGAGCTCGGAGTCCAGGATGATTCCCAGGTTGCGTGCATGGTCTGTGGGGGTTGGCGGGCTTCCGAGGGCAGTGGGCCACCAGGTGTCGCTCCAGGCATGGGGGTTTGGGCCCATGATGAGTACTTCTGTTTTGTTGGTGTTTAGTTGTAGGCAGCTGTTTTTCATCCATTTGGCGACGGCTTCCATGCCTTCTCGAAAGTTGTGTCTGGCGGTGTTGGGCTCGTTGGATAGGGAGAGGATGAGCTGGGTGTCGTCTGCATATGACACGATGTTGAGTCCGTAGGTTCTGACGATGGGGGCAAGTGGAGCCATGTAGACGTTGAAGAGCGTCGGGCTGAGGGAGGAGCCCTGGGGGACTCCGCAGGTGATAGGTGTGGGGTCCGAGAGGAAAGGGGGGAGTCTGACCCGCTGCGTCCTGCCGGAGAGGAAGGAGCAGATCCAGTCGAGGGCCTTGTCCTGGATTCCTGCATCATAGAGTCTGCGTATTAGGGTGCGGTGGGAGACTGTGTCGAACGCCGCTGATAGGTCGAGGAGGATGAGGGCTACTGTTTCTCCTTTGTCCAGTAAGGTGCGGATGTCGTCTGTTGCGGCGAGGAGGGCGGTTTCCGTACTGTGGTTTTTTCTGAAGCCGGATTGGGAGGAGTCGAGGATGTTGTGTTCTTCAATGAATGTGGCGAGTTGGCTGTTGATGGCTTTCTCGATGACTTTCGCTGGGAACGGGAGCAGGGAGATGGGTCTGTAGTTTTTGAGGTCGGTGGAGTCCGCTGAGGGTTTCTTTAGGAGGGGGTTGACCTCGGCGTGTTTCCAGTCGTCGGGGAACGAGGCGGTCGCCAGGGAGCGGTTGATGGTTTGGCGGAGCATGGGTGCGATGGTGTTGGCGGCTCTGTTGAAGATGTGGTGGGGGCAGGGGTCCATGGGGGCCCCTGAGTGGATTGACTTCATTGATGTGGTTGTCCTAACAGCAGAAATGTGCTATAAAATTACATAACTTTCTTTGCCTGAAAACCGTAATACTGCCTTTAGATTTAGGTAAAAAATGTAGATAAAAACATAGATGTATGGATGGACAATTTGTCCCAAAGTGGGAAGATAGGCATGACGCTGTTAGTGCTCTACTTCATTGCACCAGAAGAGGAACACTGTGTCCAATAAATAAAGTTAAAACTATATTCAAAAGCATTTCCAATGCAATAGGTCTCAGATGTGTGAGATTTTGTAGCTATTGCCTGTCTAAATGACAATGTCTTTACCCTTACAAACATGCCTGGGGGCACGCTGCACCTCTAACCTGGTAAGTGAATTTCTGTGCTCCTCACGTAGCTAAGAACATGATGCCTGAGCAGGAGCTCAAATGCATCATGTGGTGCCCTGTAGAAAGCATGAGATATAGCTTGAATACAGCAACAGTTTCCTGTAGGTTGTGGTATTGTTCAAGCACATATACCTTGTCAGCTGTGAAAGAAGCGCAGCTGGCTTAGAATGTAAGCTTTAAATGCTTAATTCAAATAAAGTTCCCACGGACAGTCTCTTATTTTAGCAGACACACAATAAAAAACAACAAGCATTTATAATGCAATAGGTCTCTCAGTTGCGAGCCTTTGAGCCATTGGCACTGTAATTGGCAATGCCTTTTATAAAAAAGGCATAGTCATTTACAATGCCAACAGTCGAAAGTCCCGCAAATGGAATAACCATTGCAGAGCGCGGTGTCCATGAAGCGGGCTCCGCAATTGTAATTAAAGTGTAAAAAGAAAAAGAGTGCAGTGTCCCTGAAGCGGGAGTGTAGTTTAGTTCCTATATTCCCAATAGTCTCTGCGGATTGGAATAACATATCCTATAGACTCGACGTAGGATTTAAGTCAAAAGGTCTCTATCTAATATACTAAATTTAATTGTGAGTGCCAGCTAGCTCAAAGGTCACTAGAAACTTTCTCGAATTCACAAGAAGGGATTAATTTCTGACAACTGCATAAACACGACAACTTTTGTTTCCCCAAGAATAAGAACATATCTCTCAGAGTCGTGGAAACAATAGATAACTATCAATCGTGCATGCTTCGTTCCTACAGAGTTGTAGAGAAATAGTGAGACGGGCGTTTTCAATAAAAGGTTTACTGAACAGTCTTCTTTCTCATGCAAGAGAGGTGAACTGCTACAATCATTAGACAGAATGCAAAGTATAATGTGTACAGCGAGAATAGTATTATAAGATAATACTGTAATAGCATTGTATGGGTTCTAAGCCATATAAAAATACATACATAAATAACATAGATTAAAATACTCAACTGGTGCTTCTATGTACCTAACCTAGGTCTAGTACGTGGGAAGAAGTAAGTATGGTCTTTAGCATAGGTTTAGTTTTTCCCAAGAATCTACCAAGGGTTTCTCTAGGTTCTATTCAGCTCCATACCTTTAGAACGAAGGAGGTCTGGTATCTCTGCTTCGGGGACTCGATTTCCCAACACCCCGCAAGGGGAGTCAGAAACACTGGAGCTGGATTCTCGGCAGCAGAGGGCAGCTTCCTGATCAGTGCGTCAGCTGGAGAGTCGGCTTCCTTCGGCACTTGCTGTAGCGAGCTGCGTCAGGCAAGTACGTCATTGAACAGCTCCGAACCACCGTGCGTTGCTATTGCAAGAGAAGGTATATTTATACCTTGAAGGTGTTTAGGAATGCCATGTTTGACGTAAAGTTGGGCATATGATCTTCATGAATGAACCCCTAAGGAATAGATGTTCATTGTAAAACTAACTGAGTTCTTGGAGAAATCAATATTCAAGCAAAGGAAAGTCCCTAACAGCTTAATCTGGTTTTCCAAGAAATCGTTGTGACGTTTGGTGAACGGATGGACGTAGCCATTTCTTTATTTGGGTTGCATGGGCTATGCCTAAATAAGGGCTTGATTTATATGCCTATATAAAGGCAACATGAATTGTACCTATATAAGGGCATAAATAGGGAAAATCCATTCGGAATCTAAAACGCCAAACAACACCCTCTCCACTTTCTTATGTATGACATAACTAAGTTCTAAACACATTAAACATATCTAAACATGATGTGTTAAACACCCACCCAAAACATATAAAAATGCATTGGTACTAATTGTACACAAAAGCGCATTGGTGCTGTACGCATTTAAAGTAATGTTCCATTCTAAGCATAAAGAAGACATTTGTATATGCTGTCTGAATGAATCACAAAAATATATTTATGAAATGGCTCGTTAATACAGAATAAAAAGGTGCTGAAACCATTTCATGACATTTTACATATAACTGTTGGTATGAGGACAAGGTCAAATATTGTCTCTGGAAGTTATTCAAAGAATTATAGTTCTCTATGAATAGTTCTACTTTAAGCAGATTACTTTGTGACAAAAAATGAAAAATACAGATTTGGAAAAGTTAATAAGAAAAAAAGAGTCCCAAAGTTAGAACTTTGTTTTGAAAAAAATGAAGGTTGAATTCAGAGTCTCTCAGAACACTGTGTGGCAAATCAAAAGTCAGTGTTATTGTTTGAAGAAAACATCAAATCTTCGAAGTCTGTAAAGAATTTGTCTACCATAGTCTACCATAGTAGGTGAGAGTTGGATTAACTTGTTAAGAAGATCAACCGCACTTAGATGTGAAGTATCTCCGTCAGCATTGGTCACATTAGGAATGTTCATAATGGATGATACCTGTGTGCCTGTTCCCTCTCGTACTTCACAGTCAGCATTTTGCGTCTGTGAGATCTCAATGAATGCCGTAATCAGAATTGGTAGCTGCTGGGCACAACACAGTGCATGGGCCGTTACTGGTTCAAGCAAAGTATCAACATCCGTTGGCATGACTGATCGGAGTGTCAGACATGTGTCTAGCACGCATTCTTCTCCGCATAGCAGGCAGCGTAGAACAGGTAAGATGCAATCTTGCCAAATTGGTCTGAATGATAGAAACCATGTGGTATTCAATTTTCTTAGATGAGGTAGTCCCAAAATTTGGACGATGTTCTCACGACACTATTGCCAGTAGAGTGGTCTCCATGGTGAACTGGGTGTCGCTTGTGGATTGGCTTGCCATATCGCAGCAGTAGGAGCAAAAATAGTATCCCTGATGCAAGTCCCAAAATGAGAGGCAATCCGCAAATCACAGAGTGCACAAAGTTTGGAAATATTCCTAGGACCGCTTCAAAAGGTGCTAACAGTCCCGAAAATACTGTCTTAAATACATATACAATACCACTCGTATCAGACATGTTTAAGATACGACTTAACATTTCTGAGAAATGAATAGGGCAATTTGTAGTTAAGAGGGCATGTATCTCTGCAGAAGTCCTTGCAACCTGCAGATCAAAGGTCTCCTTGGCCGAGGTCAGTGGCACAGTTTTTGTAAAAGAATGGCTTTCATTCTGCTTAAAGTATCAATTCGTATAGAAGAGATGTTCAGTGAAGGCCATACCGGCGACTCCAGGTCTGTCTTGGTTTTTGGAAACAATAATTGCATACAGCAAATGACCCTGGCTGACACAGTTACGAGATAGGTTAAACCTGGTAACCTGCCACACCAGCTGTGATCATTCAACATGAGGTAACTTCCATTAGAAAGCTGTCCAAAAATTGGATCAATCATTAGAGCTGGTGAACCTTGCAGGTGGCAGGATAAGTTGTTAGAGGAAAAATCGCAGGTCCCTTGTAAATTAATACCCTGACAAAGGAGAGAACCGCTTAGTGCGTTTTTGCAATTTTTACCATTAAGAAAAACTTCTCTTCCCCCACTCCAACATCTGTGTGTGTATGGTAATTCCCAGGATGGCTTGATGTATTCTTTACCCAACCTCTCATATGTGCCTGCTGGTATGTGTTTTAGGCAATATTGAAAATGGAAAATTGCAACAGGCAGAGTGATTGTTCCGTGTATAATCCGTTCAATAGCGCGTTTTTCAGCGACTTTAAATGGCAATCTTTCCAGTTTTTCCATGCTCAGCACCGTTTAGTCTGCTCCCCTCTGTGCCAGTTTGATCTGTTTATCAGTGAGATTGAATTCTGAAAACAGTGACATAGTATTGATCAAACGCCAAGGCACATAGCCTGAACGAAGGTTTTGTAACGTCCAGCCTAATAGCATGATAGAACATATTTGCAACTGACCATGTTGCAACATGACCAAGTCCTGTTTCATGATGTCTATGGCAGAGGATACTATGCTGTCCAAAGAATATATTCTAGACGACAGATTCGTTAACCCATTGTCAAATACAGAAAGAGTGTTCTCTAAGTTAATACGATCAATTTCTCGTATTCTTTCTGCAGCCTCTGCTTGCGTAATCTTCCATGCTTCATTATAAGCAGCTTAGATACCGGCATATATAAAACGTTTATGGCGCGGTTTTCCTGGTCCTAGCAAGAATTCCCTATGATCCGCGCCATCTTTAAGTAAAGATAAGTGTTGCTTTACATCCTTTAGTGTAGATCTATGTAGCCATTCATGGCACAGCTTCCCTACACTGTATGTTGTTACTAATCCTGGATGCTGTCTCTGAACATATCTTGGATCTGGCCTAGTGAATGTGAACCCCCGTGTTTTATTGAGGAGTCTATCTTGACAGGTGTTTGTGGGCCAGATTAACCATTTTTTCCAATCTGGATCTGTTCTGTTATGATGAAAAATAGTATGTACGTCGACCTCCCCCTCTGAAATGTTATTGGTATCAGGTGTAGGTGTAGGTATGGATGCATTATTTCGGTCTTTTATCTTGGCTAACCCAAGACAAGATGTCTGTTGGACAGTGTCATTCAAAAACATAATTTGCTCTAAATAAGGCTTCTATCCCCTGACCTTGCCAATTTTTTGTGCCCCAGACAGTTTTTGTCTCAATGTTGTCTTTCCAAAAGTCGAAACCTAGTGAAGGCAGCAGAGCATAAAAGGCTGCAGAATAAATTTGCTTGGTATTCGTCAAAAAAGTTTTCATTCCTGTTTTATTAACATTTTTAAAGTAAAATGAACCTGGATTAGAAATAATAAAACCTGAAAAGTATGGACATTTTCCCCCAAAAAGTTTTTGAGCTTCTCTTTGGTGGCATAGGACAATGTTCCTATTGGTTATACATCAATACATTTCTAGGGTTTGCATATTTGTGCAAGAAATTATGACCATAAGGATTAAAACAATACATTTGTTCATAATCTGATGAACCTTCTAAGTATTCTTGATTTGTAAGCACAGCAGACATTTCTAAGTCTGACATCATATTATTAACAGTCTCGAAGTCCCAATCATCAGGGAAGGTACTAGATGAAACAAAGTCATTCAAGGAAATCTTGAACTGGTGTGGAATCTTAAACAGCTCCGACGGGCCAAAAATGTCATAGTCAGTTCTGTCTCAAGCTATACCACCAGGTATAGGAACGGCTGTGATGTTCACTGATGACAAGTCTGCTTGTTCACGATGAGGCGATTTGTGTGGCTTGAGTAGTAAGTTGATGTTCTCACTTGCTGTGTCCTTTCTAACATATCTTCCATTTATCAGCATTCCCAAAGTTATTACCAGAGTCAACCAAAGTAAAAGAAAAAACACACCCAAAACAATCCACACTTCAATCCATGATAAAACCAGATAAGTCTTTTCCAAGTGATAAAAAGGGTCTGTTGCTTGTTCTTTCAAAGTTCTTTTTACTAGCGTCATTTCAGGTTCGCTGCGATCCTCGGAAAACATATCCAAGTTAATGAAATAGCCAGAGGCAGTTCTGTCAATTGTTGGGATTGCATCAGGATTCATTGAAATCGCTGGAACCTCACGATCACTTGTTACTTCATTGTAGACAGGTGTTTCTTGACAAACTGTTATTTGGGTTTCAAGAGGTACAAGTTCCATAGATTTGTTGCATAAACCTCCATTTCGCACTGCAGATTCTTCAAAGATGATGAGTCTCTCAGTTTGAACCTCTTGAAGAGTAGCCAGATTAGGGCGTCTGCTACATTGGCGGAGTCCACTTGGCCTACTGCTTATGATCGGCCACATGATGTGGTTTGACCAGGTCGATGTACACGAACCTGTTCTCCTTTTTACAAGCAAGGGGTGGCAGTAATACTGTTCGTGATCCGTGGATTGCTAGGACAGGTACTGGTTGTTTGTAAGAAGGCCCAAATTACTTCTAGTCCGCTATCTTCTCTCTGACTAGATCCCAAGCTTAGGAATTCAGACAGGCCTTGCTGGGATGGTCGGTTTCTCTTCAGTGGTCGTTGGCTTCAGGAACATGTTACTTTGTTTTGTTCTTATTTCATTTAAGTCCTGTAAAACAGCCAAACAGTCTTTGATATCAAAGGGTTTCTGGTCTACCACTGAAGTTTGACAATCGAGATCCGATAATAACATTCTGGTCCCAAAAAGGACTTCATATGGCGTGATACCCCCTAGAGATCTTCTTGGCAGATTGTTAAGACTGCGTTGGACACTTATTAGATGTTTGACCCACCCGTTACCCGAGCCTAATAGCCTAGCTGTTATAGATTGCTTTATGTCCCAGTTTTTTCTCTCCACTACCGAAGTTTCCTCAGGATGGAATGGACTAGAGTACCTCAATGCAATGCCAAATTTGGCCATGGCCTCCTTATAAGTTCGAGAGCTAAACGCAGGACCCTGGTCAGAATGTAGCGTGCTGACTGCGTATGTGCCGATAAAGACTCGCAAATCTTTTATAACAGTTCGAGCATCAACAGAGTGCTCATTCCACATTCAAATTAACCTTGAACACGAATCCACTGCGACCATGATATATTTATAGTTACCATCCCTCTGTAAGGGACCGCAGTGGTCCAGGTAAATGCAAGCTAATGGTTTATCTGAAATTAACAGGGGCATCTGCGCAGGACGTTTCACTGTAGAGACTTTCATCTTTTGGCAGACTTCACATTCCAAAACATAGTTTCTGGTCTGTTTCCTCATGCGCGGGCACCAGTATCTCTGTTTTAATAATGACACTGTGGCGGAAAAACCTGCATGTGCAGAGGCGAGCTCTTCAGGTGCTGCTAAAATTAGTCCTAATCTATGTTCCATGTTTGGAATTACCCTATCCCCCACTCCAGGGATTTGAGCAAACGGAACATTGTTCTCATCAGTTATATACAAGTGTTTGAGTGGACACCTTTTGGTAATGTTTTACCACTGTCTTTGCCTAAAGCATTGACAGCTTGCATTATTTCACTGTCTATTTAAGTTTTTGAACAAGTGATTGCAGCTACGGAAGCTATTTGCACAGCTGCCTTTGCGGCTTTATCAGTCAATGAATACCCTTCAACGTGAACGCCATCACGTTGATGACTCAGCGTATGTATCACATGAGTGTTTTGCAGTTCCAGTTGTAACTGAACTACTTGTTCCCAAAGCAGTTTATCGTTGATCATGCCACCTTTTGCATCTTTGTAACTGTTTTGAACCCAGTTTTGCAAGTATTCATTGTAATATTGAACACAATAATACGAATTGCACAATAATAGTGTGGGGAATTCGCGGTCCGTATTCTCAAGCCCCATCTTGAATTCTTTTAGTTCAGCTCGCTGAGCTGTAAAATATCCTAGAGAATGTGTTTTAGTGACCATTGGTCAGATTTTGCCATCGCAACAATGACCTTTAACGATCGTGCATGCCGCCCTATAGCCTTGTTTACCCCCTGTAGTGGGTTGAGCTGATCTGTCAGTATAAGTTATACATTCATACTGATCTAGAGGCAGAATTTCAGTAGGTAGAGGACATTCTTGTTCGTATTGTAGAAATGCTTGTGTTTTCAAATATGGGTCAAAAACGTATTCAACGTCAGTTGCAGCAAGAGAATTAACCCATTGTATCCATCTTGGATGTACAGCTTTAGCATTTGGAATGCTCACTTTTGTCACTTCCTCTAAGGCAAGTACAGGTGTAACGACCATAATGCACTTACCCTGTGCGATGGCTCTCTCTTTTGCTACTGCAGTTTGAACCGCTGTCAGAATTTTTGCTGTTGAAGTAAACTTCATTTCTGCTTGTGTGTACAAGTGCGATTTGTAAGGTATTGGTACTTTTTCACCTTCGTTAAAAGTTAAGTACGTGAATCCGCATTGTCCTGGAATGATTCGGATTACTAAGTTGCGTACGTTTACTCATGTTTGCAAATGTTTTGTTGCTAACATGTTTGTTTGCAATGAATGCAAAATTTCTGTGTGTTTTTGTGTCCAATTACCTGTTTTAAAATCAGGTTTGATTAATTCATGGAGAGGTTTAACCCTTTCTCCGAAGTTTAGAATGTAAGTTCTCCCGAAATTCAGTAAACCTAGAATCAACTGTAAGTTTTTCCGCGTTTTTGGAGGTTGGAGCAGCGCACACTTTTCTAAAAAGTTGGCTGCCAGGCTTTTGCCTTCACTCGATAATTCATATCCTAAAAATAGGACGTTGAGGTGGGCAATTCTCGATTTTTTTTAATCGAATTTGTACCCGTCAGAGACGAATCCAAGTATAACGGTGTTCACCGTGTTCAAGTGCCTATCCAAGTCAACATAAAGTTTGGTCATCATATGTTTGTAGTAACTCTGTTACTCTAGCTGAAAATAATCCAGGACTATCCTTAAATCCCTGTGGTAGAGAACAGAATTGACGCGGTGTCCCCATAATTGAGAAAACGGTCAAATACCTACTTTCTGGTGCGATGTTTTGACAGAAGAAACTGTTAGAAATATCTAATGTGATTTTATACTTTTTCGCACAATGTTATTCATTAATGCTGCACTATGTGCATTTTGTACTGCAAAAGATATACAACAAGAATTTAAGTGTCTGTAATGCAATACTAGATGATATGTATTGTCTTTTTTGGAGAAAGGAAACAAAGGATTGTTCATTGACGAGGTGCATGTTTCAATCACCCCTTGGTATTCAAGTTGATCTAATATCTCCCTGACCTGTATGTTAGCTTCTTGCTTAACTGGATGCTGCCTTTGTGTAGTTGGTTGACTTTTTAGTTTGATTTTATGGTGTGGCGAGTCTTCATCCTATCCTACATGATTTTTGTACAATGCAGGAGCCTGGGCTACTGCCCATTTCCTGGCATAAGTATATTTTAAATGAATTGGAATGTGGTTGGAGAAGGCTGGCATAATGATGTCTTCGCCATGTGGGCGCTCCCTGACCAATTGTGCTGGCCAGTCTTGTTCAGCCAGAAGAATGTCATAACCCTTAGAAAGTCGCTCCCAAAAGAGTGTTCTCACTTTTCTTGGTATGTCCCCCTCCCTCTGGTGTGTTATTTCATATAACTTATGTGGACAACTAACCCAGGTATCTGCAGTTTCAACTTGGATGAATTCATTCAAGTCCACTGTCTCCAGATGATCCTTCAAGTTTTTGCGAGCTATGGTGACTTCTGCTGCGATGTCCAACATTGTCTGAGCCCATTCCCCGATCTTGAGTTGTGTCCTCAAGATCCTCTGCATGTCTGATTTTTAGACCTGCTACTTTCTTTTTGGTGAATTGAGGTTTCTTGTTTTTCTGAATGTGTTGATCGTCTTTGAACTTCACGCTTTCTTCCTTGTGTTCTGACCGTCCTCTTCTTTCGGATTTCTGTGACGAAGTCTGAAAGGTACGAGAGGAACGTGTATCAGTATCTTGATGTCTATCAGGTTTTCTCAAATTATCCCTATTCCTGACGTTATACCTCCTTTCAGAGGGCTCCTTTTAAGGAGACCTACCGCGGGATTGAGAACGCTTCTCTTTAGAAGTTTGTTAAGTGTTCTCCCACTTCTTTTTAATAGGAGAAGGAGTGTTCTTAGTAAAGACATTTTCAGGACTTTCCGACAGTTAGGGTTTCACTGGTTTCCCACCCAGACTGTTTGTGCCTAATTCTTCATAGGATGTTTCAATTATTCTGGCCAGTTCTTGTGGTTGCTCAGTTACATCAAATTCCCTTAACTTTTGGCGGATCGCCACGGATGATGCTTCACCTTTAATATTAGCTAATATTATTGTTGAGACCTGGTTGAAATCTTTCAGTAATATCATTCCTAGATTTAAAGCAGACTCTGCCCCGTATTCATTTTGAATTTGTTTCAGGAATGTCTGGTATTACCGCCATAGACGGAACACCGTATGTTTTAGTGTATATAGCAGCAAAGACTGTACCCCAAGTGTCACAGTCCTCCAGATATGGTGCGATCCCCATTGGTAAACAGATTGTTACAATTCTGTGTTTCTCATGAGGGGTAGTATTAGGAAATACTACCTCGATTTGAGTACTTTTTTGAGCTATCCAGAATGGAATTTGTTCCTGTAATGCGGGTAATTTACCAACGACCGAATGTAGAGTCTGTGGTGTAATTTTATTTGTGTTCCCCTGGGGTGGGGTATGCTGTGGAATCATTATTGCTGGTTAGACTGTAAGAGTCCGCATGACATATTGAACCAATTGTCTATAGATTGTTATATCTCTTTGAGTTGAGCTTGTAGTTCCACATCTGTCATTTCTGGATGTGGAGTATAGCTGGCAAAAACCGGCCATGTTGCTCCTGGTCTACCTAGCTGACCGAGCCTGCTAATGTTGTTTATATGTTTTAGGGCGCCTTTAAACCAGGTAAGTTAGTGGAATTTCAATATCCTCGAAAGGAATGTATTCCATTGGTGGTTCATCTTCTTTGTAGAAGTGAAACACTTTTATTCTTGGATCTGCTTCAGGGAAGACTATCCATGAATAGAATACCTCTGTATGATGGTATTCATGTGCCTCTATCACAAAAACTACCCTACCACCTCTTGCTGATAGGCCATTTTATAGTGACGGCTTTCCTTAAATTTAGAGGTATGCTTATAGCATCCTCGTCGGTTTCTTGAAAACCTGTTATGTTAAAAGCTACCGGATCAGCTGCAGCTCCACTGTTCTCGGTTTCGCTATCCGTCATTTGGTTGAATGAAAGTTTGCAGAGCAAGTTTCAAGGAAACAAAGATAAGGTGCACAATATTTTGGAACACTGTAACCTTCAACGTTGAACAAACCAAAAAGCTAATACATAGGACTTTTTGTCCTACTCAGCTATGGCGGACATTATCCCTTTACCCACTCCAGACATCTATTGGAGTATTATGGAAAAAGGGGTCTCTGAGAAAAGCACGACTGAGTTACTTTAGTATCTAGCGTTAAATTAGTGCCTTACCAAATGTTGGGCGCCATGTAGTGTAGTTCCTATATCCCCAATAGACTCTGCACATTGGAATAATATATCCTATATATTTGACGTAGGACTTAAGTCAATAGCTCTAGCAAATGTACTAAACTTAATAGTGAGTGCCAGCTAGCTCAGAGGACACTAGAAACTTTCTCGAATTCACAAGAAGGGATTAGTTTGGGAAAACCGCATAAACATGCCAACTTTGTTTCCCCAAGAATAAGAACATATCTCTCAGAGTTGTGGAAACAATAGATAAATATTTTACTCAGTCAATCGTGCATGCTCCGTTCCTACAGAGTTGCAGAGAAATAGTGAGACGGGCGTTTTCAATAAAAGGTTTATTGAACAGTGTTTTTTCTCATGCAAGAGAGGTGAACTGCTACAATTGTTAGACATATTGCAAAGTATAATGCATACAGCAAGAATAGTATAATACAATATTACTGTAATAGCATTGTATGATTTCTAATCCATATAAAAATACATACATAAATAACATAGACTAAAATACTCAACTGGTGCTTCTAAAATACGTCTACCCCAATGTACCTAACCTAGGTCTAGTACGTAGGAAGTAAGTAGTCTAGTAAGTATGGTCTTTGGCATAGGTTTAGTTTTTGCCAAGAATCTACCAAAGGTTTCTCTAGGTTCTAATCAGCTCCATACCTTTAGAATGAAGGAGGTCTGGTATCTCATTTTTGGGGACTCTATTTCCCATTACCCCGCAAGGGGAGTCAGAAACACTGGAGCTTGATTCTCGGCAGGAGAGGGCAGCTTCCTGATCAGTGCATCAGTTGGAGAGTCAGCTTCCTTTGGCACTTGCTGTAGCGAGCTGCGTCGGGCAAGTAGGTCATTGAACTGCTCCGAACCACCGTGCGTTGCTACAGCAAGTGAAGGTATATTTATACCTTGAAGGTGTTTAGGAATGCCATGTTTGACGGGCATATGAACCTCATGAATGAACCCCTAAGGAATAGATGTTCATTGTAAAACTAACTGAGTTCTTGGAGAAATCAATATACAAGCAAGGGGAAGTCCCTAACGGCTTAAACTGTTTTTCCAAGGAATCATTGTGACATTTGGTGAACGGATGGAAGTAGCCATGCCTGTATTTGGGTTGTATGGACTATGCGTAAATAAGGGCTTGATTTCTATGCCTATATAAGGGCAACATGAATTATATCTATATAAGGGCATGAATTGGAAAAATCCATTCGGAATCTAAAACGCCATACAACAGGAGGTTCGCTTAGTGGTAAAGTTAGAAAAAAAAATGAAACCAAACGCAGCGTCCCTGAAGCGGGCCCCACGCTCAGAAGTAAAGTTAAAAAAAAATAAAAATCAAGTGGGGTGTCCCTGAAGTGGGCGCTGAGCTCAGTAGTAAAGTTCAAAAAATTATAATTATAAAACCAAGTGTGGTATCCATGAAGCGGGTCGCTGTGTCCAAAGAGTAACAAATAAAGTGAAAAATATATTCACAAGCATTTGCAATGCAATAGGTCTCAGATTTGTGAAGTTTGTAGCTGTTGCTGGTCTAACTGCCAATGTCTCTACCCTTACAAACATGCCTGGGGTTACGCTGCACCTCTTACCTGGTAAGTGAATTTCTGTGGTCCTCACGGAGCTAAAAAAATGTTGCAGGAGCTCAAATGCATCATGTGGTGCCCTGTAGAAAAGCATGAGATATAGCTTGAATACAAGCAACACTTCCCTGTAAGTTGCGATATGACTCAAGCACAATCTGTCTAAACATCCTTTGACAGAAATGGAAACACAAGTTCTTCACAAAGGCTTGTCTTATGTTCCACTCTCTTTGCAGGATCCAGCGATATCAAAACCGAGGTCCTTCGTTTTTTGCGTAAAATCAGATTAAAAATATTTTTTGCTGACAGTGATGTGGCGAATGAGACTAATACGAGTGGCTTGCGCAATAAATCCACGTTTTGCCCTGATAGCGCATCAATGCAGAATGAGATCCCTCTCTTTGAAGACCAGATTTTGAGAGAAGTTGATGAGTTTAGTAAAAAAAACTTTTTTTAAGCCTAACTTCTCTAAATTAGAGAGGGCAGCACTTAAAGAGCTTACCAACAATCCCCTTACAGTCATTAAACCGGCTGATAAGGGGGGGAGGGATTGCCCTATGGGACGCCATTGATTATGACAATGTGTTACTGAATAAACCGAGAAACCAAGAACTTTACCGTCTGATTACTGATAATCCATCCCGGGCTTAAAATTCCAAATTCTACATCTGACTGCTAAGGTATTTGAAGAAGGTTTAATTTGTAAAAAAGAGTATGAATATTTAAACATCACTACACCTAAAATTCCCAATATTTATGTATTGCCTAAAATCCATAAAAATAAACAACATCCACCGGGGTGGCTGATTATTGCAGCATGTGGGTCCTTGCTAGAACCCCTAGCTAAATATATAGATGTATTTTTTAAGCCGTTCGTACCCTTGACTAAACCTTATATCAGAGATACTAGGCATTTTATTTCCAAGGTTGAAAATTCGATATTTGATAGTGACCAGCAGTTGTTGGTCACTTTCGATATCGAAAGTTTGTACTCCAAATATACCACAGGAGGAAGTCCTATTAGTTTTGGGGACAGTGCTCGACGAGAGACCAAGGCCACATGTAGTACCCACCGATTTTATCTCAGCTCTGGCCAAGATTTGTCTTAAAAAAACTTTTTCACCTTTAAGTACAAGTTGTACATTTAAGTTAAAGGTGTAGCAATGGGATGTTGTTTCGCCCCGGAGATTGCTAATCTTGTAATGGATGCCTTCGAAAGGAATTACATCTTTAATGCCACTACACCTTTCATAACTAATATTGTCCGATGGACCCGTTTCATCAACGATATTTTTATGATATGGTCAGGAACGCAGGAACAACTCTCTTTGTTTCACAATTGGCTCAACACTCGTTCAGTGGACCTGAATTTCTCAATTACTTATAGTAATACCAAAATCAATTTTCTTGATGTGAGTGTATGTAACAACGAAGGGTCCCTAGAAGTATGTCTCTTCACTAAGCCTACAGACCGCAATACGTTATGTCACTTTTCTAGTGGCCATCCCAGATCCTTAAAAGAAAAGTTGCCGTACGGCCAATTTTTAGGGATTCGCCGTAATTGTACCAACAAAATGGACTACTTTGCAAATGCTGAAAAACTACAAACTAAGTTATGTAATCGAGGTTACCCCAGGAAACTGGTTAGAACGGCGTTAAAAAGAGCGTGGTTTACCCCCAGAGATACCTTACTAACGCCAAAGGAAAAACAGACATCTGACCGGATAACATGTGTGTTAATGTATAATCCTAAAGCAAACAGATTATTTTAAGGAACTGGAGACTTATTCAGCAATTTGACATCCCCAAACCTTTGTTCGCATTCCGTAAAGGAAAGAATATACGGAAACACTTAGTGAAAGCAGCTCGGGAGACACCACCCAAGGGCAACATAAGAAACATGTTAGGTCTTTCACCAGTGGTCGGACATTTTAAATGTAATAGCTGTGGGGTGTGCCCACATACGACCAATTCAAAGTTTGTGATGTTGAACAATATTAACCAAAACAATTTTTCTAACTTTAATACAAGAAATGTTGTGTATTCTCTTAAATGTCCTTGCGATAAGGTTTATATAGGACAAACGACGCAGACAGTGAAATTGAGGATAATGAACACCAATCCAGAATCCGTTGTAAAACACAGGGGGCCTCTTTATTTCAGCACTTCAGTGAGCAGAATTATAATGAAAACGACATCAGGTGGTCAGTGCTGTTGGTGGTAAAATCCCAAAATAAGGTGACCTTACAAATTAACTTAACCTCTTGCATGCTGATGACGGCCCCCAGCCGTCATGCACTACAGTGCTCGTGTGCTGATGACGGCTGGGGGCCGTCATGACCGCACCCGCGATTAAATCTTCAGCACGGGAGCGGAATCAGCCCTGCATGGAAGGGGTTAAATAGACTGGAAGCGCAGATGATAGCAAAGTACTATACTACAAGGCAGGGTCTGAATGATTGTGATGACATATGGGCACTTATCTGAAGTTTACTTCTTTGGTGATACTCTGATACAATAGAGATTGAGTTATAGATCTGTATGCACTGTTTGTATTATATATTTTGTACAGCCAAGCGTTTGTGCTTGTTTCCCATTGATCTGATGCATGTATTTGTATATACTTTTGTACATATCTGTATGATTTGTTTGATGAAATAATATAATTATCCATGTTATTTTTATATATACACCACTATTTAATTTGTCCATAGAATGGAAGTCAATCTCTGTGCTGTCATTTGATCCATCTTGGTGCCACCATTTACTGAGATTAGAATGGATTGAACCTTATGGAGGGTTTCTTTTGTATTTATATTCTATTCTATTAGAACCCCTGTGGCTTGGGACTCCCACTTTGTTCTAGCGCATGGGTAGTCCTTCTGGATCTCTTGATTTTTTTGTGTATATGTTACACTCTAGAATGCCTCCCGCCTCCCCCCGCTCCCTCATTCCACCTTGTCTGGAATGTATTTTGTGCTGGTGGTTCCGCCGTGTATTAGTCCCTTTTTGATGGTTGTGCTAGCTCCAGTAACAATGGTGTCGGAGTCCGCTGTTTATTTTGTTGCGAGAAACGTATGCAGATCACGTGGGACGCCCAGTCCCGATCACATGGGACGTGAAGTTTTGTATTTCAATGGCGCCCGTCCAAGTTGCTGGTGCGCGTCTGGAGGGAGCAGTAAAGGAGATCCCTGCCTGTGTTTTACTCACTATCGTTTGAAGGTACGTTTGAAATCCTTCGTGAGTTTAGTGTAGATTGTTTCCAGCATTTAGTGGACGTAGCTACTAACCGATGCCTGGTCCTTCATTTAGTTTTTTGTTTCTCGGCAGATTGGTTTCGCTACGAGGTGTGGTTTACCTCCGTGGGGCGCCTTATGAACCTGATTAATTCTGCGTTTAAGGTAGGAGACAAGCACAGACCTAGAAAGTTGTACCTTAACCCGGATAGGTTGTATTTAGAAAGTTGTATCTTAGTCCGGATATGTGTTGGTCTTACATATTTTTGGCATACTGTGTGGTTTTTTAATTCAGTGCTCTTCATGAGAAGTCCCCGGGTGCGAGTTTTTTGGCACCGTGATTCGTGGGATGTCTGTGAGTCCTTACTATATATACTTTTTCTTTTGCCCACACACAAGGAGGGTTAGCAAGGTACCTATGTTTGGAGGTGTATGGTTTCACTTCCCTTGAGAGATTTGGACACTTTTTTAATGGCACTCTGGTGTGTGTAGAGGAATCTTGACTCTGGGGAGCTTTTTGTCTCCCAGAATGTAAATATGTAGTGTAATATTGCATGCTGGTCCTTACACACGCTTGGTGTTTGGTTGGTGGTTCTGAGCCCTTTTAGTCTTTACTTCACACACTTATTTAGTTTTTGGTGAGTCTTGTTTTGGATCATGGTGGCACAGAGATTTGTGACAGCTATAATATAGGTGTAATACCTTATGTTTTACTTTTTGTATATCTATTTAGGACGTTTGTTCACCCTTGTCCTGAGGAGGCCATGAGTTTTAGAGGCCGAAACGCGGTTGCGTCGACTTGCCCCATGATATAAGAGGAGTCTGAGGATACCTTCTGTACTATATCCATTGATGATTCACACAACCTTTAAATTAAGGTTCAGGACTTACAATACCCGATTGTGTTATATAGAACTACCTCTTAGTGTACTCCCTGAATGAATAGGGGGACATTTTATTGATTAGTTGTGACCTTCAGGGTGAAATAGAGTTATTGTGTATAGGTATATTGTTTGTCTTTTGTGTTATTTGTATATCATTTTTGTAGATATATGTGTGTATATATATATATATGCAGTCCAGAGATACTGTGACAGATGACAGGAGTTTCCAACCCGAAAAAAACACAGCTCCACGAACTCAGGATGCAATATCTGCAATATTTTTATTTTTAGCAAAACAATGGCAGTTCCACTCAACGCGTTTGAGACCTACGTCTCTTGGTCACGAGTGTAGTTGGTGGTTAAGGCATTGGTGTTTAAACAATCGTGACGTGCTCAAAGTGAACAACACTATAAACAGACCTCCGTTCACTGTTGTGGTACACATGTGCAAATGAAAAAATAACAAGAAATAAATGATCTTAACTGCTAGTGCATTAACTTTCATTCCATATTCTTAAATGTTGTGCAATTTAGAAAAAAATTATTATAAAGCGTCATACGAACAAAACGGGCCAAAGAGTACAGGTATATGTTTGCTGGTGCTTGTAGTTCATAAAGAAGCATAACACGCTCTTAAGTGGGAATGCTTGTGCATTACAGGGATTGCGCCCAAGCGCGCTGATCACTTTTCCCAACAACTGCACAAATGCCTCTGCATTTAAAAAAATGATGTATATTGCTTTGAGTGCACCACAACGTGTGCCCTCCGTATTTTGTTCAGTATTTGATAATTCCAAGCATTTTTAAAAAAAAATTTAAACATTTTTCACATTTTCAAACATTTTTAAAACGGGTTCAGCCCTAGTGGGCTGACATACATTTTCTTGAAATCCTGTGCCACTAGTCAGAAAATAAACAATTAAAAAATCAATACTTTTGCTCTTGCACATTTCTTCAACTCCCTGTTTACAGGAACATCTGAAAAAATATAAACAATACTTAATGTCGGACAACATAACCACTAACAAAAGACTAACAAGACTAAAACTCATACAATAATAACAATGGTACGAGCATCTAATGGCCTAGCTAATTTGGATTTAAGATGGGAACACTCCCTGGAGAACACTAAAAACTATATTATATGACTTATACTGATTTCTTTAAAATGTGTTTCACAAGTTTTAACGACAATACTTCCGGAAAATAAAATGTTCTAGATTTTGAACTATCCTAGCCCAAATGTACTGCAAGCTCCTCATCACAGTTATGCCCTATCGGTGCTAGTGTCTTGTACTGGATGATTAATCTAGATTCAAGCCACCGTAGGCACTGTACTCTATTGTCGCCCCTTTCATTAAGTTTGACAGAGTCTAATACACAAAAACTCAAGAGATTTGTGTCTTGTTTGTGGTGACTCTGAAAATGGCGGGCCATAGGGTACTGTTTGTCGTCATTTTTGATCGCTCGCAGATGTTCCAGGATCCTGATCTTAGCTTTGTGGATTGTGCTGCCAATGTATGCTTTTTTACATGGGCAGAACAATGCATAAACTGCAAATTCAGTGTTGCAGGAAGTGTGATCTTTAATGCGGTAAACTTCACCACCGGGTGATAATCTGACTTCTTTAAGATTCTTACTATTCTTACACGCTTTACACTTCCTACATGTGTAGAAGCCATGTTTCCCCAAAATCCTCCTTTTTGGTGGTTCAACTGCTCTACAAAGTAGGTCTTTGAGTGATCTAGCTCTCCTAAATGTAACTTGTGGAGACACTTCTACGAATTTAACTAAATCTGGATCCGAGTGAAGTATTGGCCAGAATTTTGCAAGTCCTTTCCGAACCTTGAATGCCTGATTGCTATATGTCGTAATGAATCAGTTTTTTCCAGACGTTTCTTTTGATGGATCAATTTTCTCTTTTTTGACTAGTAGTGATTCACTTGACCTTTCGGCCACAACACGTTTAGCATTGTTGACAACTTTAGGTAAGTAACCTCTCGAAAGAAATCTCTTAGTCATTATGGATTCTTCAGTTTTGTAACTTTGTTCTGTGCTACAGTTGCGTTTCGCACGTAACAGTTCACCCACAGGAATACTATTAATCAGTGAGCTCGGATGGCAACTGCGTGCATGCAGGATACTATTGCCTGAAGTAGACTTCCTAAACAGAGAACTTTCCAATTTCGTGTTTTCCACTTTCAACTTTAAGTCTAGGAACTCTAAGGTCTCGCTGGACCACTGGCTTGTCAGGTGGAGATTAAACGTGTTAACATTCAGTAACTTTTTTAAGTTCAAGATACATTTTATTTGGTAATAAAAAAGAAACAACAAGGTGTCAGCATGGAATGCAGTAAAAATATACAACATTGAAAAACTGTAGTATGTAAAGCAAGCATGAAATTGCAAATAGTAATAAAAGCAAAATCTGGACATTAAGAATCAAAAAGGGAAAAAGAAAAGGAGTAATAAACAATGATCATAAAAGCATGAAAGTAGCTGAGGAAATTGAAAAGCAATACAGTAGAAAAAAGAAAAATGGAATGTATTGAGCAATTAAGGAGGTTTAAGAACTTCTTGTTGTGAGGGAAGTAAAGTAAACTTGCGAGCTGCACAAGAATCCAAATAAAGCGTGACAGGAAGCCATAAGTCCATGCGTTTTGTAGCCATGTTAGCCGGGAAGACAAAGGCAGTATCAAGTCTATGGTTATGGCAAACGTTGAACCACCACGCCTTAAAAGAAATTTTGGAAGAGTCTTTCCAGTTTACCGTGATCTGCTGGAATGCAGCGGCCAACAGTAAATCAATAATTTGGGGTTTCAGTTCAACATCATTCCAACAGGGGGAGAGGCTTCCTAGAAAAATGTTAACATCAGAAAAAGGAATGCATGTATGATATATAACATTAACTTGAGCCCAAACCTGTAACCAGAAATCATGAACAGAGGCACACGAGAATGACATGTGAAATAATGTTGCATGCGATGAGGAGCAAGACCAACATGTATGAGAGGTATTTGGGAAACGTTTATGAAGAGCAGAGGGTGTATAGAGAAGCCTGTTATAAATGAAAAACAAGGATTGCGTCAAAGTGGCTGATCTCGATGATTTGCGGATTTTGTTCCATATCTTATCCCATAGTGAGATTGGCCAAGAAATGGAGAAATCCTGTTCCCAACACTCCTCTACCTTGGATTTGGGCCTGATAGGATCAGTAGTGCGAAGATATACATAGATGGAAGAGGCCTTAGGAGTAGTGCGTAAAAAAGAATGAAATAAAGTGGTGGAATTAGGAGTAATGGGAGAGGAGGGTAGTCGAGACAGTCGAATGTAAACTGCTAAAGTAGCCTCTTTAAGCAGGTGGTAGTTGCGGGAGGAGGAGGCAGATAAACCATAAAGGGAGCGGAGAGTAGCAAAAGGTATAAAAGAGGATTGAGAAAAAAGTTGGGAGATCCATATCAACCCCTTGCGGTGCCACGTTTTCCAAAAGAAGGGTTTGTTGCGAATAAGGAGGGTGGTATTATGCCAGATAGTGGAAGAGAGAAAGTCAGCAAGCGTAGAGGGAGGGTGGTGGGAGGAAGAAAGGTGCAATTTAGTAGTGAATTTGTGTATAGGGGTAGAGATAGAGGAGGGTTTGCGTGAGAAGGAGAGATACTCAGAAAACGAAAAGGGGGAGAGAAGAAGGCGTTCGAATTTAGTCCAAAGAGGGCATTCAGTAACTTAACAAACTTAAAAGCTTCAGTTTCTGTACCCTTCCATACCACAAAACTATCATCAATTTACCTGACCCATTTGGCCACCTTTTCTGGCAACATTGACTATACATAAACTACTCTCTCTTCCCAGAACCCCTTAAAGAGACCTGCAAAAGATGGAACAAAGCAGGTCCCCATAGATGTTCTGAGGGTTTGTCTGTAAACTTTGCAATCCAAGAGAAAGTAATTCTCTTTGAGACAAATATCCATAATTTCTAAAAGCATTTCCGTGTGGTGTAAGTGTGAAATTGATCTTTCGGACAAAAAATATCTACATGCACTCAAACCCAAATCATGGGGAATGCACGTATACAAACTTGTGACATCAAGAGAAAGCAAAGAGTAATCGTCATTCCATGCAATGTTGTCTAAACACCTCAAAAATCCCCTGAATCTCTGACATATGAGGGTAATTTTCGAACCAGACCCTGTAAAAAATGATCAACATATCTCAATGTGTTCTCCAAACAACTACCTTTGGACGAGACTATGGGTCTCCCTGGTGAATTATCTTTGTTTTTTTGGATTTTAGGCGGTAAATAGAGTGCTGGTAATCTGGGAAATTTGCACTCAAGAAATGTATTCACTTCCTTCTCAAGTAAACCTTTGGTATTCCAGGAAGATAATTTTTCATTAAATAATCTAACAGAATGCTCATATTCCATTCTGTTGCTCCTACAGTATTTCGAAGCGTCTGCCAGTTGTTTTAAACCTTCTTCTATGTACTTGGTTCTAGATAACACCACAACGTTACCACCTTTGTCGGATTTTTTAATCACAATTGAATTATCATCTTTCAGTTCATCTATTGCTTTTCTTTGTTTTGGCGTCACATTGCTCCAACCTTTGTAGCTTTTATCATTTGAAATTCTGGAAAACACCTTGCTTACACTCTTTTCAAAAACGTCAATGACATCATTCTTGATTTGGGGCAAGAAAATTGACTTAGGTCTCAAGTTACTTCTTGCACTCATCTCAAGTGAAACATTCTCATTAATTAAATCACAAAAGGGATCACTCTTTTCTACTACATTACCTGCTAATCCATTAAGCGAATGCAACAATTCCACATCGGCAATGCAAATATCACTTTGTTTTTCTTCAACTGCCTTTTTGTCTTCTGTTATTTTAGTTGCATACCATTTTCTTATGCGTAGTTTTCTAGTAAAGAAGAAAAAATCTACACGACTCTGGGTGTAATTAAACATGCTAGAAGGACAAAAAGTAAGGCCCATTGATAAAAGTTCTACCTCGTAGTCTGAGAGTTATCTCTCTGAGAGATTAATCACTGTCATTTTCTCCATCATTTCGCCTTCAGTTGGCCCCTTGTCCGTCTTCCCACGGGGCTTCCCGATTCTCCTACTATAGAACTGGTGTTTTTTGATCCTCCTCTGCCTCCTCTTCTTTGACTTTGAAATCCTCCTCGTCTGCCGTTTGTTTGTCTCTCCTTCATTACTAGGTCGAACTCCGTTAAAACACTGGTTTTTACTCCAGAGAACTTTGATCTAGCAGAAAAGTCACTGCCACTTGTTAGACTTCTCTCTGTTAGAATTTCATTCCTTTGCTGTTCTTCTGTTGTCTCAGTGTTAGATCCAGTTTTTGGTATGTTTGTCGTAGTAGCAGTCTGGCCTCTTTGTCATACTTTTTGGCGAAGGTAATTATTTGACCTTTCTGATAGACAACTAAATCTCTCTGGAATTTCCTTTGCTTTTTTTAATTTGATCTCATCTTCAATTTTATTCAGTTTAGTTTCCATTTTTTCCATCTCTTTACAAAATTTCTCTTCACCACACACTTTTTTTTAATTCTTCCGTCAATTCTTCAATTTCCATGGCCAGTCTTTCTAACTCTTTGGCTGCAAACTTAACTAACATTTGTAGCATATTTGTTGAACAAACATGATTGTTTGCTGCCCAATCTGCCACCAATTCTGGGTCAGGGTTACTGAACGTGGGGGTAATGAAAATTCATAGGCCCCTAGGCATTCTTCCTACTTCAATGTATTTTTGCAATGTAGTGGCTTCCCTTATTCTGTTCGATTTTCAGTGCTCTCCATAATTTGTCCCAAAGTATTTTCATAGTGGATGTTATTGCAGTTGTGCCATTATCTCTGCTCGTACTCGCGCTTTCATCGAGGCTACATTTATCAAACATCTTGTCTGGGGCCTCGGCGCGGTTGCTGTGTCTGGATCTAGCCATTATAAATCTTGCACCAATTCTTGCGTTAAGCTGAAATGCTGGCAAAAAAGTAAGCCAAACTTACTTGGATCTTTTCCGCCCCCCGTCTTCAAGGTCTACTCAAATGTCAGCACTCTGCTCGTGCCAGGAATGTATATATATACATATATATATATATTCTTCCACAGCGACACAATTCAACCAACAAAACAGGCACACTTGTGGGTCAACAACGGCCAAATTTATTTAAGAGGTCTCCCCCCAGGTGCTGACAGACGCGTTTCGGCGTAAAACGCCTTTCTCAATTACATTGGTGCCGCCGTGGAAGAAAATATCGCAGCTCACCACCGTGAGGTTTGCACCCAGGATGAGTGGTGCAGCGGCGGTGATCTCTGTGCATATATATATATATATGTGTGTATATTGTATGCATTATAAAAAAAGATGACCTTTGCATCCAGAATTACTAGAAAATAAAATTGGTAACCTTACTACGATTAGGTGTGCGATCACTTTGTATATATAAAAAACTATAGTGCTTACCTACTAGTTAAAGCAGACTGTGTAACAAGCTAAGTATAAGGTCCAGTCCTTATGGGCGGTAACAAATGGCGACAAGGAGGTACCCAGGAGGGACTGAAAAGACTCAAAATGAATCTGAAGCCAGCGTTTACAAGAGACAATGATGCAAGCCAATTAAAAATATAGGCCGAGAGTGGGCGGGGCTCCCACTGCATATATTATTACAGCATGCCTTGCAGAGATAGCGGTGCATGCACCCTGCCGCTAGTCTTGACCTAAAAACAATATATGCTGCTAATACAGGGGTCCCCTTACTTCCTATATGGCGGCAGCACGTCTCATCCAGGTCAATGTAGGAAGTGCTGACTCTGTCCTGGCCTGAGTTGAATGGACAAAAGGAAGCGCAAAAGTAAGAGGCACCACGTGACCTCAGGAATGGATAATATAGCAAAAACTAAAATGCTGACCTTTTGGCGTTCAAGTGGAGTAATTGAAAAAAGGATCATATTGCGCATGTAAAAACGAAAAACATAGAGAAAAACACCTGTAGTGCACATGAACGTGTATATGTTTGTTTGTTTGGGGGACCTGTGTGTCTGGAAAAGCAGGTCTAGATTAGTAAAAGAGACACAGCCTCCATTATTTAATGAAGTAGCATTTTTTAAGTTTAAGCTTGCCGTGCTGTAGAAAAAAACAACAACGTTGTAAGCAGTCCCCCCTTGCCTTGCATGCCGCTTGCTCCGACCACCGCTGGCCTGGGCTCCGAAGAGTTCCTGTCTGCCGAGCAGAAGAAAATTATTTGCAGAGAGCTGTATGTAATTTAAATAAATTAAAAAAACAATTGGAAGGTGAGGGCAAAACAAAAAAAGGCATGAAGGCGCCATGTTAAAGATAAAGTTCAATGCGGTGCTGCCCGTTAAAAAAAATGTTTTATGGACAGAAACAGTTGCGGGAGAACATGTCCTGTCTGCAATAGCAGGCAGGAGAAAAGTATTTAAGAATATAGTGCTCAAGGCTGTATTTAAAATATCCCAATTAACAACACGTTACAGTGGGTGTCCTCATGGGAGTATACAACAGGAAAAAAGGTGGTACTAAGGAGGGATTACTAAGCCTATTGACCAATGAGAAGCCACCATTTACCAAGGATTATGACAGCAACCAAATTGCTGGAAAGTGTGCAGAGCTTCACGTCCATATATTGAATTCAGCATGTCTCAAAGAGATAGCACAAGCACTGCCTAGGCTTAAAAAGGACCTAGAAAGTAAATCTAGGATACAAACATTGCTGCTGTCAAAGGAGCCAATAGGTTGAGTGCTGGGTTAGTCATGGGAATTTAGCACCTCTGAGAACGCATAGCCCGCATGTCAGTCCAGAGCCAGCAGAAAGGAGCTGTGTCCTCAATAATGGAATTTCAGCACGGGACGCTTGTTATTTCATTGGAGTTTGCTAAGAAGAATGGAAAATAAGCTCAAAAGAAACGTAATCACCACATTTATGATAGAAGTCTTGTAAAGATCTGTACACCAAACATTGCCAGCCAAAAGTGATGGGAGTGGTGAGTGCATCGGACTAAATAGCGAAGGCGAAAGCTAAAAGGCATTTAGCACGCTTCAAAAACGCCTCCATTCAGTCTTGTGTCCCCTCTTTCCCCTTTTCCCTCTCGACCCCCTTCCGCCTCTCCCCATAGATAGCCCCAGATATGCCCATGCACCTGGGAGAGCCACAATCCACCAGGGACTTGGCAGGACTCTTCTGCTCTATTCGGGGACGGCCGGGCACCCTTCGTCTGCTCCGCCGCGTAGAACGCCCGTTCTTCTCTCCCTCTCGCTGTGATCCCTCTGCTCAAAAATCGCATCTACTCCTTGCTTCCCACTCCCTGGAGTTTCTCATCTCTCCTCCCGCGCTGCCTTATATCTCGTCTCCTCCTCTGATCGCACTTCCTCATAAGCCACGTGACCTCCCATGTGGGCCGCCTCAGAGGTATTCCTAAAGGGCCTGCATCCGTTGTTCGTCTCCTAGGTCAATCGAAGGTACGTCCGCAACTGCACTCCACATGGGCAGCAAGTAAAGGAGGCGAGAGATGTGAGACGGAATGGAATCCTTGTCTTCCGTCTCTGGTATTCCATCATCCATGACAGGGACTTCCTGACAGTAACCTGACTCTTTTTCAACACGGCTGATAAAGCATTTAAAAACACTAATATACAATAGTCTAAATGGCTAATGATAGTGGCCTGGATGTGGGCATGACCAGCCAGCTGTTGTGCAGTTCCTATAAATACTATACAGGATCTGCACGTTCAGACAGCATACACTGGAGGATTAGTGTCAGACTGACTCTGTACACCCCCACCGGGTATGTTGGCCTTCTTTATCAGCTAGCTCACAGTGCCACTAGAATCTCCTCTTACCGGGGAAAGAATAGTTCTACGCTCACAGTGCCACTAGAATCTCCTCTTACCGGGGAGAGAATAGTTCTACGCAACCAAAATGAAAAGTTATGAATAATAACAGGAAAGAATATGATTCCTCAGTTAAGGTTTATTCATATGCACCCTAACCATCAGCTAACAGCCATCAACTGACACTACAAGAATCCCTTATACAGAACATTCTAAGTTCCATAGAATCCACAAGTAATAGCAATGGAGAGAATACTACACATCCTCTTTCTTATAATAAAAGCTGAAATGATACTAAAAAGAACTAAGAAGAAAAACATGAGAGAATAAACATTCAAAATGAGCACAGAATACAATGTTAAAATAATCATGCGGAAAACATAAAGAAATCCTTATCTTGTATAGTCCTTTAGATAAGAAGGAACTCTCTTTACGCGAGAACTAAGTCTTTGCTGAGTTACATTTGTATCATCACAACAAACAGAATTCTTTACATTAGCTTTATCAAGAATCGTGAAATCCTTAACAATGGCAACACGATTTAAATTCCAAATCTTACCATTTTCCAATTTGACTGAGTTTTTAAAACATTTTATGACATGCATTGGTGTAGAGTATTTTGACCAAGCCAAAGCACCTACAGGTGCTCTGACCCTAACTACATCACCAACTTCTATCTTCCCTTCCTTTACTCTTTTCCTTTCATCATAGCATATTTTATTTCTTAGCTGAACTTTCACCACTCTATCCCTCCAATCACCAATTCCATTATTGATTAAACCTTTACCCCAACACATCCAAGCTGGACTCAAACTTGTGTTGGGAATTCTCCCTTTAAATAATTCAAATGGAGTTTTCTTAGTTGTCATTTGAGGTGAAAATCTATGAGCTAGAATGCACTTTTGCAACTCCTCCTTCCAATCCAAAGAATTTACTCTGGAAAGCTGAACATCTTCTTTTATCACCCTATTGAACCTTTCCACAGTTCCATTAGTTTCTGGGTGATAAACAGAAGATCTTTTATGTTTTTTTCCACAAGACATTAAAAATTCTGACATCATGCTCGAACAAAATTGTGGACCATTATCCGATAAAAGAGATTTTGGAAAACCTTCCCTTCTAAAAAGAAATTTGAGAAAAGAGATGACACATGAAGAAGTAACTTCAGAAACAGAAGAAACTTCCACCCACCTAGAATAAAGATCAATCAATACTATCAGATAAGGTGTACGATGCTCACCAGAAAGAGGACCTATAATATCTATCACAATATCTTCCCAAGGACCTGTTGGAAGATTGCGACAAACCATAGGAGTTGTACGTGAAATTAAAATGTTGTCACTTACTCTACATTGCAAACACTCTCTCACCTCCCTTTCTATTTCCTGATCCATTCCTGGCCACCAAAATGAACACCGAATTCTTTCCTTGGTCTTAACAATTCCTAGATGACCCTGATGAGCCTCATCAATCAATCTTTTCCTCAAAGAACTTGGAGGAATTAATTTAGTACCTCTCAAAAGAATTCCATTCTCCACTGATAACTAATTTTCAACTAAATGCCATACCTTCTCAAAAGAGCTATCCCAATTAACTTTCCCTTTGACCTTATCAATTATTTTCCCAATTTCAACATCCTTACCAATTTCCTCCAACCACTCATCTTCAAGTATAGCACCAGAGGTAATCTCACATACATTTACTTCATCTTCACATATTTCATCTTCACCATCCACTCCCTCAACTTCATCAACCAAACGTGATAGACAATCAGCAAATACATTGTCAACTCCTGGTATATAAACAACACTGAAATTAAACTCCTGAAGTCCAATTACCCATTTTAGAATCCTTGACGAAACACTGTCCAAACCTTTCATCATAAAAATCTCCCTTAATGGCTTATGATCTGTACAGACTGTGAACCTCATACCCCATAGAAAATTCTTAAACTTTCTCAGTGCCCAATATATAGCCAGGGCCTCCTTCTCTATAACCGAATAGTTCAGTTCCGAGCCCCTCAAACTCCTAGAGGCACAAGCAACCAGTTTCTCTTGACCATTCCTCCTTTGTTTAAAAACAGCACCTACACCCTTTGAACTAGCATCCATTACTACAAAAGTCTCATCAAAGGGTACAAATGCTTGCAAATCTGGAGTATCAACCAAATCCTTTTTAATATCACTAAACTCTCTTTGACATTCTTCTGTCCACTTAAACTCCTTATTCTTACCTAGAAGATTTCTCAAATTGCTTGTTTTACCTGCTAGATTGTTTATACATTTTCCATAGTATTCAACCATGCCAAGAAATGATACCACCTCTTCCTTGTTTTTTGGTGATACCAACTTTTCAATAGTCTCAACCAATTCTTTTTTAGGTGCGATTCCAAGTGCTGAAATATGATGTCCCAAATAATTCACCTCATTGACCGAGAACCTACATTTTTCATATCTCAACGTCAAACCAGCATTTTCTAACCTTTTTAACACCATTCTTAGAGTCCTGTCATTATCTTGTTGATTTACACCAAATATTAACAGGTCATCCTGATAACATTTTACAGATCTAATCCCTTTCAAAATTGAATGCATGACCCGTTGAAAGACTGACGCAGCGGACACAAGACCAAACGGCATTCTTTTATATTTGAAAGCACCCATCGGCGTTATAAATGCCGTTAGATCCTGTAATTCCTGCGTCAACTCTATTTGATGGTATGCCTGTATTAGATCTAAGGTTGTAAACACTTTTGAGTCACCTAGAGATGTTAATAGTCCATCTATATTAGGCAGAGGAAACTTATCTACTACAACTTCCCTGTTTAAAGATCTCAAATCACAGCAGAGTCTTATGGGTTTGTTAGCGACAACAATTGGCGCCAACCATTCAGTAGCTTCTACAGAAGTAATGCTGTCTTGTTTTTGCAATTTCTTTAGTTCTTGCTCCACCTTCTCTTGTATAGCAATAGGAATTCTCCTAACTTTTGCAATTACAGGTAGAGCATCTTTTTTTAATTTTATACCATGTTTATAGCCTTTTAAACATCCCAACTCTTTACGAAAAAGTTCAGGAAATTCTTCCATAAATGTGTTCACTTCAGATTCTACTTCTTGAATTTGCACTTGAGGATCAGAGTTTGGATTCAAAAGTACACCCAATAAGCGTTGATGAGGCTACCCAATCAAAGAATCACCAACCTTTGAAACATAGATCTTTCCCACAATTATTCTTTTCCCCAATTCAATGGTTGCATTAAAATAACCCATCATGGTAATAGGTGCACCTCCATATCCTCCTGGACACACATCCATTCCACTAAGCTTATTTTTACTTTTGAAATGTTCCTCATAAATTTCTTTTGAAATAATTGTAATACGTGTCAAATTTCACCTCTATTTCTGTATCATCAATCTTGATGATACCAGAGGGATGATCTTTCTCATCTTTAACTTTAATTTGACATATAACCTCCTTTATCTCTTTGTTAACCACTTTTCTTTCCTTTGTTTTACAAAATTTTACAAAGTGTCCCTTTTTACCACAGCCATGACAAACAAAACTCATAGCTGGACAAAACTTAGAGTTGGCCTTATGAACTGACCTTCCACATCTAAAACAGGTAATACTAGCCACGTTAGTTTCTTCTTTGCTCATATTTTTTACAACAGGCTTTACTTCTTTAATTTGAGAAACATCATCCTTAACCTCTTCCACCTTTTCTTCAACCTTACCTTTGTCATTTTTCAACTCATTTACACATTTCAACATATGTTCTACTCTTTGTGCAATACCAATTACTTCTTCCAAAGGTAGGTCATCCTTGAGCCACAACTCTTCCCTGATCTTATCCTCTCTACACTTCAAAACATATTGATCTCTTATACGTTCCTCATTTGCACCACCAAGCTTACAGGTAGAAGACAATTTCCTTAGGGCAGTTATATATTCTTCCACTGACTCATCTTTTCCCTGTTGACGTTTCCCAAAATGATATCTTTCCATAATGGTACTCACACGTGGTAGATAACGTTTATCCAATTGCAATAAACATATTTCATATTCATCCAAACCCCTTTGCTCTTGTTGAGACAAATCCGGTAAATGTTCAAGCACCTCCTGCCCCTCACCCCCAAGACAATGTAACAACAACAAATGTTTCCTTTCCGCACTTAAATTAGTACCACATACTTTTGCATAATGTGCAAATATCTTTTTCCACTTACTCCATTTGACTCACCTGGATCATTCAAGAAAAATGGAGGTGTTGTCACATTCTGCATTTTCTTAACTTGTAATGTTTAACCTTATTATACACTTTTTTTTAAATCAATTGTCAATTTTCGAACACTTAAACTAAACAAAAATGTTCATGGCAGTGCATAAAGTATTCATAATAAATACAAAATAAAAAAAAATACTATATGTTTCCTTCCTTAACTAAGATAATAATGTTTCATACAACTTAGTGAATAATATTCAACAATAACGCTAAACCTACAATATTGCACAATTATTGATATTAAAATCACTTCCTTTGTATACTACGAACTTATCCGGTTTACAGATATGCTTCTTTCTTCTTAGAAAACGTTTCTTCCTCACACGGTGTCTTCAAATTGCATATAATAAGTTCCTTCAAACAAAAATAACAATAAAATTAAAACGATCTCAAATATTTTCACATTTCTCTTCCGTGCGCAACGACATTTCCTCAAACAACGACCTTTGCCACTCCTGCGCAATGACGTATCCTCACACAGCGTCCTTGGTTACTTCTGAAGACGTTGCTCTTCACCAGACGTTTGCCGAATCCCACAGCCTGATTCTACCACGTCATCACTCGGCACAAACTCTCTACCAGGAAGAAGCTTCTCAGTCGAACAAAGCGATAACGGTCGAACAAAACGGTCAACTCCTCTCCTCAAAGAGCAATAAGAATGCGCCGTTTTTCTTTAATCCAGTTTACACTTTCAAAATTATTCCGCAGATGCTTTTCGATTTTAATAATTCCTCCAATTCCTTCCCTTCCTCCACCTTTAAAATTACTGCCGCTGGGGAACCTCAAATCTTCCCTTTTTAAGAACTGCTGCCGCTGGGGAAGTTCATACATGGATTCACATGCACTCCGGTTACAATTCAAAATCACAGAAATCGTTTTTCATTCTCTTTAGGATATAGTAGATTTTCCTTGAAATTTTCAGTCATTCAAATGTACAAAGTACCTAGCTTGATGTTAAGGTGCTCCTTACTTATTCAGCATCCCGTCCTCGTCGCCAATGAAAAGTTATGAATAATAACAGTAAAGAATATGATTCCTCAGTTAAGGTTTATTCATATGCACCCTAACCATCAGCTAACAGCCAGCAACTGACACTACAAGAATCCCTCATTCAGAACATTCTAAGTTCCATAGAATCCACAAGTAATAGCAATGGAGAGAATACTACACATGACAATCCTGATCCCTCAGGATCGTGGAAACAATTTTCTACCCTTTCGCTCAGTCACTCGTGCTTACTTAGTCTATCTCAGAGAGATACAAAAAATAAACAGGCTGGGCATTTTCAATAAGAATTTATTGAACAGTTGTTATACTGGTGTAAAAGAGATGAGCTGCCGAAACCGTTAGACAGTAAAATATATAGATGATTAGCAGAACTATAAAGGTATACGGATGGTAAAGCTGTACCATATTGCAGTAATCAGGAATAGATATACAAGTATATAAAACACATGATAATAAAAGTGCATACTACAATGCCTCCCTAACTAGATGTACCTAAGTGTACTTAGCATGTGTGTAGGTGTTAAGTCAAGAATCTCTCTAGGATTTAGTCAACCCCATTACTTGAAGTGAGAGACTGTGGGACCCTGTCCTGGTCTCGAGTTGGACACCCCGCGAAGGATGTTAGACCGCTGCAAGCTGGAGTGTCTGCATTCAGGGACCTCAGCTTCTCTGGTCAGTGTGTCAGCCGGGAAGTCTTGGTCTCCTCTGTCTATCCTAGCAAGATGCGATGTATATATAACCATAGGTCTCCCCAGGGGTCCTACCTCGCTATGTTACTGTGTCGGCCTAAGGATGACGTCAGGCATAAATTTTATACATAAATATTATACAGGAGATGGTAGTCCTGCTGTGCTTCCAAGAAACCTTATGCATAATGTATGAGATTCGAACTGGGGAAAACCCGTGTGCTGAAGGCAGTGTTGAATCTAGGAAAAAGGTCAGTCACTGTAAACCAATCTAAGTATAATGTAGGGAAGAATATAGTTGAAGGATTATTACCTGGGCCTATATTAGGGTACCTATATGGAATATGGCGGACACGGACTATCACTGCTCCATGCCCAGCCCTCACAGACACAAACATCTGTGCTGGCAGAACTACACCCAGATTCTACAACCCTGCCTAGCCCATCCCCCATTTGGCCCCCACACTAGTGCAGTCATCTCAACTCCTCTCAGCTCAGTGCTATGGCCATCATGACAAATGGGTGGTAGAAAGTGGCCCCCTTGGGAGGTTCTCTGGGATCGCTAAGAACTCACCTCTCGCCTGAAGCACTGCTGCATCTTCAGCCGGTGAGTGGGGCCCATTCCTCCTGGGGTTGCTCCGCCTGGTGATTGCCCCCGATGTGCTGCAGGGCCACATTGGCTGTGCAGGGCCCTAGCCTACATTGACAGTTGTGGATGCCACAGGTAGCCTTTTTTGAGCTTGCATTGCTGGGAGGTGGGCTGTCCCTCCCCGACACAGGAAAACCGATTGAGGCCGGGACCCTTCCTACTCATGGCCCTCTGTTCATGGGCTGTAATGGGACAGGGGATCCCAATGGCCTGCACAACCGACTAACCCTCTCATTCCCCTGATTGAGGCCTATCTGCAACCTTTCCCCTGCTGCTGGATCCATCCATATAGCCCCACCTACTTCACTCTGTGCCTACGCAGTCATTCCTGATTCAGTAATGTTCTTGAGCATCTGCATGTGCCGGCCACTCCCTGTGTAGGGCGGCGAGTGGACTGTGATTGCGCAATCTGGTGTGTCTGGAGCCCTTCAGAGTGAACATACCCATAGCAACCTTGGGATGGAATCATGCAGCAAAAAGAGGCACAGTCTTTGGATCTTGCTAGTGTGGCCCTTCAATGAAAATCCTACAGAAGACATAACGGGGGCTGCCTACTGTGAATGGTGATAGGGGGACTCACTGCAGTAGAAGAAGATGCCATGCTCCATAACGTATGTCTCCCTAAGCTTACTGGTGAGGCAACCTTGACCCCAGAGGGAGATAGTTCGGGAAAAAAATCAATGAAACCATGAAGAATATGCCAAATAGCAAAGCTCCTGAGGTTGACAAGTTTCTCATTGAACTTTTCAAGATCAATGTGGGAACATTCACCCCTTACTCTGCGATGTCTTTAAGAAAGCAGGTGGGAAAGGAGGCATTTTTAAAGAATTCAATAGCGCCATGATATTACTCTTATAGAAACGTAGCAAAGATCCTCTCTTATGTAACACTTATGGACCCATCTCCCTCATCAACTCTGATGTGAAGATTATTGCAAAAATATTTGTAGTAAGCTTACCCCATCTCAATATTAATACATGACAATTTGGTGGTATGCGTCACATGTAGGACTTTCAGTCATCATGTGAGAACCATTTTCCATCTAAAAAAAGCCATCAACAGCATAGAGTGCCCGTATTTATTCTGAACACTAAAAGAAAATTCATATTAAAGATTAAATGGCTGTACCAGGCACCCATGGCTGCAACTTCCAGCAGTGACAAATGATAAGATTACTTTCTGATCCATAGCTATAAAAGACAAGGATACTCCTTATCACTCCTATTGTTTTTGTTGGTCTTAGTGCCGCTAGTTGCCAACATTTCCCAGTCAAAAACTGTGTTTTTCTATGCTGATGACATCTTAGTACTGTTGTCTAAACCAGAAACCTCATGTCTTGGGCTTAGTATATAAATTTGGATGAGTATCAGGGTACAATTTATATTGTTTAAAAAGCGAGGCCATACCCCTAAATATGTAAACCATGGCATTTTCCATATCAGACCATCCTTTCCCCATTACTTGAAAGAGACAAAATGACTTAAAACTTTGTATAGTAGCTCCAGCAGCAAAGCGTACTAAACTATACGCTGTTATGACTTTTGGTGGTCTTCAAAAACCCTACATTATCTTATATGACACAGCTCATCATATGGAGCACCAGGTGTATTCTTCCCAAATTTGGAACCTCCAGGCTGGCTTGAAAATAGAAAGACACCTAAAAAGAGACTTCTGCTCACCAGCATGGATAAATACTGTCATGATTGATTCCTTGAACCCACTGAACCCATCTCTTATGGATACCGAAAAGTCATCAAAGGCTTACCCATAAATAATCCTTCCTACACAATCTCACACCAATCTGGAATAATGCTGCTCTACGAATTTCTGATGAATGCATTTCAGTGGGATTCCTGATCTAATAAAGGGATTAAAAGTATGGGAAAATGAATGGATGGTGACAAAGTAAAGATCTGTGAAGCTCTACATGCAGAATTTCACCTTTTTTGTGTTGCAATTTTTTATTGAATAAAGAAGAAACTTACAGTATGGGTGAGCATCATCTAACAGCTAGATGTGATGACTCCGTACAGTATTAAACAGGATGATACAATACATAGTACTAAGAAGGGAGAGGGGTAGGAGTACAGGAGATATGGTATGTGATAGTATCAGAGAGCTACTGGATGATATTGACAAATACTCAAAGGAATAGTAAAGTCCAATAGTGGTACCTCGGGAGAGGAAGGGTGGGAGAGGACACTTTCCCTGGTATAGGTCTTGCCCCTATATGTCACGTGTGACAATTTATGTTGGGTCTAGGGCTTTCGGGTTGGGGGTGTTGAGGTGAGCACCCTGGGTAGGAGGCATCATCTGTATTGAGGGGTAGTGAGGCAAGTAAATAGGACTTCTGGGATCAGAATATGGTGGGTGGGGCAGGGGCCAGTGGCCAGGGTTGTGGCAAAGAGCAAGGTAAAAAGGAGGGAGGACCTGAGTCCTTACTGCCAGTGATTCACTTTTGTTTTGTTGCGGGATGGTGTAGTGATAGAAGAGGTTAAGGACATGGCTGATGGGGCTGGGGCAGCTTCTGTTGCCCTTGGTGTGGGAGCAAGGGATCTTATTGTTTAGTGGGTCTGTGTTTCTGGATGCGATGGGGAGATGGGGAGGGGGATTATATGAGATGGGGGTGGTGGGGGCAGAGAGAGAGAGACAAAAAGATGAAGAAAAGAGGTTGGGCCGAAGGGGGAATAGGCATGGGAGGGACTAGGAGTGGTGAGGCGTGTGGTTCATAAGAGCATAGGGGAGCGTGGAAATAGGGGGAGGGAGGAGGGGAAAGAAGGTGGGGAATTTGGGGGGAAAGTAAGGTGTGATAGGAGTGGGGAGGGTGAGGAGGGGAGGCAGGCATCGAGATTACGCAGGTATCGAGGTTGGCAGGGAGAGGAATTAGGAGGGAGGGAAGTAAGCATTTCATGTTGCAACAATTGTCAGTTATGTGGTACAGCGTAGTTCAGTGTGATTCAAGGGGGCAGAGAACCTGGGGCAGGGTGTCTGTCAATGGTCTCGTCGTGTAGGAAGGGTGCCCATGTGTGTAGAAATCACTAAGGGCCAGATGTAGGTAAATACCATTTACCGATTCTAAAATACAGAATTTTACCAATTCGGTATTTTAGAATGGGTAAATGGTATGTAGGTAAAAATTTGGTAATTTTTACCGAATCTGTATAATTCGGTAAATACTGATTCGGTATTTACCGAATCGGTATTCCCCATTCATTCCTCTGGGCCTTCAGGCCCAGAGGAATGAATGGCGAATACCGATTCGGTAAATACCGAATCGGTAAGGGGGGAAGACCTACAAGGGTGGCAGGGTGTCACATTGACACCCTGTTGCACCCCTGAATAGTGCATGGGTGCACATGTGGCACACATACATGTCTGCCACATGGCACTGTTAAAAAAGCACAACATTGCTTTTTTAACAGTTTTCGTTATTTACCACCAACTTGTAGTTGGTGGTAAATAACGAATCCTTACAGGGGAAAAGCACTCACTTGAGTGCTTCCTACATTTCAGATTCTGTAATTTACCGAATCGGTATTTAAGAATTTGAAACGTAGCCACCTACATCCCAAATGCCTAATACCGGTCGGTAATGGCCGAAATTCGGTAATTTTGGCCGTTACCGACCGGTATTACGGTTCCTACATCTAGCGCTCAGTCTTGTCCTGCAGGTTGTAAATGTCGCATTTGTGTGAGGCTGTTTGAATCATTGCCACCAGCCAGGCTTCCTGTGATGGGGGTATGGGCGACCTCCAATGGCGGAGAATACAAATCTTGGCTGTGGCCAAGGCTGTATGGAGGAAGCAACTCTGTGGGTGAGAGCGGTCTGGTGAGTTTCTTGCATCGTGGAGGAGAATAACTGAAGAGGTAAGTGGTAGTAGTATTGGCATGGAGTCACTCAAGACCAACCTGATGTGTGACCAGAAGGGGTGGATCTAAGGACATTTGCAGATGATATGTGTTATATCACAGTGGGTGTTTGCGCATCGCTAGCAGTTCACATGGGAGCGAAGTCCTGCTCTGTTCAATTTGGATGGTCTCCAGTGCTAGTTGTGTACCGTCTTGAAAAGGCAAAACTTCAAGCGGTCTCCCACGTGCCCTTGTCCAGAGCTTCTAGAATGTCTGCCCATTCATCATCTTCATAGGTGGCCTGTCATTGGGTGTGCCACTTGGCAAGAAGAGCTTGCGAGAAGGGGCAGAATTTCACCTTGAGAAGTCTTATTTTTTAAAGGTTCCTCCAATTGAAGCACTACTTGAGTTCAAAACTCTGTTCTCTGACACTGCCACTGCTAATATTAGACTCCCCTATTCACTGCTATCTTGCACACATGGAGTGAATAGAAGTGGAGTCATCTCATTTATTTGACTACACACTTTGGGAAGATATTCACTCTAAACCAGCATGGAATACTCTTAAGACAACACATCAAACTATTTTGGGTTCAGAGTGTTCCGATTAAGCGTTGCCTTTCCTCTTGGACTACCATGATCGAGGGATAAAAAAAGCATATTTAGAAATGTGCTATAAAAAGAGCCTACATTACTGTCACTGGCCTCCACACAGGCTTTACTATGCACAGTTATCCATCCGCTCTAATTGCTGGAGGAGCAGAAGACCAGGAGTAGGTATTGCATTTACTATGGTCTTGCCCTCCTCTGCAAAACATTTTGCACAAGGTACCCGCTGCCATCCATGAATGTGACTGGCTCAATCCAATTAGACTTCTCTATGAAGCTTATCCTGTTACATGATACAGACGATTTCCTAGACATGACACCTTATCTAAAGCAATAAATCAATATTTCTTTGGCAGGAGTCGAAATGTGAGTTCTCAAAAGGTCTAAACCTTCTGCCCCACCTGTACATGATGACTGGATCCAAGATCTGTTTTCAGTTGCATCTTATAAGAGCATTATCTATCGTCTGCAGGGCAAGAAGCCTATTTTTGAATCTGGTTGGCCTGGCTATCCTCGCTCATCTAATTTTCCATTCTTTTGGCTATATGAACAGACCTTGGTAGACATTCACAACCAGAACTTTAGACTTTGAATGATGAGGTTAGTCCAGGTCCTGAGGAGGTAAAGAATATTCACATTAGATACATATTATGGACTTCTGATAAGGTTGCTAACTTTATGTCTCACTTAAGTAGCCTGTACCACAATACTCTTGCATGATCAACTTATATGTGGTGATACCTACCGTTAACTACTAAGGGCAGGAGGGTGAAATATGTTTCTTGTGAACATTTGCATTTGATTCTCTCTTTCCTTATGTTTATACATTTCTGATAAACATGATTGGCCATGCTTTTAATATGTTTTTAAAAAAAAACAATGAATGAAATACAATAAAAGAGACAAATTCGCTCAATCGGCATTAGTTGGAGTGAAACCAGTGAATTTACTACATGTGGGTAATTTAAACATTACATTAAGTAAACAATTGTGTGGGATATATTGGTTGTAATAGAAAGTTGGAACATAAAATCAAAAGGTGTTAAATGTACTACCTATGGAATAAGAATCTGAGCTGTTGCAAAGCCCTGAAGGCCTTAAGCTACCAGCCTGGGAGGTCCAGCAAACATGCGCACATTGCATTTGTCACAAGGAATGTGGCCTTCATGACAATGAAGGACTGACCTGCTCAGGCACATACTTTTTGGCAGTGCGGGCTGGACTGTTCCCATGAGGCACAGAGTCAGACTGATTTGCATATGGCCATGTCTGAACTGGGGTGGCAGAGTGGGCTAAAGAACGGTGATGGATTAAACCCAGATCAGTTGACTGGGGGTGAGTGCTTGTATTGTCAACGCTCCGTCCATCACCACCTTTGGTTTACATACTTTAAAGTGCCAGAAGCAGACACTTTCAATTCGACATCCAGGGCACACTATCCTTGAGAATACTGTAAGCACAGGAAGTGATGTGTGTGTGGAAGGTGTTATTGAGAGCTTCCAGTGTCTGAAACATTTTCGGAAGCACACATAGTATTGTCTCCTATCATTGCTTTTATCTTTTTTCTCTTTATCTCAAATATAGATTACAGTTGCAAGTGCTATGACAGGCATTGTCTCTTATCCTTCCCCCATCTTAGGTTACTAATACAAAATGATACAGAGAAGGCCGCAATATTAAACCGTTCTAAAATCCTATGGTAAAAATGTGTATGTGATGAAATTGCAATAACACTGATGGAATTGTTGTAGTGGAAGGGAGTATATATTTACCTTTACCATTGACTATGATGTGTGATTGTGGGCATATTTTGCAATTGGCATATGACAATGTGAACCATGTGACACAACGCTTTGCCTGCTAATGTAAGGTATTGCGGCCAAAATGAGTCGCTTAGAATTTAACTTATATCCTCCTTTGACCATGATGAATGCACCTGACAAATACAGGGGAACTGCGACACGTTCACCTGCGTGGCAGAGGAATGATTGGTCCGTCACCACCAGAACTTTAATGTGTGGAGCGTTACTGAGAAATAATAAAATAGATTGTTGGAAACATTACTCACACCACTTTAGATTATGAGAGAGTTTATTTATTTATTTTATTTTATTTATTTTAACGACTTGTAGAGCGCCTGGTGACCCGAAGGCATCCCCGCGCTGTAATGATTTTGATATCCAGATGAGATGGAGGAGAAAAAAGAAGAAAAGGGGGGGACGTTATTTCGGAAATAGAAGTGTTTTCAATTTTTTTCTAAAAATAAGATAGCTGGGTTCCAGTCTGAGGGTACGGGGGAGTGAGTTCCATCCGGAGGAAGCTTTCACAGAGAAGCGTCGGCCTCCAGTGCGTGTCTTTTTAAATTTGGGGATGTTGGCTAGATGTTCATTCTCGGACCGCAGGGATCTGGGAGCTATATAGGGAGTTACCAGGTCGTTGAGAATCGGAGGGCCAGCTCCATTAATCAGTTTGTAAGCCGTGCACATGGCTTTGAATTCCACCCTTTGACGCACCGGGAGCCAGTGCAGGGCTTTGATGGCAGGTTTAGCTGACACTCTGGAGGGAAGGTTCATGAGTAGTCGGGCTGCAGCGTTCTGTGTTCGTTGTATTTTAGCCAAGGTGGCCTCAGGGGCACCCAGGTAAACCATGTTACTGTAGTCCAGCCGTGACAGTATTAGCCCTTGGACTAGGAGTTTTCTGGAGGTGGGCGGGAGTAGGGGAAGAATCTTGCGGGTGGTGCGCATAAGCCCAAAACAGGTTCCTGCAGTTTTGGCCGCTTGTGTTTTCATTGATAGCTCGGGTTCTAGCCAGACTCCTAGGGTCTTAATTTCTTTTTTCGGGGTGGGAATTTCCCCGAACACGTCTGGCCAGGCTGATGGGGGGATGGTCACCCATTGCTTTCCCATGAGCATCACTTCGGTCTTCGACCCGTTTAATTTGAGTGAAGATTCACACATCCAGCCATAGATTTTTGTAAGGCAATTTGCCAAATTGTCTGGGTGGTCGTCTAGTTGGGATAGGGAGACGACCAGCTGTGTGTCATCTGCGTAACTCACAATTTTGATGCCGAAGGGTGTCACCACGTCTTCAAGGGGGGCCATATAAGCATTAAAAAGCGTAGGGCTTAGAGATGATCCCTGGGGGACCCCGCTCGTGAGGGGGAGGGTGGACGAGTGGTGATTGCTGTCCCATACCTGGAACGTGCGCCCGGCAAGGAAGGACTCTATCCACCTGAGCGCCATCCCGGTGAGCCCTGCTGCCGCCAGCCGTTGGAGGAGGACACGATGGTTGACTGTGTCGAAGGCTGCACTAAGATCCAGGAGGATCACTGTCACTGACCCTCCTGAATCCAAAATGCGCCTTGCCTCCTCAATAACGGTCAGAAGGGCGGTATCAGTGCCATGACCCGGGCGAAACCCAGTTTGGGATTGCCGTAAGATGTTATTTGCCTCGAGAAACTGAGACAATTGTCCGTTGACCAATTTCTCGGCTACCTTGCTGATGCCAGGGAGGAGTGAGATTGGCCGGTAGTTTGCCATGTCTGCTGGGTCTAGCTGGGGTTTTTTAAGGAGTGCTTTCACGACTGTGCTCTTCCAGCTATCGGGGACAGATCCTTGGGCAAGCGAGCTGTTAATAAGCTCTGTGATCGTGGGAACTATGACAGGGGCTACGGTTTTGAGGAATCTAATTGGTGCTGGATCCAGAGGTGATCCGCTTTTCATTTTGGCCAAGGTTGCATCTACCTCGTTGCAGGTTACTGCCCTAAATGTAGCTAGTTGGGGGCGCATGCTGCTTCCTGCTTGGCTGGAGGGTGATTCATTGTCCGTGTGACTAGAGGGACAGGGGGGGGGAAGGGATGTTAAGATTCGGGCAATTTTGTCATTAAAATAGGTGGCTAATTCGTTGCTTCGGTCAACAGGGGGGGCGTTGGAGGAAGGAGTGGTTGGTACTTTCAGTAGCTCTTTTACGATTAGGAAGGATTCCCTAGCTAAGTTGGTAGATTCTCTTATCCGAGTGTCGTAGTGGGAGGCTTTAGAGCGCTTAATGGAGGCTTTGTAAAATCTAACTGAGTTCTGGTAGGCTTCCTTGCTGGCGTGCTGCCAGTCTTTCCTCCATAGCCGTTCGGCTTTCTTGCATTTTTTACGTAGTAATCGAAGTTCCGGGGTATACCACGGGGCGGAACCTGGTTTCCCGTTTTTGTCCTCCTGGGTTCTAAATGGGAGTACGGAATCCAGGGAGGTAGTAATCCATTCTCTGAATTTAATATCGGCGATAGCCGGGTCTTCTGCATGGGCAGGGGTAGTTGACTCTAGGGTCCTGGCCCAGTCTTCGGTGGGGAGCTTGGACCAGGCCCTGTCCCTGGTGTAAGTGGGAGGTTTTTGAGATTTCCTGAAAGGTCCTAATAGTTGGAAAGAGACTAAAAAGTGGTCCGTCCAGGGGAGGGGGAGGGACTCGTTGAATTGCATGGTGGGGGTGCTTGTAAACACCGGGTCCAGCAAGTGACCTTTGTTGTGTGTAGCTCCGGAGTTTAGGAGGTGGAGGTCGAGAGCCGCTAGATCGGTGATCAAGTCGGCTGCCCCAGTATCTAAAGGGTCATCGAAATGAATGTTCAGGTCTCCTAGTATCATGAAGTTGGTGATGGAGTGGGCCTGTGTTGCTACCGTGTCCAGGAGAGCGCTAGAAAAAGAACCAGGGTGACCGGGGGGGGCGGTACAGTAGGATGCCTGTGAGAGTGTTAGTCGGGTCTAACTTAATTGTGAACTGTAGGCTTTCAGAGTCGGGAACCTGCGCGTCGTTGTATTTGCAGGGGAGATAGTCCCGGTGAATAATGGCGACCCCACCACCTCTGCCTAAAGGGCGAGGTAGGGACTGAATGAGGAAGCCCGGAGGGGTAGCTAGAACCATGTCTGATGCCGAGTGTGGGGAAAGCCACGTTTCCGTCAAAAATAGAACGTCGATCTCATGGTCTTCTATAAGATGGTTAATAAGCGTCGCATGTTTAGGGAGAGAACGACAGTGCAGAGACGCAAGTTTGAGGGCTGAGGGTTTGTAGGGTTGGATAGGGAGTTTGAGTAGGACTGGGTGGCAGTAAGTGCAGCTGATAAATGGTCCCTCTAGATCGTGAACAAACTCACAAGAGGAGGCGATGGTGGGTCTGAGACTTAGGAGGTCCCGACGTGAGTAGGTTATCTTAGGGGCAGTTTTATCCGACAGGGGTTCTGGCCCTAGGCCCGGCCGTGCGCAGACGGGCCCAGACGGGCTTGCCTTAGGCGCGCCTTCGGCGCGCAAACGGCGCTCCCGCTGCGCTCGTCCGCTGCGCTTGTATGGCCGGCACATTTGTAGTGAGTGTTATGGCCGTGGCCTCGCAGTGGGTGTGGCTCCGCCTTGGGCCCGCGCTGGCGGTGTGGGCGTTTTCCCCTGTGTCAGCGCTGGAAGTCGCTGTGTCAGGGGGGGTCTGGAAGGGTTGCTTTAGCGCGTACAAGTCGGCGCTTCAGTGTAGGTAAGCTCAATGCTTTTTAGATCAAACACAGAGAAAATGACAGTTTTCAAAATCACTTTGCTGCTTTTGCGCGTGAGAAGTCAGCGCTTCAGTGCAGGTATACTCAATGCTTTTTAGATCAAACACAGAGAAAATGACAGTTTTCAAAATCACTTTCCTGCTTTAGCGCGTGAGAGTCAGCGCTTCAGTGCTGATATGCTATGACTATTAAAATCAAGCACAGAGAAAATGACAATTTTTAAACTCAGCGTCACGATAAAATAGCATATCTGACATGATATCAAAATGAGAGCAAGATAAGTATAAAACAATATAGATGTGATAGAATATGATAGGTAGAGTAGATTAATAAATCGGATAAAAATAGAAGTTATACATAATGACGTAAAATAATAAATAACACAATGAACATTCCAAATAGCAATGAGAAGAATTAGGAGGCGTCACAATACAGTAGCATATCTAACAAGATAACAAAATGAGAGCAAAATAGGTATAAGACAATATAGATAAAATGCAATAGATATATGCTAGGTAGAATTTGATTAATAAATAGGATAAAAATAGTAGTTAGTTCACTGAGTGTGAAGAATATAGATAGGAGAGAATTGAAATAGAAAAGAGTGACAGGGAGTAGTAAGATGTAAAGCGGAGTAAGAGTGATAGTGGAGGTCATAGATAAAATAATTTAAGGTGATGGGGAATAAACAACGGTGATTATTGAATAAAAACAAAGGCATCTCAGATAGTCCTCTGTTTGTTTCTATGATTATAGATAGTAGGGGAGAAGAATAAGGTAGTCTTCTGTTTGTTTCCTGATCCTGGGTCGGTTAGGATAGTCCGGTTTCTAGCTTTCTGAGTGACTGAGTGGGGAGTACAAGTCCTATTTCTATTTTGATGTAGCTATAGCCAGTAGGATTGTTATTCAGGCTTGTGTGTGCCTGGTAGAAGATGAAGGCAGTTTATTGCTGTATTTTATGGCCCCGGCCATTTTGGGCCATAGTTTTCCGGTTGAATGGGCAAAAGAAATACAAAAATACAAAAATAGAGAGAGAAAAAGGAGCAGGAAAAGTACCTTGAGAGAATAATGAGGAGTAGTCATGATGATGTCATCCGTTTTTACAGTGTATTCAACGGTGCCGACTTCGGAGTTCCCAGGACTCCAGCTTGCTCCAACTGTCCATCAGGTCGATGCGAGAAAACAACGCAGTCCCCAGGAGTCTCTTGATGTCCTAGATCAGCAGCGCGGATCGTGTAGGTGCCGGTATGACAATGAAGGTGCCGGCAAGATGCGGGAGACGTCGCCCGATGTAGTGGGAGCCTTGCGGGGTCTGCAGCCTCAAGGGGGACGAAGGGTGGCTCCGGGCAGTAGTGTAGACAGCCAGGGCGAGGAACGAAGGACGCCGCCCTCATGGGCGGAAGCTCAGCGGTGTCCGCGATCTCCGGGCGGGAGCCAGCAGCAGAATGACAGCAGAGTTGATACTGAACATGAGCCCTTTCCCTTAAAACAGTTACCTCTTCTTTGAGGGAGAAAATAGTCAGGAGTAGAATAAAAAGTAGCAACACCACCACAGATTGTGAAGATTTGGCAAAGTGGTTGCAAAAGTAAACATGGTCGATCCTGACCATGTGTCAATTGGCGTGAGGTGTCTGGATGTCTACGTCTGGGGAGATCGTGCCAATGACAACACTGTAGCAAATCTTGCACTGGAGTACTTTAGGGCTTGTGAGGTACCTTTACGTACACATTTTTTATCAATGTGTATGGCTGCTGAGAGGTTAAAGGTGAATCGTCATGGGTTTAATGATACAACAATGTTATAACAAACAGTAAGGTCTGGGATGTTCGGATATGGAAGTAGAAGAGGCCACAGAGTCTCATCAGGGTTTCTCAACCCTGATATTTGTACAAGAATGGTAATATTTAGATGAAAAGTTCTTTTGGGAGTATAGGACTTGTTGAATTAGCATCACTTCCTCTTTTTCATAGAACAAAAGCCACAATACATACCTGCAGGGATTGGCATACACTGGCGGTGAATGCTTGTCACCACCACTGTTTGTGGACTTTCCATCTCTGTCATTTTTTAGGACTCTCAACTCAGGTGAGTGAAAGGAGTTTGCACTCCTTATGAATAGAGATCTGGGCACCTCTTTTACCTGATGTCACATTAAATGCATTAACCAGTTTTAAGTTACAAACTCAGACTGAAGGATCACCATTGTTAGAGACTGAAATCGAAACTACCTTCTGTTTAGCACATTCATTTTAAGAAAATATAATGAATGATCTAGCATACTAACAACCTATTGTCCACTGTACACCACTTGCCTACTCTGATTTCTGTACAAAAGTGCTACAAAGTTATGACAAGATGACAACTAGCAAATGTATAGTGCATCTAATTAAGCAACACTCTGCAGCAGATGTGCAGGCTGTCACTGGTAAAGGAGAGGGCCTAACTTTGTAAACAATTCCCTGTTTCTCAATATTTGCGGGCATACTGCTTCTTTTAGTCTCTTAACATGAAAATGCTTGCATGAGAACTCAAAGTTGTATGTATGGCCGTGTTGATTCATCATCTAAGAAGTCAGCAAAACTCCGGTACCAAAAGGACTAGAAAGAGTACTGATGGAAGCTTTGTTTGTGCTCGGGAACGAGCTTTCAAATTATGCAGCACAGCGTGTTCCGATGCAAGCGACGCATTCCATTGTAGAGGCTGAATTCAGCCTATTGTGCTTGATAACAAACACTTTGCACTGGGAGCAACAAATAAAATGAAAACATCCAGATGCTAAGTGGGTTGTTTTGCTTCATGAGATCCCAAAGTGCCTGTTGTGGTTTTTTAGCAGGAACAGTTTAATTATGTATGTAACAAGCACCATTACAATGTCTACTAAATGTCTCATTATTTCCACTGTTCAGTCTCTCTCTCAGCCATTCACATGGCGTCTCTGGAGCTTACATTTGGGGATCTAAGGTGTCCAGTTACGACAGAAATGGAAATATAGCCCTCTCTGAAGAAAACTCTTTTCGGGCAGGCTACACAGCTAAACATTTCTAGGATCTGCACTACACGAAGAAACTTTATGGCAACAAGAACCCCGACCTACGAAAACTCCAAGGGTAGCATAAGAGACATTACGCACCCATTTTAACCCTAATAATATCCTCATGTGGGGGTCGAGGGAAAGGTTCGATGCGTCACCTTTACAGTTTCCTATTTGCTGCTGATTTGCAGCAGGGTAAGGAATCCAAACAGAGATATAAGGAGCTCTAAAACATTGGCGTGGTGAAAAACAACTATGAGATAAAGTGGGCCCCTTGCGCCTCTGGGGGCTGGTGCACCGTGGACCTGGTCAGGCCACAGGCATTATAGCTATGCTTTCCATATCATGACCTCTCAGTCCAGTAGTGGCAAAAGAATGCGTCAAGTTTAAAAAAGGAACCAGGAGCAACGGCCGCCAACGTACCGCTAGGAAATTATAATCTTTTCGCATGATATTCCCTTAGATGTTTGGGTATGTTGCTCAATCTGTTTTTTGGCCATATAATTACCTGCACTTTGCCTGTGCCAACCAGGGTAAAATGCTGGTGCTTTCCTTTTCAAAGAATGTAAACTTCGTAAACACCTGATTGGCACATTTAATTTGAGTATACATCCCTAGTAGGTTCACCACCTGTACCCGGGGCCTGAAAATTAAATGCTGGGGGTGAATGTTTTGCCATTGTGCAACATTCCGTCCATCATCTTGTGTGTTTTACAAGTGGGATGTAGCACTCTGTGCCACCGCCTACATTAGCAGTGTAAAACACGTCTCCAGGCACAGCGTTGATGTGCAGTTTTAAACTGCTATTTCAAAGCCTAAACCTTCCTTTTTTTTCTTACAGAATAAGTCACCCCTAAGCCAGACCTTCATAACCCACAGGACAGGGTGCATGTAATTTAAAAAATAGGCCATGTGTATTTAATATTTTATGTATCTTGAGATTGAAAAACCTGAGGGCATATGTACAAGCCCCTATCGCCTCCGCAACATCACGTTTTACGACATTTTGGTGGGGTAGGGGCATTGCCTGATTTACAAGGCAGCGTTAAGCCACTTAATGTGGCTTAACATTGCCATGTAAATAAAGCCCCTTTTTACGCTATCCGTTGTGTGAAAGGGTTGGGCAGTGGGTGTTGCTGAGGACATTCCACCACAACACCCATTGAATTTGACGCTGCCCCCTATTTACAAGGGCAGCGTAAATAGGAGGCAGCGCCAAAGTAAAGACCAGTGAAAACCTGGTCTTACGTTGACGAAATGTGGAGAAATGCATTATTTCTCCTCGTTTCTGCTTTTTCGATGTATGCTGCCTTGTGCAGCACACATGGAAAAATGCTAAATGCCTTGTATTGTTCGTAAATGAAAGGCCCCCTTCCTGTACATAAACAATCTTACAAAAATATGCCTTTTTGTGACTTTCATGTGTGCTGCATTAAGCAGCACACATAGAAGTGACAAAATGGCATTTAAAGAGTGTTTATGTACAGGAAGAGGGACCTTTCTGTACATAAACAATCTTTCCCCTTCACGCAGGCACCCTTTCACCACGGTTGGCACTACACTACTAAGTGTAGCGCCAGCACAGGGGAAAACGCAAGGCTGCACCATATCGTTGCAAATATGGTGCAGCCTTGACTTTCTGAAGTGGCGGAGTGAGGCGTTAAGCCATGACGTCTAATGTCTCTTGCCGCCACTTCCTTGAACATATGCACCCTACTTTTTTACTGCGGCAAGGCTGGTTCTTCCTTAGGCTAACCATAGCTTACCCTATTAACTGTAATAAGTAATACATTCATTTTGAGATTAGGTAGGAAATTGGTTCAAGGAGTAATTTTAATAATAATTAAAAATTCAACTTAATGGTCAACTCGTATTTTATATTACTATTTACTATAGTACTATTTTGGATAAGAACCATTTTGAAAGTTGTGATTTTCTTGCTTAAAACCAAAAGGCTTTCCACCAGTGCCCAGCTGTCAACTGATCTCTATCAGTGGTGAGATGTGTATTGCTTCCAGACAGTGGACAAAGGGCTCTGGGTGTGTGGGGAGATGTGTATTGCTCCCAGACAGTGGACAAAGGGCTCTGGGTGTGTGGGAAGCGGTGCTTCTCCCTTGAAAGGATGGCCTGGGGACTGTGCCCAGAATATTCTTGAGCCTCAAAGGATGCCTACTTTGTCACTGGCAGATGATGCTGACACCAATGGTAGCAGAGGTAAAAATATTTTGCAAAAGATACAAAACCATATTACGCAAATAAGAGGTCAGTTCAGCCTGTAGGTTCCTTTAGAGAGCTAAAATGTTTCTCGATTACCAACATAAACTTAGCAAATCTCAATTGCAGTTATAAATACTGCCTAATGAGGAATTTGATTAGAGCTTATTGTCAACTGTGACTAGTTTGATCCAAGAAAAATTGTTTTAATTGAGACCTTAGTACTGATCTGAGTAGGGACAGCATAGATGATGTACAGTGTGGGTTCCATGCCTAAGCTGTAAATCCTGCAATTTTTGATGACTTCAGTTTAATCCATGGAGGAACTTGATCTTTGCAGAGACAAAGCGAAACTGGTACTATAGTAGCTTTGTTTTTTTAAGAGAATGGTTGCTGCAAATATTCTTGCTCCACACTCTAAGTGTAGGAGTTAATGACAACCATAAGAGCATTTTTTAAACGTATTTTATCTGTCCTCCAAGATAGCACTTGTACTGATTTGTTTGCTATTTATGAAAGCGAGTATGAGTGAAACTACCAACCCATCCTTGCTCTACGTCTAGAGATGTTATTGCATTGCTAACCGGATGGATCATTGATCTTTGGCAACTGAATTCCTGCCATTGATTTCATCCAAGAGACAGTAGCTTAGAACATTTTCTCAGCTTGAGTTTGCTTTGTGCATGGTTTTGGCTAGTGATGACAATCTATGTAAAGACTAGTTGGACAAGTAGAAGGTCACTCTGATCTTGGTGCCAATGGGCCCGTTTTTGGCAGCAAAGAGCATAAAAGTTCAGAATTTCTCCTTTTCTTCTAGTAGGAACTCAACTGCTGCTGCAGCAAGGGTGCAGGACCTGGTAGGCTCATCTTGTAGATCAGAAACTGACTGGAGCAGAGGTCAACAGGGCTCAAACAGGTACAGCTGCAGGCCCTGGCAGGACCAGTACAGTAGGTCAGCTGGACAGTTGCAGTGGGGGCTGTGGGGCTTCTTATGCTCCTGGAGCTCAGAACACGATGTCAGTCAGCTTACCCTTGGAGTCACTTCAGCCTGGGATGAAGGGAGCAGTTGCAGTTTTCCTTCTCTCACAGCAGGGCATGGCTCAGGCAGCCAGGTAATCTTCTGGCAGCAGGGCAGTGCTTCTTCTGTACAATTCACAGGTCCAGGAGTGTACAGAAACGTAGCTAAAACTCCATCTAGACACCCCTAAATCAAGCACTAAGGAGCCCATGGGGCAGGGTGCATTGTATTAATACTTTGAACAAGTAATTTTATGTTTAACATATCTTGGTGGGGAAAAACTCACAAATTCGTTTTTCACAACTGTGAGGCCTACCTTTCCCATAGTATAACATTAAGTTGTTTGGGAGCGGATAATAGTGTCATATTTGGTGTCTAAGAAAATGTCATTTGAAATCCTCTTTAATGGTAAAGTAGGATTTTAAGTCACTCTTCTGAAAATGCCTCTTTTAGAAAGTTGTGGTTTCTGTGGAATGATATACTATGAGGTTATGATACATAGGCATAATCGTAATATAGAGGGTTAGATAATGGCAGAGTGTGAAGGAACCTCTAACACACCGATTCCAGTGCAGTATATTTTATGGATTTTTTGAACAATAGGTTAGGAGTAAACATTATACATCATAACAACATTTGTGCATAGAGTCCCAAGTGACAAAGAGAACCTAAACCTAAGTGACAGTGTGAATATTATATACAAGGTTTACACAGTTTGTACAAGTCGACCATTATCAAATTATTCCATGTGAACAGCAGCTATATACAATGATATGTGCTGGGAAAATGGTTTCCCTCGTCTGTTTGTCGATGGCGTTTCGACCCTAAAAACAACGTGGGTCTCTTCAGGACTATTGATGAAGGGACATCTGAATTTATGATTGTGCAGCCTTGTGAAAATGATGTGCCACACTTGAAGAATAGAGGAAAAGGGTTTACTCACATGAGGACCCGTCCGGGTACTCAATGTGAGAACAGGCTGTCAATCCAATGGGGTATGTAGGTAGGCCAGAGGGGCTCAATTATTTATACGCCACAGCCGTTTGTGGAATTACAGTGACAATGCACTGGAAGTTTATCTCGGTAGAAGATTAGAAACTCTTGTGACCATTGTCATTGTACCAGATCAAGCTGAGTGACACAGTTTTTTCTGAATCTACGCGCGGCGCGCTGTCCCGCTTTTCTAATCTTCTACCGAGACAAAAGTATGAGCTTTGTTTTCTCTAGGGAGGAGACATATTAAGACCTCTTGAAAGGATCCCTCCGATTTCTGGGTAGATATAAAATAGTGGAATAATTGATATAATTTAGGAAGGAGGTTCTTAGAGAAATAGAATAGAATTTGATTGTAAGCCCATCAGGTCCCAGGGCTTTACCTTTTTTGATAGAATAAATAGCGGTCAAAATGTCTTTAGATTGAATATCTTCTTCTAAAGAAGGAAAGTCTACTTCAGGAGAAGAAGTAGGGGTGATAGAGAACAAGTAATGAAGGATATTCTCTTGGGGAGAAGGAGATTCAGCTGCATAAAGGGATTTATAAAATGTGGTAAATTCTAAAAGAATATCTTCATTTTTATGAACTGTACTGTTAGCCGAAGTTATGATTGATTCAATTTTAGTTTGTTCTTTTTTAATCTTAAAATAGTTAGCGAGAATTTACCCAGCCTTATTTTGGGCCCTATAATGTTTAGCACTGAATTTAAGCAAAATCAGAATAGCAGAATCAGTTGAAAGCGCATTAAACGAAAATTTGGCTTTAACAAGCGCGTCTAAATAAGACTGGGATTTAGCAGAGTGAAAGGAATGTTCTAACTGTTTAATCTGTGAAATGAGTATTTGTAATTTTTTGGAACCTGATTTTCGTTTCTGAGCAACAAAGGAAATAATGAAGTCTCTAGAAGCAGCTTTAAAGATATCTCAAAGTAGTATTGGGTAGGTATTTGAAGATTCATTTTCTAGAAAAATGTAGTTAAAAAATGTTGAAAGGCTGGGGTAAAAGTGGGGTCTAATAAAAGAGAATTATTAAACCTCCAACGTTTAGTTCCCACTATAGGAGGAAGTAGGTCTAAAGTAAAAGCAACAGGAGCATGGTATGAAAGTAAAAGGGAACCATTTTTGGAATGTGAAATATGCTGTGTCAGGGCCATAGATGTAAATAAGTAATTTATTCAGGATTGAGAGGAATGAACAGGAGAAAAAAAGTGTATTCTTGAAGGGTAGGTGGCATAGTATCCAGACATCAACAAGGGAGCGTTGGGCGATAGTAGATGTGAATTGAGAATGAAAAGCAGAGGGGATAACTCTAGATTGTGATCGTCTATTAAAAAAGGGGTCACTAATCATGTTACAATCACCACCAACAATCAAATAATCATCACTGTAAGTCAATAGTTTAGATAAAATTTGGGACCAAAAAAGTTTATCAGGGGTAGTGGGTGCATACAAATTAAAAATAGTCAAAGGAATTGTGTTAATTAACAAGGAAACTGTGACCAATATGCCTTCGGTATCTGTGTCTTGAGCAACAACATGAATATCTAAACACTTATGACAGAGAATAGCTACCCCATTATGTTTCCCAGAACCAGGTGAGGCAAAAACATGGCCCACCCACAGTCGTTGAAGTTTAGAAATCTCTTGTTGAACTATATGAATCTCTTGCAATAAAACAATATCGCCTTTCAAGCAAGCAATGAGGGATAAAACCATTTGACGTTTTATAGGTGAACCCTAACCTTTAACTTTCCAAGATAAAATATTTAACAACATCTTAATTTTCCAGTTCCAGTGGCAACAGAAATAGGACTGCACCAGCACAACAAGCTAGTCTAATCGCTCAGTTGGCGGCCATCTTGAAGTGGCACTGACCGGCTACAACATTCAGTAAAAGACCCCCCTTGAGAAAGCCCTATGAATTTTCTTCTTCTCCTTTTTCCTCACTCACGACCCGGCCAATTTCATATCTCCTAACAGTTACTATCTCAATGACCGAGGACATAAGGACATCTGCTACTTACTGACCCTGGTCTCTCCTACTTTGCCCTATCCTAACCATCATGGTTGGTCCTGGCCTGACCGCTACTGGGGCAAACTCATACTCCCTGGCTTACCCCCCAAAACTCTCCAAAACCGCTACAAAAACCTTCAAACACCTCACCCTGCAAAACCACCCCGAGACACTGATCTCTGACCTACGCCTCAGTGCGGACAATGGCACAGTCATCAACGACCTCGTCTTCTACTCCAGAAGAATCCCTTCTTGGCGCAATGCCTTTTCGCATCTCCTTAATGTACGCTCAACCAGAAACATTCCTTATGGCACTAAGCTCACAATAGCGCCCTCCGCAACCCTGCGAGCTGACCTCACCATCACCCTCTGCAAAAGCAGCATTGTATTAATCCAAGCCTCAAACAAAAACCTTAATAAATTTGCGGACTGTTTTACCCTCCTCAAAAACCATGTGCTTGACACTGGCAAGACGACCAACACCTGCCTTGACGATCTTCGACCTTCCTGCCCAGGACGACTAACCTCCCTCAAACCTCCTCTCTAACGGTCTCCAACACAGCTCCTCCTAACCCCTCCAGTTCGGTTACTGACCTTGCTAAGACTACTGCCCCCAGACCATTGGTCTCCTCCCCTCTATCTCCCCCCAGGGACTCCATGGCTTCTAACACAGCTCATCCTAACCCTCTCAGCTCATGTACCGGCCTCGCTAACGCAATCGACCCGAGACCCTCGGTCTCCTCCCGCCAAGCTCCCCACTTGGACTCTGAGTCCGGTACACCTCTAACTACCTACGATGCAGGGCAAGCTAGCCCTCCTAGCCCACAAACCATACCTCCTATCTTCCCTAACACAGTCCATCCTAACCCTCCTAGCACCTCTACCGTGCCCCCTCCTTTTAAGGACACTGATACTCTGCACTCCAAAGCCACCATAATAATTCAGAGCATCCATTACTCAATCTTGGATCTAACAAACCTCCTTCACCTTTCCGAACTCTCCTTCACCAGCCTCAAGCCCCTGCTGAATCCCACTTCCCCTCCTATCTCAGAGCTCCCCAAATACCCACTACCGCTTTCCTTGAGGCACCTTCGCCCGCGAAAGCAACCTTGCCACCTATTGGAGGAGGAAACCCTAGCTCTCTGTCTCTCCTACAACCCTATCCTCACCACACCAAATCGGCTAGACCTCACTGAAAAGGAAATCCTTGCCATGCTCCAGGACCACAATGCAGCCCCAGTTACCCTTTGTCTATCAGACGTGAGTGCAGAACATCCCATCAGCACGGTCGCTATCAACCCCTACAGACCATCTCCCCTCAGTAACAGAAGTGTGATCAGAAGCAATTTAGCGCCTGTACACCTGTCTGCCCCGACTCCCGACACCCTCTCCAACACCTCCCTGACTGCTCTTTTAAAGCATGCCGCCGATGTCCCAGCTCTCATCCAGAACAACAACCTCGACTTTCCCAATACTAACAGAATCATGGCTTAATGAGTCCCCATCCCCTTGCCTGGACCTCTTAGTCTCTCCCAACTATAACATTGCTAGTCTAGACAGACAACATAGCAAGAAAGGAGGTGGCATCACCAGCATCTCCCGCTCTAACCTTCTTGTCACGGAGCTTCTGGCAGATACCTCCGACTCCTGCGAATACGTCACCCTCTCAATTTGCAGTAACGCCTCCCTACTGTGCAACCTGCACATCTTTTACCACCCCCCAGGCATGAACGATTCCTTTACTGACTACCTCATGGAAATTTTCACAGCAAAGAGCTCCTCCAACACCAAAGACATTTTCCTTGGCGATTTCATCCTGCACTGGAACGATCCTAAGGATCCTCATGTCAACGCATTTAAAGACCTCCTGGCCGATCAAGCCCTGACACAAGCTTGCTCACTCCCAACACACTCGAAAGGGGCCACTCTAGACTGGATCATCTCCAATGAAGCAACCATTAAACTTATCTCTATAGACCCCTGTGATTGGTCTGACCACCACACCATTACCTTCCTTCTACCTGGCACCCACAAGACAAGGGCACCACAACCAGTGCTTCCTAAATGCTGGGTCAGAGACACCAAGAACCTGGACCACAAGGAACTTGAGGTTTGTTGCAAATCTGACCTCCCTCCCCCCCACATATCACATTGGTCAGTGACCTCAACGATCACTACTCTGCAACTATGTTGACCATTCCGGATGACCCAGCCCTGCTAAAACTAAAAAGAACTCAAGTCAAAGATAGAAACCCATGGTTCACCGGGTCCTTCAACAATGAGAGGCGATCCTTCCGACAATCCGAAAGAATCTGGAGACAGCACCCCTCTGCCGCTCATCTAAAACTTCTCCGCCAAGCCAGAAGTACGTACAACAGGAATGTCCTCAACTCAAAAAAAAGAATTCTACCAGGGAACGCCCAGAACAGACCCCGCAAACTCTTTGAACTGATCAAACATCAGTCCAACAAACTGGCCAAAACATCGAAAGAAAACCCCAAGCCTCTAATTTCATCTGAAGAACTCTCCTCGTTTTTTGCGAACAAAATCACAATCTTGGGCAACGAACTGAGTTCTGCCTCATACTCTCTACCGTCCCCTGACCTGCCTCCATCACCCACGCCGCCTCAGCAGACCTCACCTAAGAATGAAGCACACTGGACCAACTTCACTGTCTACGATGAAGTCTCTGTCACCAAAATCCTTTCCACCTTAAACCCGAACAACCATTTCAACGACCTGCTCCCCTCTAACTGTCTAGCTGCTGCCACCCAATCCATTATTCCTAGCTGGACTGTGATAATTAATGCCTCTCTTTGGCAGAGATCAATGCCTGACTCCCTCAAAGCAGGCCAAGTCCTCCCCATCCTGAAAAAGCCGGCGCTGGATCCAGCCTCCCCAGACAATTTCAGACCTATTTCCAACATTCCTCTATTAGCCAAAGTGCTGGAGAAATGTGTGCAACTGCAGCTATGTCATCACATCAACAACTTCCACCTACTCGATGACTGCCAATCTGGATTCCGACCTGGACAGAGCACTGAAACCATCATGCTCCACATCGTTGATGATGCCCTCCAAGCCCTTGACCAAGGCAAAATCTGTCTCCTAATCCTCCTAGATCTATCCTCGGCTTTTGAAACGGTCAACCAAGGGAAGCTACTCGAGCGCCTCAAATTTAGGATGGGATTTGATGGCCCTGTCCTCGAATGGTTTAAATCCTTCCTCCAAAACCGATCTCAGAGATTCCTAATTAACGGTAACCTGTCTGCTCCCTCTTCGGTGCCGGTTGGAGTCCCTCAAGGATCAACGCTGTCCCCCACCCTCTTCAACCTTTATTTAGATTCCCTTGCCAAAGTCCTTCACACTGCAAATATCTCCTATCATATGTACGCCTGGCGACACTCAGATCTACATCAAAATCTCATCTCTCGAGAAGATTCTCTCCCTGAATGAGGCACTGAAGCTGACCGTCCAATGGCTCTCTTCCAACCAACTCAAACTAAATGCAAAGAAAACAGAATTTCTTTTAATTTCCCCTCCTAAAACCGACCCTGAGATCCAGACATAGATTAAAGCCATCACAGCCTTAAATTGTCCACCGACCATCGTGGACTCGGCTAAATCGCTGGGAATAAACTTGGATTGCAACTTGAGCATGCAAGACCACATCAACTCAATGTCCAAATCTACCAGATTCCACCTGAGCTACCTATGGAAACTGAAACCCTTCCTTGACGCTCCCGACCTAAAACTAGCAGTCCAAGCACTAGTCATTTCTAGACTGGAATATGGCTGTTCCACCCTCTCTGGTTTACCCAAGATCTCCCTAGCACCTTTAAAAGCCTGCCTCAATGCAGCCGCCAGACTACTTACTGGCACTAGGAAATTTGATCACATTTCTACACATCTGAAAGCGCTGAACTGGCTTCCTCTCGAGGCCAGAATACAACTTAAGCTAGCATGCATCACACACAAGGCCCTACACTCAAACTGCCCTGCATATCTTGCACAGAAACTTGTGGTATCCGGAGGAATCAGAAACTCACGGACTGCCAGTGACCTCCTACTCAAGCTTGCACGCTTTCGGAAGAAAAAAACCTATAATCGGGTGTTTGCTGGGGCTGCACCAAGAATATGGAACTCCTTCCCACCCGCCATCAGAAGAATCCCCTCTCTTGCACGTTTCAAAAAAGGAGGCCAAATCCTTCCTTATGGGTAAATTCCTCGGCTAAACCCCATTCCCCCAACCACCACAGAGACTAATGCGTTCTTCTGTCGACCTTCGGTCAACCAAGAACCCTGGGGATGGTCCTCAGCAACTGTAATACTAACTGTACTGTATACTTCCATCCCTCTTGTACTCAGTACCCCCCACACTCCCTAATTTATGGTATACTCTTGTGATCCCATGCCTCTTGTACAACTCTATGACTCTGTAAAGCGCTCTGATACCCTAGCGGGTCAAGTTTGCGCTCTATAAAACACATAAATAAATTTAAATAAAAATAATAAATAAATAAAATAAAATCTAACAACAATTCAAAAATTACAGTAGTGTAAAATAGAAAAAGTAACCAGGAAAGAATTAACAACAAAAGAATAGTGTAGATGAGTATGAAACAAAGAGGAACATAATTCCAAAAAAATCCTGCAATAATTAATGAGAGACAGAAGATAAAAAGGTTGGAATGAGGAAAGAAAAGAAAAAATGCAAAAGAAGAAAAATGTAGAATATACAGAAATAGGTGGAGAAAAGGATCAAGGAATAAAAATATAGTCAAATAAATAGACCAAGAAAGGCAAAGGAAGAGAGAAAATAGAGGAATAAACAAAAAGACTTACCACAAACATACATTGAAAACAGGGGTGGTGGAGCCACATAAGGAAGATGACACAATCAATCGGAATACTCCAGGACGAGGACAGGTGAAAAGGGAGGAAATTCAAATTGAGCAACAGTCACAAATCAGGGGACCTCAAAAAACCATACCTAGTGGTAAAAAGCACGAAAATACATTATATAAAGGACATAACTATATGAACTAGAAAACATAACAGTTAAGGAGAAAAAATAGATACAATATTAACAAAACAATCAAATCAACGAAGAACGTGCGCTCTCCATATCTTCTTCTCTACAGGAATCCAAGAAGCGCTGTAATAGAACAAGTTCTTCATAGTTAGTAGTTTTATTTTTGTAAGTCACTTTAAAGAGACTTGGATGAAAGAAACCATATCTGGCATTCAAACTTCAAAGTCCAGGTCTCATATCAAGAAATTGCTTCCGACGGTCTGCAGTTGCTTTTGCATAATCTTGAGCAAAAAACAGGTTGGATCCTTGCCAAGAAATATTTCCCTTCAGCTGCCTGCTTGTAAGACCTTGAGTAAATCAGTATATTCTAGAAAATATAGAATAATACTGCATGGTATATTTGATGGAGAGGAAACTTGTGGGACATGACCCAGAAGGTGTGCTCTTTGGATGTTCAGTGGTGGAGACTCTGGCATATTAAGAAGCTTTGGCAGAAAAGTTTGGAAGAAAATAAGGGGGTTGGAGTCTTCAAGACCCTCAACAAGGCCATAGATGCATAGGTTGTTGCTTCTATTTCTATTTTACAAATTTTCTACTTGCTGTTTTAGACCGGAAATATCCTGATGCATAGAAGGTATTTGGTTGGCAACAATTTGAACAGAGTCAAATGATTTTCCAAATGAGTAACTTTTTCATTGATATGGGACTAATTGTCTTCGAGACTTTGGAGGTGAACATTTATTTCCATCCTGTAAGGTTTGAGAGCACAAATCTCATCGAGAAGTAATTCCATAGATATGGATGTTGAAGTACTGGAAGGAGAAGGCAAATCTTTTTTGACACGTTTACCTGTTGCTGAAGAAGATACAGAGGGTAATTTAGATACTAGTTTAGGTGTAATTTGCTTGGAAACGGATGCTGCACCATTTGTAGAGGAGGAAGTGGAACTTGATTCCATCTCATCCATGTTGTCTTGTAGAATACTGATAGGATTATAATTCACCAAGGTAGCAGGATCAGGAGGAGGAGCTCTGCCACGTGGAACTCATGCCTTTGCTATAAAACTATACACCAATTGCTTTAGTACCTTCGTGTGAGATGAAGAATAAGAAATTCACCTCAAATCAGCCGGTAGATGTTATGACATTTTATATTTGAAAAAAGTAAACAAGAAAAAGTCATGTAGGTATTGAATTATGGCTTTGAAGTTAACTTGAACTTAAAAGAGGCTAGTTGGTAAGCCATATTAACCAAAAGGAGATTAAATTGCGGTAAAACGCACTTCGCTCACTAAAATAGGTCTCCGGACGACCCAACACTTTAATTTAGTGGTCAGGTACCATATGATACAAAAGTGCTGAGCATAAACAACATGTTTATTACGAAAATTCAGTCCAAGAATGAGGGAAGCATCCTCATGAACGAAAAACAGCTTGATATTTCAAGTTGACATGCATGGGAGTGTATCTGGAGGTCAAAGACACTTTTCATCAAGTAAAAATAGGATATGGGACTCTGCATTGCCAGCAACAATCACCACCACAGAAACAAAGCTCATAAAGCTATAAATTGCTCTGAGGTTTCAGGTAGCAGCAATATGTCGAAAACCTCAAAAACAGAAGAAAACTGTAGAAGGGGGTGAGGGCATTCAAAAATTAACCAGAGCGCTTGTTTTGCTGAAGCATGTAGGAGCGTTAATTGCAGAGCAAAAACTGAGCGGTAAAAACGCTCAAAATGGCGACCGCAAACTGGAACGAAAAGCGGCAAAAAGAAAGCGAAACGCTCATCCCAACTAAACGGGAAAGTCACCAGTGATAGACAAAGTCTGCATCTTGCTGTGGTGCCAGTTGGGGCTGCAGGACACAAGTGGTGCCGCTCCGAGAAGCCTCTTTCCCCCACCGCCGCGGAACTTCACAGAAAGGCGTCCATCTACCTCTGCGCCAAAGCCAAGCCCCACCAAAAATGATGTCTGATTTCACAAATGCCCCGTATGATGTTCTAATGATCTTATTGTAGGTGGACAGTTCAACCCCCTAGGAATACATGGAATTCTTTGTCAATGTTGAGCCCATGTTCAACCGCTCGTAATCTAGTTATCCATTTAGTCTCTTCTTTTCTTAGAGTGAGGGTCCTGTCTCCACCTCTCAGGTTATTTTTTACGTGTGCCAGTGCATGAAACCCAATGTTTATAACTTCGGAACCTGCATGGATAGTGTTGTAGTGTGTCACTAACAGGTAGTTGCAGTTGGTGTTCCCAATTTCCCTTATATGTTCCTGTTGGGGTCTAATTGTACATCCCACATAAATCTGTTGACATGTGCAAACTATACAGTAAATGGCAGACTTGCATATGTTGCATCTGGAGCACCTAAAGAATCCCTTGGGTTTCTTGGGTAAGCTAAAGACAGTGTCATCCCTTGTTTTGCATGTGATGTAGCTGGGACATAGTAAGTTTCTAAGTGTCCTGCCTCTACTGTAAGTTATAATAGGCCTCTTATATATATTCTTCATGGTGGAGTCCAGTTCTAATATGTGCCAATGTCTACTCAGTATTGTGTATATATGTTGACTCTGCACAAAATCTAGTGTTTAGTGTTAGTCCTTGTTTGATTTTGCTATGAACCAATTGCACAGCCAACCCAAGACTAACGGAAGCAGAGTGATGCCATTCTAATTGCAGTTTGTCCTCTATACAAATTTCAACAGCATTACAAACTAGTGTACCCATCACTTGGTGGAGTTCAACAGTCATCCATAGCTCCAATCAAGGCAGTATTTCATGCAACTGCCAGATTGGTAGATTCAGAATGAAACTTTGATCACATCATACAAGTCTCTTTAAACTCCACTGACTCATGAGCATGACTATTGTCTCCTCACTCCAGGCTATAAGGATACTGATGGTTAGTGTAAATGATAATGAGTGCAGAGTTTTTACCTATTACCTTTTTCAGAATGCCTGGTGCAGGGGTGTATATTGAATTAAAAATCTGGAATACAGGGTCTTGCCACAGACTGTCTGTGGGTGAGACATCTAGCACCAGGATCAGGAAATCCTGAGGCAGCTGGACAGCAGCTCTTTCCTGAGTAGGTTTAAGGGCAAGGGAGAATAAAATAGTGTGGGGCCCACAAGCCGCAGTGGGTCATCCAAGGACAGTAAGGCTGTTGTAGGGCATGCTAAGACAGTTGAGGTAGAGGAAGTGGCACTGGGGATTTTGGGCCGGATTTATGTGCCGTAGACTAAATTTGATGATGGTGGAGGTACTCTGTCTCGCCATGGTCAAAAATCTCAAGTAGCCCGCCGGAGTATGGGCCGTCAGAGGATTGGCTGTATGTCTGCCCTCCAAATTTAGATGGGTGGACGTACTGTAGTTTTTCCATGCCCGGCACTCCGTGGAAAAATCCAGCGGTAAGGGGAACTCAAAAGGTTTGAGTGTCCTCCTCATCATGGGAGGAAATTCCCCGTGGACACGGGGGTATTGTTTTTTTTATTTTCAAAAAGAAATACCCACTTTGGATTTTTATGCTAAATAAAAGAAAAAAAGTTTGACATATGGCTCTATCATGTTGATGTAGCCAGTCTTTAAAGTTACAAGACATTGATATAAATCACTGGAATGGCATTTCCTGTCAATGTTTGAAATGTCAGCTGGGCCAGCCGAAATTATACCATTTGGTGGGTTGCACCTCTGTTAGGGCAATGGACTAATTTACTCTGTCTCCCTGGTGGAGAAATGGGCCATCTGCCAAAATGTAGATCTGGCCCTTTAACTGCATATCAGAAAGTAGAAATGAGTATTGGCAAAGCCAATGAATGGCATCATCTATCCACTAGCCCCATCCTCAGATGCTCACTGCAGCAAAGTGGTTCTGAAGCTGTTATTACTTTTTTTTTAGCTTCACCAGGTTTCACCTTATAAATCTTGAAAAACATAAAGAAGCTTTACTCTTTGGTCACTACTTATACTTGTGGTACTCCTCAGTGAATATGACCCTGCCTGACAACCACCTTAACAGTAGCAACAAGTAAGGGCCTAGACATTTTCTGATTTGAATGACAGCCCTCCAGTGATTATTGGCTTTCTTTCTCATCTACCGTTTTCTGCCTCCCTTTAGTCACAAATTTATCAGTTCCCATTAAGTCTATGAAACCCAAAAGTGTGCATTGATAGCACGATGTTAAGTTAGACTGTTAGACCTGACATCCTTGGTGTGGTTTACCCTGTCTTTCTGCTTCGACCTTCTTTTATTTTTGACTGTGTGCTGGGCTTTGTTATTTGCTGGTTTAGCTACACTGGGCACTTTTTCACTGCTGATCAGTGCTAAAGTGCAAGTGTTCACTGTAAATTGTGATTTTGTTTGGTTATCCGTTCCTGGCATATTTGACTTACTGGTAAGTCTCTAGTAAAGTGCACTGTGTGTGTCCTGGGCCTGTAAATCAAATACCACTAGTGGGCCTGCAGCACTGATTGTGCCTCTCACATGAGTAGCCTGTAAACTTGCCTCAGATTTGCCATTGCAGTGTCTGTGAGTGCAATTTCAAACTGCCATGTCAACCTAACAAGTGTTCCCACTTACCAGGACCTAAACTTCCCTTTTTATACATGTAAGGCACCCCTAAGGTATGCCCAAGGTAAACCCAAGAGCAGAGTACAGTGTATGTAAAAGGTAGGACCTATGATGGTGTGTTTTACATGTACTGATAGTGAAATTGTCTAAGTTTAGTTTTTCACTATTGCAAGGCCTGTCTCTCTAATAGGTTATCATTGGAGCTGCCTTGTAACATCGTACAAGTGTAACTTTCAGTTGGGAAGCGATAGAGATTTGAAGTTTGGGCTCCCTGAGTTCAGAATTTAAATATACATCTTTTAGTGAAGGTGATTTTTAGATTGTGTGTTTGAAAATGTCACTTTTAGAAAGTGGACCTTTTCATGTCTAACCATCCTGTGCCTCTACCTGCCTCTTGAATCCATGTCTGGTTTGGACTGACAGATGCTGTTTGTGCATTCACTATAGACAGTCACACAAAAGGAGCTGATGTGTGTCCTGCATATACTAATGAGTCATCACTAGGCTGATGGGTATTCCTGGGCTAGAGTGGTGAAAAGATTTGTCTCAAACACTAGAATAGGCTGTGCCTGTCCTCTCACAATGCTATCTCTACCTTCCCTGGAGTGTGTCTGGAGACAAGGCTGGACGGAGCAAGAACTTGTGAACAATAAAAACTTTCTTTGAACTTTGCCAACTTCAGAGGCCAAAAGGGGCATAAGTATTGGACCTAAATCCCCAAACTTTAAGAACACTTCTGGATCAAGAAGACCCTGCCAAGAAGAAGAGCTGAAGAACTGTCATGTGGAGTACTGTTCATTTGTTGTGTGTTGTTTTGCTGGGTTGGCCTGCGGTTACTGCTTCTGTCTGTGAGCAGTGGAAATGACTGGACTTTTACTTTGATGTTTCCTGCTTGAGAAGATTCTCCAAGCAGTTGAGATAGAGCTTGCCTCATGTTAAAAAGTCTTAGGAACACAAAAACGTCACCTGCAACATTCTTGAACTTCACTGCTCGGAGCTCTGACCTGCCTTGTGGTGTCAATTCCAGTGCTGAGCCCTTGGAGATTGTTCCTGCTTCAAAAAGCTACAAGAAACCTGAAAATCAAGGCATCGCCCTTCCAGCACCTGTTTTTTCAATGCAGCACCGCCGTGCAGAAAGAATTTCCACACAATCCTGCTGTGCGGATGAAGAAACAAACACAACACCTGTCAGCAGCTGAAGAAACTGCCGCAGCCTGAGTTCAGCGCTCTTTGTCTCTGAAGTGCGAGACTCTTTGACTGACTCCGACGCGGGCCCTGCTGCGCGGCTGAAAGAGTCGATGCATTGTGGGACGATGCTGAAGAAATAGACCGAGTACCTGTTCGCCACCGCCGCATCGACCTCCAGCAGGTCCAGATTTCAATGCATTACACCTGTGCTGCAACTTTTTCTGACACATTACCCGCAGACCAGAACCATCTTGGATTTTGATGCATCACTTCCCCGACAGTCTGGATCTGAAGCAACACCTCCTGCATGCCACAGAACTGATGCATCGCCTACCCAAGGACTCAGGAACTGACTTATTGCTGTGTTTTCCAATGCTTCCCTCCTCTGCGGCTGTTTTGCCTGGTGAATTTTGACACATCCAAAGGTGCTCACACAATGCGTGGATAATAGATATATTGTGTTGAAAGCCCATATATGAGAAATGATGGATAAAGCATTAGAACAATAGGAAAATGGGTAATCGAACAATGTGTAAATGTTTAAGAAATGGTAATTCATGAAACAGCTCTCTATGTAATCGAAAAGTGGATGGATATCTATGTGTGAAATGATGATACTATAATTATTGCAAAGAATTGTATGGGCCATTTAAGATCCAACGTTACAAAACCCAAGACATCTTAAAACTTGAGTGGTATTATGTAAGTGACATAAATGACATTCACAAAACTCATATAAGTATGTTTATCTGCAGGACCCTCACGAATTTGGTAACCATCCAGTGCCATTAATTTAGGAGAGACACATCACTTCTGTCTTGAAAAAGATGGTCAAAATTTTTTTTAATTAACCATCGAAACGCGTCGACGCAAGAAAGCACATAATCAAGGGACAGAGCTATCTCCATAGACATTATAAGGAAAACGTGTCCTGGACTAGTCTCTTCTATTGCGTATTCCCAGACATGTACGGCTATGACAAATAAGATTGTCTGTTTTTTGATTTCTCCTCTGTCTTTTCTTATCTTTAGGACTAATTGTTTTATTGTTTTTATTTAGAGATGTTTTTGTGGTATATTTGAATGCAACAAGTACGTACTGTTTTTAAAGTAATTTTTGTATAAAAAAACTCCTTTTTGATCAATTGAAAATAAAAGCACCAATTTTTTTTTTACAAAAATATCTTTTTAGTTTGTTATTGACACTCACTTCTAATATATGGGCTAGAGCATAGCCATCAATTCACTCTTTCTATTTGTGTGGGACATTAATTTTCACCAAGGGATTTCCTTTCTCATATAACACGTAAAATCAATGCATCCATAGTTTCCTATGAACAAAATTGTGAAAACCTTTTAAAAATCATATTTTTAGTTGTGTATGTTGGATTTTTGTAGTTTTGGTCTTGTTAGGTTAAGATAAAGATTCTTTTGTTTCCCACATTGGTGTGGTGTTCATTTGTAGTGGTTTCACTCTGTTTCTGTGTGTGTGTTATGTATAAATACTTTACAATATTGCCTCTGAGATAAGCCTCACTGCTCGTTCCAAGCTACCAAGGGGATGAGCAGGGCTTATCTTGGGTGTGTAATCCCCTTATCCTGACTAGAAGTAAGGGTCCCCACTTGGACTGCCAAAGAGAGACCCTATTGCTAACAGGGACTAACTAAGGAGTTGATTAATCAACTAAGACGATTTTTCTTTTTTATGTTCATGGCCTCTGGAAAAGTGTAAGTGAAAGTTCCAATAATTAGTTTAAAAAGGTTGTACTAAACTCACTGAAATGCAGCTCCCCACCAGCAGCCAGGGAACTGTGGTACACAGCAAGCTTGACATATCTGGTTTTTTAAAAGTACTTAAAACGTGACACTTACTCGGATATTGGTAGATTTTGGCCAGTACTCTAAACAGTTTATGACACACTGTAGAAAAAAAATTGATAGATATAGAAAAAGCAAAATAGGAATTGGTACCTTCCAGTAATCGCTGCAATGCACGCAAGTGAATACCACTACATACGTCAGTAATTCTAAAAATTAAATAAGGATACCCTAGTCATATGGCTGGCAGAGGGAGTCACGTTCATCAGCATTATGCATGCACACCTAAGAAAAAAACAGAAATTAGAAGTGACTGCATGTTGCTTGTTTTTAGTTTTTAATAAATTTGCCCACAATCATAGCACACTCTTTGCTAGGCACAGTCTGTTCACTCATGAGCGGAAATACTAACTTTTACTGGTTAAACCTACTGGTCAGGCTTCTTTAATAAAAGGGCCGCTGCTGTCTGGTGTCTGCGAACCATCAAAACTCTTGATAGCTACTGTAATTAATAGTCCCCCTTTGGTTGCCATGATACATGCCCATTGCCGCCCTAAATATACATGTGCAATGGAGAATTACAGATAATCCAGAGGGCAGAGGAGAGTGGGCAATCTGTCATCTTTGACAGGCCAGTTCCACATCGAGGCAGTTAAGATAATGACCCAATCTTTTTATTCTTTGCAGTGAAATAAAGCAAGCATTCGATTTACTAACAATTCAGGAGTCTGGCTTGCGCTAAAGTCTATCAGTAGCAAAGAAAGACGAGTACAGAGCACTACAACATTGTCAAAGCTATCTGACTTTTATTATTGTACATTTATCTAAGCGCATGAATATAAAGACGCGATGATAAGTCTCTAAACGTGGAGCGTTACACCGTGTCATTTGTAGTTTTGTATTATGTCCGCACATTTGTTGATTCATGGAAATTCCTAAATTCCATAACAACTTGTAACATACAGCCTGATTCATGAAGCAAAATTGCGCCCGCAATCGCTGCGAAAATGCAATTGCGGGCGCAATGTCCGTAATCGGCATTCAACATGAAATCCCAAACACATAATAGCGAATTCGCAATAATATTCGCAGAATCCCGGTAGGAGAGCATTAGCGAATCGGAAAATGCGACAATCCACGGATCCTGCGAAATAAATTGCGAATTCGCTATACAAGCGCAATCGGTAATCATGAAAAACCGCAAATAGTGAAAAACCCAAAAATCGCAGTTTGCGCGGCGCAAATTAAGGACAACTAAAATATTTTTCTAAAAACCGTTGGCCAATCAGTAACAGGTTCAGGCCTGACCAATCACACATAAGGACAATCAGCAGCAGCATTAGGAGTTCCACAATGCCAGGAATGTACATGGTGGTCAGGCGGCGAAGGCTACAGCGAGCAGCACGGAGGAGAGGCTGGATCCAGGAGAGGATATTCCGCCAGCGGGTCACCTTGCTAGGCCAAACCAGAGAGCAGATATATGCAAAATACAGGCTGAATGGGGAAATGATAATCCAGCTAATACAGGACCTTGACCCCCTGATGCAGCACCCAACAAGGTGTACCAATGCGGTGCCTACACATGTGCAGGTATTGTGTAGCCTGCACCTCCTGGCCTCCGGGAGCTTCCAGGGGATAGTAGCGGCTGCTGGGGGGATATCCCAGCCTGGCCAGGGGAGACTTTGGGGAAGGACACCTACTTGGTAAGTACACTTTGTCGACAATGTCACATTGCTATGAAGTAGCAGCGCAGCACAGGCACTCACCCTCTGCTCCTCTCATTCAGGTGACAGTGGCTACGCCCTCCGTGATTACCTCCTCACCCCATACCTCAACCCTGCTACACCCCAGCAACGGCGCTACAATGTTGCACACATTCGGACAAGGAATTGCATAGAAAGGACATTTGGGCTGCTCAAGAGCAGGTTCCGCATACTGCACAAGACAGGTTGGGCCATGTATTACAGTCCTGCAGTGTGCTGCCGCATTGTGGCTGTCTGCGCAATACTACATAACATTGCAACCAAGCGCCGGATACCTGTCGACATCTCTGGCAGTGAATCTGAAGGGGACGACCGGCCACCTGCACATGCGCGCCATGCACGCGGGGAGAATCCAGCTGAAGGCCACAGACGTCGCAACCACATCACACTGAACAGTTTCTAATGCACCCTCTTCCCTCACCCCACAAATCACAAATGCATGCAAAAAGTAATAATGACACAACGCCAATGTGTGCTGCTAAAATAAATATTATTGTTTCATTCACAATAATGGTACCACTTTAAATGTTGTCATTGCTAACAGTATTTCAGCATACTGCTGTGTGAAAGGACAGGGCAGGCTTATACTCAGCCTGTGCCTGTAATAGTCATATGAAGTCATGTGCGCCTCCTGCGCGTACCACCCAAGCGCCTCTGTGGCTCATCCTCATCCAAGGCACGTGCAGCTGCTGTGGGCCTGGTGCTGCGCCTGAGTGCCCCTACGTGTGAGGCAGAGTGGCTGCTCACACTCGATGTCCCCTCACTGGCATCATCACCCCCAACAGTGGCAGGTAGAGCAGGAGGGTGTAGTGCTGTCACGGCACTGGTCAGGTGCTCAAGGACCCTGGCCACATCCTCACAGCACTGGATGAGCTGCTGCTGCTGCGCAAGGGACCGCCGCGACAACTGTGATGTGGCATTATCTATGAGATAATTGGACCTGGTGTAGGCGGTCAGCCGGGTCAATAGCTGACGGTGGCGGCGGCGTGCTGCGTTGCGCTGCGATGTATTTGCAGCAGTGCTGGCCTCCATGGCTGCAGTCATGCGGGCCATACCCTCCCCCACACCTGCCATGGCTGCAGTCATGCGGGCCATTCCCTCCCCCACACCTTCCATGGCTGCCGTCATGCGGTCCATCTGGTCCCCCACTCCGGCCACATTGCGCCCAATGTTGTACAGCTGTAGCTGTATGGCACCTTGCTGGCGTGCTTGCAGCTGATGAATATGGAGCATGCGTCTTTCCATGCTCATTCTCACCAGCTCCTGTCCATTCCCCCTCCTGCTGATAGGTGCATTGGTCTGCAGGCGAGGCCTGCCACGCCTGCTCTGCTGGCCTGACACAGTGGGTGGCCGCTGTGTTGCCGCTGTCGTAGGCCCTGATGTTGAAGCACCAGCTGCTGGTGGTGTCACGGCAGGCGTTGTTGGTGCGGCAGGGGCTGGAGGCACCCTGGTAGTGGACCTGGCTGCGGGAGTAGTTGCTGCGCCAGACGCAGGAGGCACACGGGTGGTGGACCTGGCTGCGGGAGTAGTTGCTGCGCCAGACGCAGGAGGCACACTGGTGGTGGACCTGGCTGCAGGAGTAGTTGCTGCACCAGACGCAGGAGGCACACTGGTGGTGGACCTGGCTGCAGGAGTAGTTGCTGCGCCAGACGCAGGAGGCACACTGGTGGTGGACCTGGCTGCGGGAGTAGTTGCTGGGGCAGGGGCTGGTGGCTGTGTATGTGGCGGCACCTCCTCTTCATCCTGTGCCTCCTCATCTATTAGCAGCCTCTCGCTGTCGCTGCTGTCTGCACCACCTGTGAGGGGAAGTGGACGTTCATTAGTTGCATGTATCTGTCACACGTGCAGTTGCTACATGCATGCTGGGTGACATTCCCTGACTGGCTATGGCTTTGCGTACTTTGGAACCTGTCTGGCTGCATTGTGGTACATCTACATTGTGGCCACACTACATGTCCCACAATGCTTCAGGGCATTACCTGATGTGGAACGATGGCATGACTATGGAACAATATGGGAGGCTAATTGGTCATGGACATTCATAGGGGACAGGGTCGCAGTCGCATGCCACTTACCTTGGTTGTCTTGGGTGGGGCAGGATGAGTCCAGATGAGTCACTCCGATGACCGCCTCTGTCTCCAGGGTGTTCTCTACTTGGTCCTCCATGGGGGTGTTTGGAGGGACTGTAGGTCCTCCCCCTCCAGTGCCCGATGACTCTCCAAGGCGCTCAGCCACCCTCTCTTTGGCACGACCTCGGAGGTCGTACCAGCGTTTTTTAAGTTCGTCCAGTGACCTATCAGCCACACCCATGGAGTTCACCGTGGGCGCTATACCCTGCCAGATCCTGCGTTTTTCCTGCTCCGGCACCCTCCTAGAGTCCTTCCCAAACAGTTTTGAGTGGTTGGCCACCACCCCTTCTATTAAATGCTCCAGCTCCTGCTCAGAGAATTTTAACTTTCTCTTCCGCCCTGTGGTGTTGCTGGGCCCAGGAACTGCATCCTCAGACATTGCTGCACTGTACTTTCAGAGTTGTATCCAAACAGAATTGCAGGAGCTCTCCCAGTTGCTGACTCGAGGTCTGCCTCACTGTGGTGAATGGGGCTGGGAACGGGCTGATTCCTAGTTGTGATGTCATCACTGTGCTCGAAAAGCGACTTCCCGTTTTCCCGATCTCGCGATTTTGCGATCCCGCTTTTAGCGAATTCGCAATTTCGACACGGATGTAGCCGGAAATAGAGAATTTTCTGCGAATATCGATAATCGCTAACGGCTTTTGCGGCCGCGTGCGATTCGCTTTTTTTTGTTGCAAAATATCATGAATACCGTTCTGCGGTTACTCAATTGCGATTCGCAGTTGTTCGCAATTTGAGACTCGCAGAGTCCGGTTTTCATGAATCAGGCTGTTAGTGTTTGTAGTTTTTTTGATGACGGTCTAATAAGCTTAGAAACTGAAGGTCAGATGTACAACGCTTTTTAGCGTGCACAAACGGGTCTTAGGGCCAGATGCATCAAAGGGTTTTGCCCATTCTGTGTCTATGGGAAAATGTGTTCATGCATATGTCCCATAGACCCTTTCGCGCATGCTAAAAAGCATGTGCCCATGTGCAAACAGTATTTTGCAACTCGCAAATAAATTGCGACTCGCAAAATACTGTTTTGCGACTCGCTAGTAGGAAGGGACGTTCCCTTCCTAATAGTGACCGCAAAGCTATGTACCAATGTTTTGCGCATGCAATTGCCCAGGCCTCCATCTCTGCGAGGGTTGTCTTTCCTAATGGGCTGGCAAATTGCGAGAGGCTCATTAATATTGATGAGACTCGCAATTTGCGACCCCATTGGGAATCACAATCGCAATCGCAGTTAAACGCACTGTTTACATGCCAAATAGCGCCACATTAATTGCGAGTCGCAAATGTGACGCAATTTGCGAGGTGCTATTTGGCAGGTCATACATCTGACCCCGAATCTATGAGGTTTTAACTAATCAGTGTGTTCTATTTTGTGTGGTCTATTCTCATTTTGAAAAAGCACTACATTGTGCATACCTTGCCTTCTTATTTGAAGCGGTTACATTATGCCTTGAACACATTAGAGCTCTTCCTTATAGACAGCTATAAAAAATAATTACAATGTTAATCCAGTAGATAGAAAAAACTTTAATTTTCTTGTGTGTGGGTGTAAATTGCGAAAGGGGCTCAATGAAACAGATCAGCTGTTTGTTCATTGTGTAAATCGTTTCTAAACCTATTCATAAAATTTAAAGGCGAATTACTGTCTGAGTTAAGGAGAGAAACTCAGCTGTTTTGCATCACTTTAAGCAGTTACAAATATCTGTTCTAATATCTTGGTTGGTCTAAGAAGAGTATTGGGAAAGAGAGGGCCAGGGGTGGGCATGGTCGACTGTGAGGCGTCATGGGCAAGAAATTGTTTAAGCTTTGCAGGCATTCAGACACACTCGACATGCCTTGGAGGAGCGCACGGAAAGATATCCGTCGTTACATTGGAATTGGAATTTAGAAAGATAGGTCGGAGACGTTGTGGCTGGATGTGACAGCACTGGGGTGGGTGTAAAGAATCACTCTGGAAGTGTTGCCTACTTCATTTGCCTCTTTTCAAGGCTTTCACAGTTTCAGACAACTGTAAGACACATCAGGGACTTTGGGATGAATGTGAAGGAGGCAGGCAGATCAGATTTCATGGGAGGTCAAGTACAGAATGCCCTTTCTATATGAAGATTATGTATAAAAAAAGTAAAAAAACAACAATTCTGATTTACAAGGATTAGTGTGGTGTCTTGGGCGCTAGGCCCAAATGCTGAATGGAATGTCCACGCTGACACAGTAATCGGGTTTTGGAACAGGGCCACGGCACGTGCACCCAGCCCTTTTTATTAGCAGGGTCACCTGACTGGTGACTCCAGTGATGGGTGGGTGAACAGTGTGGATTAACACCAGGCGGAGCACTAGAAAGTGTCCAGCAGGACACTACATACCTTCCAAATTTTAATAAAAAAATAACAAACAACAGTCCAACCTATGGGAAATACAAAATAATGAAACGTAGCACCAATGAGTCATTTCAGGCCGTCTGCCGGGCGGTGCTGGAGCTCTGGACCGCACGGTCAGGAGGCTTTATTCCACCTCAGCAATGTAGTTCAGACCAGCCTGGTCTCGCGGTGTTGTAGTCTATTTACATAGTTCTAATAGAGGTGCATCTGTATGTATGTATGTATGTATGTATGTATGTATGTATGTACTGGATATTTGTAGAGCGCAACCTGTCGCTCCGAAAGGAGCATCTTGGCGCTGTGCAGATGTGTCCCATAGCGATGAAAATCTAGATTGCTGCCATTGCGATACTGTCTGATAAATTATAAACCCAGGTTTTAAGATGTTTCCTGAAAGCACTTTCTTTGTCAAGCATTCTGAGGCCCTTGGGCATAGTGTTCCATGCCCTCAAAGCCAGTACCATAAGTGTTTTACCTCCCTTAGTTTTGTACTTGTATCTGGGAATGTTAATTAGGTTGCATCCGGAGGACCTCAGGCAATGTGAAGGGTCATAGCGTACAAAACGCTTCCTAAGGTACTTTGGGACTATGTTATTAAGAGCTCTGAAAGAGGTCAATAAAAGTTTGTACAAGATCCTCTTATGAAGAGGTAACCAGTGTAGGGTCTGAAGAGCGGCAGAGGCAGAAGATCTTCTTGGTAATTTCAGTACCAGTCTTGCTGTCGCATTCTGCACGCTCTGCAGTTTCCTCAGAGTGGCTTTTTTCACTCCTGCCATCAGGCCATTGCAGTAATCTACCCGTGATAGTATTAATGCTACCATGACTGACTTTCTGGAATCAATGGGCAGGAAGTCGAAAAACTTTTTGAGTGACTTGATTATGCCGAAACAGCATCCTGCTGTGTTCCTTACGTGCTGGTCAAAAGAGAGGGCTGAATCAAATAGGACTCCTAGATTTCTTGCAGAATCCACTGAACTAGGCGGGGCAGGTGAGTCATCAGGCCACCAGTCTTTGGGACAGAACTGATGACCTTTACCTAACGGAAGGATTTCTGTTTTGTTGGTGTTGCATCTTAAGTGGTTATTACTCATCCACTGTAAAACCTCCGTCAGGCAGATCTTGAGCTTCTGTTCCGCATCGGTGGAGTTTTTGTCTATCGAGACAACAAGTTGAGTGTCGTCAGCGTATGATGTAACTAGAATCCCATGAGACTCTATCACTGCTATTAAGGGGACCATATAGATGTTGAAAAGTAATGGGCTTAAAATGGACCCCTGGGGAACGCCTGATGTGATCTTTTTTTCGCTGGATAGGTAAGGGCCCAAAGAGACCGTTTGGGTTCTATTTGTCAGGGAGGATTTTATCCAGGCCAAAGCCGTATCTGTCACACCTATATCTCTCAACCTTTTAATCAGGATGTCATGAGAGATGGTGTCGAATGCTGCTGTGAGATCTAACAAGATGAGGACAGCATTTCTACCCTCATCTTGCAAAAACTTGATAGAGTCAGTGAGCTCAATAAGGGCGGTTTCAGTTGAATGCCTAGGACGGAAACCTGACTGTTGGGAATGTAGAATATTGTGCCTATCTACGAAATCTTTCAGTTCATGATGTACTATTTGTTCGGTAATTTTTCCCAATACAGAAAGAAGTGATATTGGGCGGAGATTCAACAGATCGGTGGTAGGTTTATTATGTTTTTTCATTAGGGGCTTAACAACCGCCTTTTTCCAGTCCAGGGGGACCTCCCGGGAGCATAAAGACGCATTTACAATCGCATTAATGCTAGGGTTGACAGCGTCAATTAACTGATGGAGTATAAAGGGGGGACATGAATCTGTAGGGGCTCCTGATTTGCAAGCCAGAATCACTTCTCTGGTCTGATGCAGAGAGGCCGCTTGAAAGACATTCAGGGAATGTTGGTTGTTCATTCTCTGAACTGGCTGCTCTAAGATGGAGGGAGATAAAGGTGTGGGAAAATCCCTCTGGATAAGCATAATCTTCTCCTCGAAGAAATCAGCAATTTGATTACACAAAGTTGCGGAAGGAGGAATTTCTGGCTGAAGTACTTTAGGATGAGTAAAAGATTTTACAATGGAAAAGACCATACTTTGCTTCTGTTGAGCCTCATAAATAGTCTTGATATAATATTGTTTCTTTGCTAATTTAATACTGGCCAAATAGGCTTCCCTCTGTTGAACATAGAGGATTTTTGCTGAGTCATCGTAGGTTTTTCTCCATTTTCTTTCTTTTTGTCTACAGAGCAAGTGACTGTCTGCTAACGCCTGTGAGAACCAAGGGGCATTTGATTTCCTCCTTATGCCCTTATGATGGTGCCCTTTAGGTGGTGCATTTTCTGTGATAATTTGGTGCATCCAAAAGTGAAAGTTACGAGAGTCTTGGGACGTATCTCCCGACAATTTAGGGGCTTGTGACAATAGGGGGGCATCGGACTTAATGTTGTCAATCACCTTCCTCCAGTTTGTATCGGGGATAGGTTGCTGCCCCATCTTAGGTGTTTTAGCTTGTTCAGGTCGGCAGACCTTGAAAGGAACTAGGCAATGATCTGTCCAGATTTGTGGAATTGGGGTAAAGGTGGTCAATGCCGAGAAATTGGAACAAACACCGTCCAATGTATGCCCGGCAGAATGAGTAGGTAGTTTCACTAATTGTTTTAATCCATAAATAGCCATGGTCTGATGGAAACAAGTGGCTTGAGCATTATTTATGGATTCTAACTGAAGGTTAAAATCCCCCATGAGGGTGAAGTGAGGGTAGCGTAACAAAAGTTGACCCAGATTATCCCCAAGAGAGTCTAAAAATGAAGTGGCATTGCCAGGAGGGCGATATACCAAGCCACCAGAAAATGAGGTGGAAGCATTCAGCATATTCGAAAATCCGATACCCTCTGCTCCTTTAAGAGAGCCGAGATCGAATATATGACATTTAAAGGGTTTTTTGATGATGAAGGCCACTCCTCCCCCCCCCGTCCCTTAGGTCTATCCTGCCTAAAGATGTTAACGTTGGAAGGGAGGGCGGTGGAAAGATCGGAATTTGTGGAGTCGTTGAGCCAGGTTTCTGTCACAAAGAGAAAATCAAGATCTAAATCTAGAATCAGGTCACGGATGTCCTGACTATGGCAGCACATGGAACGGGCATTTATTAATCCACCCTTAAAATTGGAACAGTTTGACCTTAGAGTGACTGTATTTACTGACAAATCAGAGTCAGAGTCAGAGTATGGCCAGAAGGAGGACCATTTACAGTGTAAGCAGGAGAACGGGCCCCATAGCTGTTCCATGGGGTAGCAGCACGCACATACACTATTTGCCTTGGGCCGATGTGCTAACAGTTCAATGCCGCTATACTTGCGAATGGGGAGGACATGTCCATCATGTCCTGCGCCTGTCGCGGTCGTGGCGCGGACGGGCACAGACGGGCTTGCCTTTGGCGCGCCGCCAGCGCGCCCGCTGCGCCCGCCCGCTGCGCCCGCCCGCTGCGCCCGCCCGCTGCGCCGTTGGCCCCAGGTGTTCATTTTATACTAGTAGAGAGGTGTAGGGGACTACTAACAACTAGAGCGCTGCCCTGGTATTCGCCCAAGATGGCGGTACCCTTTCGGCAAGCGCGTATGCGGCGATTCCTCCTGGTGGGGGTTAGAGCTGTCGATACAGGCAATGAAGTGCAAGTGCAAAGTGTGAAGCAGCAATATTTAGTACAAGTAAAATAGGTGTAAGCACGATATTATAAAAACGATATTTTAAAATTTAGTCAAGTGTAGTTTTAAAATTGTAAAATTTGCAAGGTAACAGCCTATACCCCCGGCACACGCCTAAGGGGATCGGGAACACACTAACTGATCGCGCGAGAGAAATGCGCGATTTAAATACTATAATGTGCAGGGGACTACTAACAACTAGAGCGCTGTCCAGGTATTCGCCCAAGATGGCGGTACCCTTTCGGCAAGCGCGTATGCGGCAATTCCTCCTGGTGGGGGTTAAAGCTGTCGATACAGGCAATGAAGTGCAAGTGCAAGGTGTGAAGCAGCAATATTTAGTACAAGTAAAATAGGTGTAAGCACGATATTATAAAAACGATATTTTAAAATTTAGTCAAGTGCAGTTTTAAAATTGTAAAATTCGCAAGGTAACAGCCTATACCCCCGGCACACGCCTAAGGGGATCGGGAACACACTAATCTGGAGCAGTGGTTAAGTCCATTTTGGACGACAAACCTGCAAATATTGAGGATGACCTAGGTGGATGAGGGCCTTACTTGGAGGCGACGGTGCTTGATGGTCTTTAGGTGACTGTCTCAGTCTCCAACCTCCATGCTTCCCAGTGCCTGTCGTGGAGCTGCTGCTGACGCATCTCTCTGATTGGGATTTCCTTCTCATAGGAACTCCGTTGAGGCTTTTGCCCCTGGATTGCCAAGTGATTGCGTGGGCTGTACGAGCCTCTCATAGGCCACGCTGTGGGGTCGCTGCGAAACTCCCAACAGGGCCATGGCCAAGCCTTGTGTAACCCCAAGGGTGGCTAATCTAATGCTCAGGTATGCTCTTCTTCGGCAGGCTTCAGGTTTGCTGGGCACACAGAAGGTTTCTGGGTGACTAGCCTCTCATGGCTCCAGGAGTGTCTCATTGAACTCCAGATGTTTTGAGCATTTGGATCCACTCTGGTAGTGTGATGCTCCTTAGATATTCTTGGTGGTGATGATGCACCTGGATGATGAACATGATCATTTTCTTTCAGTTGGGCAACAGGCGGCGAGCTCTTGCTTTAAGTGACCTCATGAAGTAAAGAGGACTGGAGGGACTTTGTGGGCACTTGCAGTTGTTTTCTGACAGGTGCACTTGCTAGATGTGGTGCTATCGATGCCAAGCAGCCGGTGACAGGTGAGTGGATGGTCGCTCTTTGAAGCATGGGGCCCGGATGCAGATCGCGCTTGCTAGCGGCTTATGGTTGGTCCTCCTGCGAAGGTGTCTTCAGTGACATCTCTGCACCCAGGCGGCTAGGCTTGTGCTGATGAACACCTTTTCTGGTGCTGGCACGAGTCCTCTTCTCCTTTTCCCTCTTGCATGCCTGTGGTGGTTGTTCACCCTGTGGCGTTGTGCCACTCTCCTTTCCTCCTTCGCGGAGTGGAGTCCTGCCATGCTGTTCTCCCCCTTCTCGATGTGGCACCCTGCCATGATCTTCTTTGCTTCCAACCATGTTCCTCACTCGGATTTGGCGTCCTGCCACATGACTCATGTTTGTGCCACATGGACATCCCGCTGGTCATGTCCGGTACTTAGGACTGTCTTTACTTTGCTGCAGACCTGTTGCAGGTCTGTCCTGTCGATAGGACTTGCTTCATCTTCCATTAGTACCTTTCGCGGATCCCATTCCCTCTGGATTTTCACGGTGCTCCTCTGCCAGGAACGCAGGCTACCTCTTACCTCTTAGCTTGAGGGCATTGTACTTGCGCTTAAAGCCTGGGCCATTGTAGCACCTCATCCTGCCGCTATTCAGGCGTGCATGATCACTTCGTGTGACGGTCACAATGCTGGGCCAATGGTGGCCATGTGTTTATGTGTTCAGCATTGCTTCTTCTCTGTGGAAAGCTCTCACTCTCCTGGGCACCTGCCTGTGCTATTGAGCTTCTGAGAGCATATGTTGGTGCACCTAACCCTCCGCGCTCTTGGTTTCTCTTCAAGACACCATATTCTGGTGCTTGGCATGCTTGCTCTTTTTTCTTGCGGTGGTGGCCGTTCACCCTCTTAGCGAGTTGTAAAGTTTATTTGCTTGCAGTGGCGTCAGACAGCCACTGGGGGTTGTGTCCTCTGCACTCGCCTTTGCTATGCTTTAGGTGGAGATTGTGGTCCCATGCACACGAAAAATAAGAACTCAGAATAAATATAGACACAATGGAAGCTATATTAAGTATTGACTTGTCCAGCCGGACAGAGGTCCAATTTTTTACTTTAAACAACGTATGTTTTGAAAGGATACCTTCAACAATTCCATAGAGAGGGGCACAAGCCTGTACCCAAACATATACAAATTGGCATAGTGAGGAAAGTAGTCAGAGAATAGAATAGAGTTTTTAGGCAAAAGCTGTAGTTTTCTGTAAATATTACAATAACAGAAATTCCTTTTAACACCATTACTAGCCTAACATAGCAGTTTGCACATTTCACAGTATATGGTGTTTTAAAAAGTCGACGGCGTTTCGATCCCATTTAAAGAATCACAGGGATCATCATCAGGACAGAATAATGCCTAAACATTGCAAGCCATGATAGCCTAAAGGGAAAATAAAAATAAAAAAAGAAATCATACCAAATACAATATGGAAAAAGACGCATAATAAGGATACCATATAATGTACAATTTGAAGAGGCTTACAACGATAAGGTAATCATTTAAGAGCTGTGATAGTGACTTGGTTACACCCACATAAAGTAGTGACAGGACTGTTGCCTTAAGGGCTAGTGCATAAAGGATTAGGCATAAAGGGTCAGACGAACTGTGCCCTTAAATATACGAGCCAGAGGTGCATGCTGCAATCTGTATTATGTCAAGTAATGCTCAAGAAACGAATGTATAGTGAGTAGAAAAGGATTGTGGTGGTATCCACTAAACTAATAGTGAGCAAAGTTGTGACCTTAATCCCGCTCAACCTAGAGCTGCCCTTACCCCTTTCCGACCACCATCATCCTTCTCTCCCACGTCCAGTATGATACCCAAAGAGATCATAACTTTTGAAAAAGTCGTTCTCAAGGAAACTACAATTCTGGCGAAAGCCCACACATTCATTCCCTATAACATCACACTTGATGAGAAAATGGCCATTTCCTCACTACGTGACAGGAGTGACTTAATTATTAAGCCTGCTGATAAGGGGGGTGGCATTGTGCTGCAAAACATAGACAATTACAAAAACGAACTGTCTCAACAGGTTTCCAATACAGACCACTACTGCAGACTTTATACCAACCCCACCAGAGAGCTACAAAGCCTAATAAAACATGTCACGACAGAGGCATTCGAAACCGGATTCCTCACTAAAAATGAACTACATTTCTTAAACGTCGACCACCCCAGAACCCCAGTTATTTATACCCTTCCAAAGATTCACAAGCGGATGCAAAATCCCCCCGGCCGTCCCATAGTCTCTGGTTGTGGTTCTGTGTTGGAACCCCTTGGACATTATGTAAATTACTTTCTGAAAGATTTTGTACCTAGCACAAAATGTTATGTTCGGGACAGCATGTATATGATAAACCTTATTGAGAATCTTCCCTTTGACCCTGCTAGCGAAACTCTATGCACTCTAGACGTTGAATAGCTTTATACGAACATTCCCCAAAAAGACTCCCTAATTGTTATGGAGAGAATTTTGAATACCCGACCACGTCCCCACACTGTACCAACTCTTTTCATTATTCACTTGCTGGAAATTTGCCTGACCCGTAATTTCTTTATGTATGACAATAAATACTTCCACCAGGTGAAGGGTACTTCCATGGGGGCAATTTTTGCCCCCACTCTGGCTATTCTATACATGGACTGGCTTGAATGTGACATTATCCTACCATCTACCAACCCATTCCACCTAGGGGTGGTTGAATGGAAACGATATATAGACAACGTCTTTACGATTTGGGGCGGTCCAGTTGAAGCCCTGCCACTATTCCAACATTGGTTGAACAACAACTGTAATGGTCTTACCTTCACCCTAACGCACAGCAAAACCAATATCCCTTTTTTAGATATTTGTATACAGCATAAGGATGGTTTATTGTTTACCTCCTTGTCCGTAAGCCAAAGGAGAGAAATACGCTATTAAGCTATAGCAGTTGTCACCCTCGAGCCCTAAAAGATAGCCTGCCCTACTCCCAGTTTTTGAGGTTGAGACGTAATTGTTTCCTCAAGGTGGACTATTTCAGGGAGGCGAACACACTGGCTGAGAAACTTAGATTTAGGGGGTATCCATGCCGCCTAGTAAAAAATGCCATGAAAAGGGCCTGGTACTGCCCACGTGAGACACTACTAGAACCAAAAGAGAATAAGCCATCTGACAAACTGGTTTGTGTCACTACTTTTTCCCCGGTGTCCAGCAAAATTTGAAAAAGTATCAGAAAGAATTGGCACATTCTTAACTCTGGGAATCTTGATTTAGATACTCCCATGTTTGCGTTCAAGAGAAGCAAAAACTTAAAAGATCACTTGGTGAGGGTTGCTCTCCCCCTCCCGAGACTGGCCAGCTCGACCCTTATTGATCTGTGGTCACTTCCTCCATTGAAAGGACACTCTAAATGTGGCTGTTGTGTAGTATGTGACTTTTGCATTGAGGGGACAGAATTTGTCTTTGGAGAAATTAGAAATGTATTGAGAACTTTCACTAACTGTAACAGTTGTAATTTGGTTTATGCAATTCGGTGCCCGTGTGACTTGATCTACGTGGGACAGACTAAACAAAAAATCAAATTAAGGATCTCGCAACATCGGAGTAGAATCAGATGTAAAACCGAGAAAGCCCCTCTCGTGGAACATTTCATTGATAAAGGACACACCGAGAATGATGTAAGATGGACTGTGATCAGCCAAGTGACCTTGCCCCCAAGAGGTGGTGACCTATCGAAAATACTAAACAAAGAGGAGCTTAAATGGATCTTGCGAACTGACAGCTTGAATTCCGGACTCAACCAGCAGGAGGACTGGACCAATTTAACATAAACTGTTGAAAGTTTGGGTAGCTATGTCTATTAATCATGTATACTTTGTAGGTTTTTAATCTCAACACAATTTTAACTCTCTACACAATTTCTAATCTTTTCACACTTTCTGACTGTTATTGTATGTTATCACTCACTTACTAGGGCCGCCGGAACGTCCTACACTTATTCCCACCTTCACATGTGGCTCCTTTCTACCTATAGGGAGTCCTAGTATCTAGGTGCATGCAAACTCACACCCAATATGGCCGTCGCATTGTCCTACTTTTATTTTAATTATGGCATGTGACTCCCCCTTAGCCAACCACTTGCATTGATATATCTTGGTCTTCCCGGTCTGCCACCGCAACGGCCAGGGAAGCTATCGCAGCCCATTGATAAGGTAAGCCTCCCGTGCTTGTCCGACTGTACCGGTAATTACCCTTTGGAAATCAGGTGTAGAGAGGGTCCAGCCTCTAATTCCCTGTTTTTTGATTTAGGCTCCTTCCCCCCACGCGACCGAGCAAACCGCTGGCGCGCTTTGAGTACTCTCTCCCGAACATCGGGTAAGCCTGGTTTTATCTTCACTCCCGCACTGCCACGCATGTCGCCTCACAGCCCTTTGAACTTCTTGCCTTTTTCATTTAGGAGACTGATCCCCGTTCACCCGGTAATACATGGAACTCAGTACCTTGATCGTTCCGTTCCTTGGGTAAGAAACCAACTGCTTTCACTCCATATTTCGGTAAATTGAGCGATTACCGCACTTCCTAACGACCCGGTTTCGTTATCTTTAGATCTAATAACACGCCGTTTTCTACCTGGCCGGCACCAACTGTGGTCAGGCTGATTCCCTTGGTAAGCACCTGTTAGTTGCGTCATGCCTGCATTGCTCACTTCATTTTTACTGGTATCGATTATTTCACCGGTAGTCTCACGACCTTTTCGCCGTTTATTGTCGGTTGTAGATCCTCACTTTTGGCACTTTCGTCAGTAAGGTCACAACTTTGCTCACTATTAGTATAGTGGATACCACCACAATCCTTTTATACTCACTATACATTCGTTTCTTGAGCATTACTTGACATAATACAGATTGCAGCATGCACCTCTGGCTCGTATAATTAAGGGCACCGTTCGTCTGACCCTTTATGCCTAATCCTTTATGCACTGGCCCTTAAGGCAACAGTCCTGTCACTACTTTATGTGGGTGTAACCAAGTCACAATCACAGCTCTTAAATGATTACCTTATCGTTGTGAGCCTCTACAAATTATACATTATATGGTATCCTTATTATGCGTCTTTTTCCATATTGTATTTGGTATGATTTCTTTATTTATTTTTCTTTTCCCTTTAGGCTATCATGGCTTGCAATGTTTAGGCATTATTCTGTCCTGATGATGATCCCTGTGATTCTTTAAATGGGATCGAAACGCCGTCGACTTTTTAAAACACCATATACTGTGAAATGTGCAAACTGCTATGTTAGGCTAGTAATGGTGTTAAAAGGAATTTCTGTTATTGTAATATTTACAGAAAACTACAGCTTTTGCCTAAAAACTCTATTCTATTCTCTGACTACTTTCCTCACTATGCCGATTTGTATATGTTTGGGTACAGGCTTGTGCCCCTCTCTATGGAATTGTTGAAGGTATCCTTTCAAAACATACGTTGTTTAAAGTAAAAAATTGGACCTCTGTCCGGCTGGACAAGTCAATACTTAATATAGCTTCCATTGTGTCTATATTTATTCTGAGTTCTTATTTTTCGTGTGCATGGGACCACTGTTGTTCTCATAAATATGTTCCCCAAGGTCCTGTGCTGACTCGAATGTGTGCCCTTGTTATTTTGTATAATTAGGTGGAGATTGTGACCTTGAGACTTTGCTGTCTGGTTGCTCTTCTTGCTGTGGTGGCCTATTGTCACGAGGGGCTTGCGATGCTCTGCTTACAATGCTCTCCTTCCCCTCCATGGATTTGGGCAATTGCTTTCCAGTTGTCTGGTCAGCGATGGGCTTTCGGGGTGGACAGTCTGTGCATTCACTCTTGGCCCACTGTGTGCTGGATGGCCTTCCTGATGCTGTGAGTTGTGCTGCTCCTCACAGGCACAACCTCTGTCTATGCTTTTTGTGTCTTGGTCGCCAAACACCTTCTCTTCCTCTGGGGCTCTGCCTGGGTTCCTTAACTGTTGTTTTTGGCTGGACTCTTGGTAGTGCCTTTGGGTGCTTTTCTGGGGGGCTGGGGTTTGGCACTCTTTCTCCTCGACTGAGAAATAGTCCACATGGGGCATGTGGCTGAGAGGTAGGCTCGTGTTTAACATTGCAGCAGCATGCTCTCTGTAAGGTGAGATCGCACAGACTCATGTGTGCAGCTCATTTCCTTTTGAGGCACATTTGATTAATCTGCTCATTTGGGTGTTGTTCACAGTGCTGCCCTCAGGTGAGAGGGCCTGGGAAGGGAGAGCGGTGCAGCTCACATAGGGTCAAGTCTCTTTTCTGCTGTGCATGTTGCACTGTTCACAGGAGTGCAGGAGCTCACAAGTGGGAGCTGCAGTGGTACACCATGTATCGTTCTTCCTCATTGACCAGAGGCTCTTCCTTTCTTTTCTTCCTGGGACGGCAGGAGGTAGGCTACTTCAGTCAGCCTCTTCTGTTGTGTTTCTATCTAGGACCCTAATTCGATATTCCCGATGTATGCCCTTATATGGCTATAATAAATAATATCCTTATAAAGGGATAAGAATCATATCTATATTTAGTAATAGCCCATGCAGTCCAAATATACCATTCCTATGTGACCCTTAGAGTATATCCATGTGTATCCCTTCCCTATGTATATAGAGATAACTCTAACGACTAGTTGCCTATGTGACTGCAAGTGCAAGGTGTGAAGCAGCAATATTTAGTACAAGTAAAATAGGTGTAAGCACGATATTATAAAAACGATATTTTAAAATTTAGTCAAGTGCAGTTTTAAAATTGTAAAATTCGCAAGGTAACAGCCTATACCCCCGGCACACGCCTAAGGGGATCGGGAACACACTAATCTGGAGCAGTGGTTAAGTCCATTTTGGACGACAAACCTGCAAATATTGAGGATGACCTAGGTGGATGAGGGCCTTACTTGGAGGCGACGGTGCTTGATGGTCTTTAGGTGACTGTCTCAGTCTCCAACCTCCATGCTTCCCAGTGCCTGTCGTGGAGCTGCTGCTGACGCATCTCTCTGATTGGGATTTCCTTCTCATAGGAACTCCGTTGAGGCTTTTGCCCCTGGATTGCCAAGTGATTGCGTGGGCTGTACGAGCCTCTCATAGGCCACGCTGTGGGGTCGCTGCGAAACTCCCAACAGGGCCATGGCCAAGCCTTGTGTAACCCCAAGGGTGGGTAATCTAATGGTCAGGTATGCTCTTCTTCGGCAGGCTTCAGGTTTGCTGGGCACACAGAAGGTTTCTGGGTGACTAGCCTCTCATGGCTCCAGGAGTGTCTCATTGAACTCCAGATGTTTTGAGCATTTGGATCCACTCTGGTGGTGTGATGCTCCTTAGATATTCTTGGTGGCGATGATGCACCTGGATGATGAACATGATCCTTTTCTTTCAGTTGGGCAACAGGCGGCGAGCTCTTGCTTTAAGTGACCTCATGAAGTAAAGAGGACTGGAGGGACTTTGTGGGCACTTGCAGTTGTCTTCTGACAGGTGCACTTGCTAGATGTGGTGCTATCGATGCCAAGCAGCCGGTGACAGGTGAGTGGATGGTCGCTCTTTGAAGCATGGGGCCCGGATGCAGATCGCGCTTGCTAGCGGCTTATGGTTGGTCCTCCTGCGAAAGTGTCTTCAGTGACATCTCTGCACCCAGGCGGCTAGGCTTGTGCTGATGAACACCTTTTCTGGTGCTGGCACGAGTCCTCTTCTCCTTTTCCCTCTTGCATGCCTGTGGTGGTTGTTCACCCTGTGGCGTTGTGCCACTCTCCTTTCCTCCTTCGCGGAGTGGAGTCCTGCCATGCTGTTCTCCCCCTTCTCGATCTGGCACCCTGCCATGATCTTCTTTGCTTCCAACCATGTTCCTCACTCGGATGTGGCGTCCTGCCACATGACTCATGTTTGTGCCACATGGACATCCCGCTGGTCATGTCCGGTACTTAGGACTGTCTTTACTTTGCTGCAGACCTGTTGCAGGTCTGTCCTGTCGATAGGACTTGCTTCATCTTCCATTAGTACCTTTCGCGGATCCCATTCCCTCTGGATTTTCACGGTGCTCCTCTGCCAGGAACGCAGGCTACCTCTTACCTCTTAGCTTGAGGGCATTGTACTTGCGCTTAAAGCCTGGGCCATTGTAGCACCTCATCCTGCCGCTATTCAGGCGTGCATGATCACTTCGTGTGACGGTCACAATGCTGGGCCAATGGTGGCCATGTGTTGATGTGTTCAGCATTGCTTCTTCTCTGTGGAAAGCTCTCACTCTCCTGGGCACCTGCCTGTGCTATTGAGCTTCTGGGAGCATATGTTGGTGCACCTAACCCTCCGCGCTCTTGGTTTCTCTTCAAGACACCATATTCTGGTGCTTGGCATGCTTGCTCTTTTTTCTTGCGGTGGTGGCCGTTCACCCTCTTAGCGAGTTGTAAAGTTTATTTGCTTGCAGTGGCGTCAGACAGCCACTGGGGGTTGTGTCCTCTGCACTCGCCTTTGCTATGCTTTAGGTGGAGATTGTGGTCCCATGCACACGAAAAATAAGAACTCAGAATAAATATAGACACAATGGAAGCTATATTAAGTATTGACTTGTCCAGCCGGACAGAGGTCCAATTTTTTACTTTAAACAACGTATGTTTTGAAAGGATACCTTCAACAATTCCATAGAGAGGGGCACAAGCCTGTACCCAAACATATACAAATTGGCATAGTGAGGAAAGTAGTCAGAGAATAGAAAAGAGTTTTTAGGCAAAAGCTGTAGTTTTCTGTAAATATTACAATAACAGAAATTCCTTTTAACACCATTACTAGCCTAACATAGCAGTTTGCACATTTCACAGTATATGGTGTTTTAAAAAGTCGACGGCGTTTCGATCCCATTTAAAGAATCACAGGGATCATCATCAGGACAGAATAATGCCTAAACATTGCAAGCCATGATAGCCTAAAGGGAAAAGAAAAATAAATAAAGAAATCATACCAAATACAATATGGAAAAAGACGCATAATAAGGATACCATATAATGTACAATTTGAAGAGGCTTACAACGATAAGGTAATCATTTAAGAGCCCTGATAGTGACTTGGTTACACCCACATAAAGTAGTGACAGGACTGTTGCCTTAAGGGCTAGTGCATAAAGGATTAGGCATAAAGGGTCAGACGAACTGTGCCCTTAAATATACGAGCCAGAGGTGCATGCTGCAATCTGTATTATGTCAAGTAATGCTCAAGAAACGAATGTATAGTGAGTAGAAAAGGATTGTAGTGGTATCCACTAAACTAATAGTGAGCAAAGTTGTGACCTTAATCCCGCTCAACCTAGAGCTGCCCTTACCCCTTTCCAACCACCATCATCCTTCTCTCCCACGTCCAGTATGATACCCAAAGAGATCATAACTTTTGAAAAAGTCGTTCTCAAGGAAACTACAATTCTGGCGAAAGCCCACACATTCATTCCCTATAACATCACACTTGATGAGAAAATGGCCATTTCCTCACTACGTGACAGGAGTGACTTAATTATTAAGCCTGCTGATAAGGGGGGTGGCATTGTGATGCAAAACATAGACAATTACAAAAACGAACTGTCTCAACAGGTTTCCAATACAGACCACTACTGCAGACTTTATACCAACCCCACCAGAGAGCTACAAAGCCTAATAAAACATGTCACGACAGAGGCATTCGAAACCGGATTCCTCACTAAAAATGAACTACATTTCTTAAACGTCGACCACCCCAGAACCCCAGTTATTTATACCCTTCCAAAGATTCACAAGCGGATGGAAAATCACCCCGGCCGTCCCATAGTCTCTGGTTGTGGTTCTGTGTTGGAACCCCTTGGACATTATGTAAATTACTTTCTGAAAGATTTTGTACCTAGCACAAAATGTTATGTTCGGGACAGCATGTATATGATAAACCTTATTGAGAATCTTCCCTTTGACCCTGCTAGCGAAACTCTATGCACTCTAGATGTTGAATCGCTTTATACGAACATTCCCCAAAAAGACTCCCTAATTGTTATGGAGAGAATTTTGAATACCCGACCACGTCCCCACACTGTACCAACTCTTTTCATTATTCACTTGCTGGAAATTTGCCTGACCCGTAATTTCTTTATTTATGACAATGAATACTTCCACCAGGTGAAGGGTACTTCCATGTGGGCAATTTTTGCCCCCACTCTGGCTATTCTATACATGTACTGGCTTGAATGTGACATTATCCTACCATCTACCAACCCATTCCACCTAGGGGTGGTTGAATGGAAACGATATATAGACAACGTCTTTACGATTTGGGGCGGTCCAGTTGAAGCCCTGCCACTATTCCAACATTGGTTGAACAACAACTGTAATGGTCTTACCTTCACCCTAACGCACAGCCAAACTAATATCCCTTTTTTAGATATTTGTATACAGCATAAGGATGGTTTATTGTTTACCTCCTTGTCCGTAAGCCAAAGGAGAGAAATACGCTATTAAGCTATAGCAGTTGTCACCCTCGCGCCCTAAAAGATAGCCTGCCCTACTCCCAGTTTTTGAGGTTGAGACGTAATTGTTTCCTCAAGGTGGACTATTTCAGGGAGGCGAACACACTGGCTGAGAAACTTAGATTTAGGGGGTATCCATGCCGCCTAGTAAAAAATGCCATGAAAAGGGCCTGGTACTGCCCACGTGAGACACTACTAGAACCAAAAGAGAATAAGCCATCTGACAAACTGGTTTGTGTCACTACTTTTTCCCCGGTGTCCAGCAAAATTTGAAAAAGTATCAGAAAGAATTGGCACATTCTTAACTCTGGGAATCTTGATTTAGATACTCCCATGTTTGCGTTCAAGAGAAGCAAAAACTTAAAAGATCACTTGGTGAGGGTTGCTCTCCCCCTCCCGAGACTGGCCAGCTCGACCCTTATTGATCTGTGGTCCCTTCCTCCATTGAAAGGACACTCTAAATGTGGCTGTTGTGTAGTATGTGACTTTTGCATTGAGGGGACAGAATTTGTCTTTGGAGAAATTAGAAATGTATTGAGAACTTTCATTAACTGTAACAGTTGTAATTTGGTTTATGCAATTCGGTGCCCGTGTGACTTGATCTACGTGGGACAGACTAAACAAAAAATCAAATTAAGGATCTCGCAACATCGGAGTAGAATCAGATGTAAAACCGAGAAAGCCCCTCTCGTGGAACATTTCATTGATAAAGGACACACCGAGAATGATGTAAGATGGACTGTGATCAGCCAAGTGACCTTGCCCCCAAGAGGTGGTGACCTATCGAAAATACTAAACAAAGAGGAGCTTAAATGGATCTTGCGAACTGACAGCTTGAATTCCGGACTCAACCAGCAGGAGGATTGGACCAATTTAACATAAACTGTTGAAAGTTTGGGTAGCTATGTCTATTAATCATGTATACTTTGTAGGTTTTTAATCTCAACACAATTTTAACTCTCTACACAATTTCTAATCTTTTCACACTTTCTGACTGTTATTGTATGTTATCACTCACTTACTAGGGCCGCCGGACCGTCCTACACTTATTCCCACCTTCACATGTGGCTCCTTTCTACCTATAGGGAGTCCTAGTATCTAGGTGCATGCAAACTCACACCCAATATGGCCGTCGCATTGTCCTACTTTTATTTTAATTATGGCATGTGACTCCCCCTTAGCCAACCACTTGCATTGATATATCTTGGTCTTCCCGGTCTGCCACCGCAACGGCCAGGGAAGCTATCGCAGCCCATTGATAAGGTAAGCCTCCCGTGCTTGTCCGACTGTACCGGTAATTACCCTTTGGAAATCAGGTGTAGAGAGGGTCCAGCCTCTAATTCCCTGTTTTTTGATTTAGGCTCCTTCCCCCCACGCGACCGAGCAAACCGCTGGCGCGCTTTGAGTACTCTCTCCCGAACATCGGGTAAGCCTGGTTTTATCTTCACTCCCGCACTGCCACGCATGTCGCCTCACAGCCCTTTGAACTTCTTGCCTTTTTCATTTAGGAGACTGATCCCCGTTCACCCGGTAATACATGGAACTCAGTACCTTGATCGTTCCGTTCCTTGGGTAAGAAACCAACTGCTTTCACTCCATATTTCGGTAAATTGAGCGATTACCGCACTTCCTAACGACCCGGTTTCGTTATCTTTAGATCTAATAACACGCCGTTTTCTACCTGGCCGGCATCAACTGTGGTCAGGCTGATTCCCTTGGTAAGCACCTGTTAGTTGCGTCATGCCTGCATTGCTCACTTCATTTTTACTGGTATCGATTATTTCACCGGTAGTCTCACGACCTTTTCGCCGTTTATTGTCGGTTGTAGATCCTCACTTTTGGCACTTTCGTCAGTAAGGTCACAACTTTGCTCACTATTAGTATAGTGGATACCACCACAATCCTTTTCTACTCACTATACATTCGTTTCTTGAGCATTACTTGACATAATACAGATTGCAGCATGCACCTCTGGCTCGTATAATTAAGGGCACAGTTCGTCTGACCCTTTATGCCTAATCCTTTATGCACTGGCCCTTAAGGCAACAGTCCTGTCACTACTTTATGTGGGTGTAACCAAGTCACAATCACAGCTCTTAAATGATTACCTTATCGTTGTGAGCCTCTACAAATTATACATTATATGGTATCCTTATTATGCGTCTTTTTCCATATTGTATTTGGTATGATTTCTTTATTTATTTTTCTTTTCCCTTTAGGCTATCATGGCTTGCAATGTTTAGGCATTATTCTGTCCTGATGATGATCCCTGTGATTCTTTAAATGGGATCGAAACGCCGTCGACTTTTTAAAACACCATATACTGTGAAATGTGCAAACTGCTATGTTAGGCTAGTAATGGTGTTAAAAGGAATTTCTGTTATTGCAATATTTACAGAAAACTACAGCTTTTGCCTAAAAACTCTATTCTATTCTCTGACTACTTTCCTCACTATGCCGATTTGTATATGTTTGGGTACAGGCTTGTGCCCCTCTCTATGGAATTGTTGAAGGTATCCTTTCAAAACATACGTTGTTTAAAGTAAAAAATTGGACCTCTGTCCGGCTGGACAAGTCAATACTTAATATAGCTTCCATTGTGTCTATATTTATTCTGAGTTCTTATTTTTCGTGTGCATGGGACCACTGTTGTTCTCATAAATATGTTCCCCAAGGTCCTGTGCTGACTCGAATGTGTGCCCTTGTTATTTTGTATAATTAGGTGGAGATTGTGACCTTGAGACTTTGCTGTCTGGTTGCTCTTCTTGCTGTGGTGGCCTATTGTCACGAGGGGCTTGCGATGCTCTGCTTACAATGCTCTCCTTCCCCTCCATGGATTTGGGCAATTGCTTTCCAGTTGTCTGGTCAGCGATGGGCTTTCGGGGTGGACAGTCTGTGCATTCACTCTTGGCCCACTGTGTGCTGGATGGCCTTCCTGATGCTGTGAGTTGTGCTGCTCCTCACAGGCACAACCTCTGTCTATGCTTTTTGTGTCTTGGTCGCCAAACACCTTCTCTTCCTCTGGGGCTCTGCCTGGGTTCCTTAACTGTTGTTTTTGGCTGGACTCTTGGTAGTGCCTTTGGGTGCTTTTCTGGGGGGCTGGGGTTTGGCACTCTTTCTCCTCGACTGAGAAATAGTCCACATGGGGCATGTGGCTGAGAGGTAGGCTCGTGTTTAACATTGCAGCAGCATGCTCTCTGTAAGGTGAGATCGCACAGACTCATGTGTGCAGCTCATTTCCTTTTGAGGCACATTTGATTAATCTGCTCATTTGGGTGTTGTTCACAGTGCTGCCCTCAGGTGAGAGGGCCTGGGAAGGGAGAGCGGTGCAGCTCACGTAGGGTCAAGTCTCTTTTCTGCTGTGCATGTTGCACTGTTCACAGGAGTGCAGGAGCTCACAAGTGGGAGCTGCAGTGGTACACCATGCACCGTTCTTCCTCATTGACCAGAGGCTCTTCCTTTCTTTTCTTCCTGGGACGGCAGGAGGTAGGCTACTTCAGTCAGCCTCTTCTGTTGTGTTTCTATCTAGGACCCTAATTCGATATTCCCGATGTATGCCCTTATATGGCTATAATAAATAATATCCTTATAAAGGGATAAGAATCATATCTATATTTAGTAATAGCCCATGCAGTCCAAATATACCATTCCTATGTGACCCTTAGAGTATATCCAGTCATATTCCTTCCTATGTATATAGAGATAACTCTAATGACTAGTCTCCTATGTGACTTTTAGAGTATATCCATGTGTATCCCTTCCCTATGTATATAGAGATAACTCTAACGACTAGTTGCCTATGTGACTGCAAGTGCAAGGTGTGAAGCAGCAATATTTAGTACAAGTAAAATAGGTGTAAGCACGATATTATAAAAACGATATTTTAAAATTTAGTCAAGTGCAGTTTTAAAATTGTAAAATTCGCAAGGTAACAGCCTATACCCCCGGCACACGCCTAAGGGGATCGGGAACACACTAATCTGGAGCAGTGGTTAAGTCCATTTTGAACAACAAACCTGCAAATATTGAGGATGACCTAGGTGGATGAGGGCCTTACTTGGAGGCGACGGTGCTTGATGGTCTTTAGGTGACTGTCTCAGTCTCCAACCTCCATGCTTCCCAGTGCCTGTCGTGGAGCTGCTGCTGACGCATCTCTCTGATTGGGATTTCCTTCTCATAGGAACTCCGTTGAGGCTTTTGCCCCTGGATTGCCAAGTGATTGCGTGGGCTGTACGAGCCTCTCATAGGCCACGCTGTGGGGTCGCTGCGAAACTCCCAACAGGGCCATGGCCAAGCCTTGTGTAACCCCAAGGGTGGCTAATCTAATGCTCAGGTATGCTCTTCTTCGGCAGGCTTCAGGTTTGCTGGGCACACAGAAGGTTTCTGGGTGACTAGCCTCTCATGGCTCCAGGAGTGTCTCATTGAACTCCAGATGTTTTGAGCATTTGGATCCACTCTGGTGGTGTGATGCTCCTTAGATATTCTTGGTGGCGATGATGCACCTGGATGATGAACATGATCATTTTCTTTCAGTTGGGCAACAGGCGGCGAGCTCTTGCTTTAAGTGACCTCATGAAGTAAAGAGGACTGGAGGGACTTTGTGGGCACTTGCAGTTGTCTTCTGACAGGTGCACTTGCTAGATGTGGTGCTATCGATGCCAAGCAGCCAGTGACAGGTGAGTGGATGGTCGCTCTTTGAAGCATGGGGCCCGGATGCAGATCGCGCTTGCTAGCGGCTTATGGTTGGTCCTCCTGCGAAGGTGTCTTCAGTGACATCTCTGCACCCAGGCGGCTAGGCTTGTGCTGATGAACACCTTTTCTGGTGCTGGCACGAGTCCTCTTCTCCTTTTCCCTCTTGCATGCCTGTGGTGGTTGTTCACCCTGTGGCGTTGTGCCACTCTCCTTTCCTCCTTCGCGGAGTGGAGTCCTGCCATGCTGTTCTCCCCCTTCTCGATCTGGCACCCTGCCATGATCTTCTTTGCTTCCAACCATGTTCCTCACTCGGATGTGGCGTCCTGCCACATGACTCATGTTTGTGCCACATGGACATCCCGCTGGTCATGTCCGGTACTTAGGACTGTCTTTACTTTGCTGCAGACCTGTTGCAGGTCTGTCCTGTCGATAGGACTTGCTTCATCTTCCATTAGTACCTTTCGCGGATCCCATTCCCTCTGGATTTTCACGGTGCTCCTCTGCCAGGAACGCAGGCTACCTCTTACCTCTTAGCTTGAGGGCATTGTACTTGCGCTTAAAGCCTGGGCCATTGTAGCACCTCATCCTGCCGCTCTTCAGGCGTGCATGATCACTTCGTGTGACGGTCACAATGCTGGGCCAATGGTGGCCATGTGTTGATGTGTTCAGCATTGCTTCTTCTCTGTGGAAAGCTCTCACTCTCCTGGGCACCTGCCTGTGCTATTGAGCTTCTGGGAGCATATGTTGGTGCACCTAACCCTCCGCGCTCTTGGTTTCTCTTCAAGACACCATATTCTGGTGCTTGGCATGCTTGCTCTTTTTTCTTGCGGTGGTGGCCGTTCACCCTCTTAGCGAGTTGTAAAGTTTATTTGCTTGCAGTGGCGTCAGCCAGCCACTGGGGGTTGTGTCCTCTGCACTCGCCTTTGCTATGCTTTAGGTGGAGATTGTGGTCCCATGCACACGAAAAATAAGAACTCAGAATAAATATAGACACAATGGAAGCTATATTAAGTATTGACTTGTCCAGCCGGACAGAGGTCCAATTTTTTACTTTAAACAACGTATGTTTTGAAAGGATACCTTCAACAATTCCATAGAGAGGGGCACAAGCCTGTACCCAAACATATACAAATTGGCATAGTGAGGAAAGTAGTCAGAGAATAGAATAGAGTTTTTAGGCAAAAGCTATAGTTTTCTGTAAATATTACAATAACAGAAATTCCTTTTAACACCATTACTAGCCTAACATAGCAGTTTGCACATTTCACAGTATATGGTGTTTTAAAAAGTCGACGGCGTTTCGATCCCATTTAAAGAATCACAGGGATCATCATCAGGACAGAATAATGCCTAAACATTGCAAGCCATGATAGCCTAAAGGGAAAAGAAAAATAAATAAAGAAATCATACCAAATACAATATGGAAAAAGACGCATAATAAGGATACCATATAATGTACAATTTGAAGAGGCTTACAACGATAAGGTAATCATTTAAGAGCCCTGATAGTGACTTGGTTACACCCACATAAAGTAGTGACAGGACTGTTGCCTTAAGGGCTAGTGCATAAAGGATTAGGCATAAAGGGTCAGACGAACTGTGCCCTTAAATATACGAGCCAGAGGTGCATGCTGCAATCTGTATTATGTCAAGTAATGCTCAAGAAACGAATGTATAGTGAGTAGAAAAGGATTGTGGTGGTATCCACTAAACTAATAGTGAGCAAAGTTGTGACCTTAATCCCGCTCAACCTAGAGCTGCCCTTACCCCTTTCCGACCACCATCATCCTTCTCTCCCACGTCCAGTATGATACCCAAAGAGATCATAACTTTTGAAAAAGTCGTTCTCAAGGAAACTACAATTCTGGCGAAAGCCCACACATTCATTCCCTATAACATCACACTTGATGAGAAAATGGCCATTTCCTCACTACGTGACAGGAGTGACTTAATTATTAAGCCTGCTGATAAGGGGGGTGGCATTGTGCTGCAAAACATAGACAATTACAAAAACGAACTGTCTCAACAGGTTTCCAATACAGACCACTACTGCAGACTTTATACCAACCCCACCAGAGAGCTACAAAGCCTAATAAAACATGTCACGACAGAGGCATTCGAAACCGGATTCCTCACTAAAAATGAACTACATTTCTTAAACGTCGACCACCCCAGAACCCCAGTTATTTATACCCTTCCAAAGATTCACAAGCGGATGGAAAATCACCCCGGCCGTCCCATAGTCTCTGGTTGTGGTTCTGTGTTGGAACCCCTTGGACATTATGTAAATTACTTTCTGAAAGATTTTGTACCTAGCACAAAATGTTATGTTCGGGACAGCATGTATATGATAAACCTTATTGAGAATCTTCCCTTTGACCCTGCTAGCGAAACTCTATGCACTCTAGATGTTGAATCGCTTTATACGAACATTCCCCAAAAAGACTCCCTAATTGTTATGGAGAGAATTTTGAATACCCGACCACGTCCCCACACTGTACCAACTCTTTTCATTATTCACTTGCTGGAAATTTGCCTGACCCGTAATTTCTTTATTTATGACAATGAATACTTCCACCAGGTGAAGGGTACTTCCATGTGGGCAATTTTTGCCCCCACTCTGGCTATTCTATACATGTACTGGCTTGAATGTGACATTATCCTACCATCTACCAACCCATTCCACCTAGGGGTGGTTGAATGGAAACGATATATAGACAACGTCTTTACGATTTGGGGCGGTCCAGTTGAAGCCCTGCCACTATTCCAACATTGGTTGAACAACAACTGTAATGGTCTTACCTTCACCCTAACGCACAGCCAAACTAATATCCCTTTTTTAGATATTTGTATACAGCATAAGGATGGTTTATTGTTTACCTCCTTGTCCGTAAGCCAAAGGAGAGAAATACGCTATTAAGCTATAGCAGTTGTCACCCTCGAGCCCTAAAAGATAGCCTGCCCTACTCCCAGTTTTTGAGGTTGAGACGTAATTGTTTCCTCAAGGTGGACTATTTCAGGGAGGCGAACACACTGGCTGAGAAACTTAGATTTAGGGGGTATCCATGCCGCCTAGTAAAAAATGCCATGAAAAGGGCCTGGTACTGCCCACGTGAGACACTACTAGAACCAAAAGAGAATAAGCCATCTGACAAACTGGTTTGTGTCACTACTTTTTCCCCGGTGTCCAGCAAAATTTGAAAAAGTATCAGAAAGAATTGGCACATTCTTAACTCTGGGAATCTTGATATAGATACTCCCATGTTTGCGTTCAAGAGAAGCAAAAACTTAAAAGATCACTTGGTGAGGGTTGCTCTCCCCCTCCCGAGACTGGCCAGCTCGACCCTTATTGATCTGTGGTCACTTCCTCCATTGAAAGGACACTCTAAATGTGGCTGTTGTGTAGTATGTGACTTTTGCATTGAGGGGACAGAATTTGTCTTTGGAGAAATTAGAAACGTATTGAGAACTTTCACTAACTGTAACAGTTGTAATTTGGTTTATGCAATTCGGTGCCCGTGTGACTTGATCTACGTGGGACAGACTAAACAAAAAATCAAATTAAGGATCTCGCAACATCGGAGTAGAATCAGATGTAAAACCGAGAAAGCCCCTCTCGTGGAACATTTCATTGATAAAGGACACACCGAGAATGATGTAAGATGGACTGTGATCAGCCAAGTGACCTTGCCCCCAAGAGGTGGTGACCTATCGAAAATACTAAACAAAGAGGAGCTTAAATGGATCTTGCGAACTGACAGCTTGAATTCCGGACTCAAGCAGCAGGAGGACTGGACCAATTTAACATAAACTGTTGAAAGTTTGGGTAGCTATGTCTATTAATCATGTATACTTTGTAGGTTTTTAATCTCAACACAATTTTAACTCTCTACACAATTTCTAATCTTTTCACACTTTCTGACTGTTATTGTATGTTATCACTCACTTACTAGGGCCGCCGGACCGTCCTACACTTATTCCCACCTTCACATGTGGCTCCTTTCTACCTATAGGGAGTCCTAGTATCTAGGTGCATGCAAACTCACACCCAATATGGCCGGCGCATTGTCCTACTTTTATTTTAATTATGGCATGTGACTCCCCCTTAGCCAACCACATGCATTGATATATCTTGGTCTTCCCGGTCTGCCACCGCAACGGCCAGGGAAGCTATCGCAGCCCATTGATAAGGTAAGCCTCCCGTGCTTGTCCGACTGTACCGGTAATTACCCTTTGGAAATCGGGTGTAGAGAAGGTCCAGCCTCTAATTCCCTGTTTTTTGATTTAGGCTCCTTCCCCCCACGCGACCGAGCAAAGCGCTGGCGCGCTTTGAGTACTCTCTCCCGAACATCGGGTAAGCCTGGTTTTATCTTCACTCCCGCACTGCCACGCATGTCGCCTCACAGCCCTTTGAACTTCTTGCCTTTTTCATTTAGGAGACTGATCCCCGTTCACCCGGTAATACATGGAACTCAGTACCTTGATCGTTCCGTTCCTTGGGTAAGAAACAAACTGCTTTCACTCCATATTTCGGTAAATTGAGCGATTACCGCACTTCCTAATGACCCGGTTTCGTTATCTTTAGATCTAATAACACGCCATTTTCTACCTGGCCGGCACCAACTGTGGTCAGGCTGATTCCCTTGGTAAGCACCTGTTAGTTGCGTCATGCCTGCATTGCTCACTTCGTTTTTACTGGTATCGATTATTTCACCGGTAGTCTCACGACCTTTTCGCCGTTTATTGTCGGTTGTAGATCCTCACTTTTGGCACTTTCGTCAGTAAGGTCACAACTTTGCTCACTATTAGTATAGTGGATACAACCACAATCCTTTTCTACTCACTATACATTCGTTTCTTGAGCATTACTTGACATAATACAGATTGCAGCATGCACCTCTGGCTCGTATAATTAAGGGCACAGTTCGTCTGACCCTTTATGCCTAATCCTTTATGCACTGGCCCTTAAGGCAACAGTCCTGTCACTACTTTATGTGGGTGTAAACAAGTCACAATCACAGCTCTTAAATGATTACCTTATCATTGTGTGCCTCTTCAAATTGTACATTATATGGTATCCTTATTATGCGTCTTTTTCCATATTGTATTTGGTATGATTTCTTTATTTATTTTTCTTTTCCCTTTAGGCTATCATGGCTTGCAATGTTTAGGCATTATTCTGTCCTGATGATGATCCCTGTGATTCTTTAAATGGGATCGAAACGCCGTCGACTTTTTAAAACACCATATACTGTGAAATGTGCAAACTGCTATGTTAGGCTAGTAATGGTGTTAAAAGGAATTTCTGTTATTGTAATATTTACAGAAAACTACAGCTTTTGCCTAAAAACTCTATTCTATTCTCTGACTACTTTCCTCACTATGCCGATTTGTATATGTTTGGGTACAGGCTTGTGCCCCTCTCTATGGAATTGTTGAAGGTATCCTTTCAAAACATACGTTGTTTCAAGTAAAAAATTGGACCTCTGTCCGGCTGGACAAGTCAATACTTAATATAGCTTCCATTGTGTCTATATTTATTCTGAGTTCTTATTTTTCGTGTGCATGGGATCACTGTTGTTCTCATAAATATGTTCCCCAAGGTCCTGTGCTGACTCGAATGTGTGCCCTTGTTATTTTGTATAAGTAGGTGGAGATTGTGATCTTGAGACTTTGCTGTCTGGTTGCTCTTCTTGCTGTGGTGGCCTATTGTCACGAGGGGCTTGCGATGCTCTGCTTACAATGCTCTCCTTCCCCTCCATGGATTTGGGCAATTGCTTTCCAGTTGTCTGGTCAGCGATGGGCTTTCGGGGTGGACAGTCTGTGCATTCACTCTTGGCCCACTGTGTGCTGGATGGCCTTCCTGATGCTGTGAGTTGTGCTGCTCCTCACAGGCACAACCTCTGTCTATGCTTTTTGTGTCTTGGTCGCCAAACACCTTCTCTTCCTCTGGGGCTCTGCCTGGGTTCCTTAACTGTTGTTTTTGGCTGGACTCTTGGTAGTGCCTTTGGGTGCTTTTCTGGGGGGCTGGGGTTTGGCACTCTTTCTCCTCGACTGAGAAATAGTCCACATGGGGCATGTGACTGAGAGGTAGGCTCGTGTTTAACATTGCAGCAGCATGCTCTCTGTAAGGTGAGATCGCACAGACTCATGTGTGCAGCTCATTTCCTTTTGAGGCACATTTGACTCATCTGCTCATTTGGGTGTTGTTCACAGTGCTGCCCTCAGGTGAGAGGGCCTGGGAAGGGAGAGTGGTGCAGCTCACATAGGGTCAAGTCTCTTTTCTGCTGTGCATGTTGCACTGTTCACAGGAGTGCAGGAGCTCACAAGTGGGAGCTGCAGTGGTACACCATGCACCGTTCTTCCTCATTGACCAGAGGCTCTTCCTTTCTTTTCTTCCTGGGACGGCAGGAGGTAGGCTACTTCAGTCAGCCTCTTCTGTTGTGTTTCTATCTAGGACCCTAATTCGATATTCCCGATGTATGCCCTTATATGGCTATAATAAATAATATCCTTATAAAGGGACAAGAATCATATCCATATTTAGTAATAGCCCATGCAGTCCAAATATACCATTCCTATGTGACCCTTATAGTATATCCAGTCATATTCCTTCCTATGTATATAGAGATAACTCTAATGACTAGTATCCTATGTGACTTTTAGAGTACATCCATGTGTATCCCTTCCCTATGTATATAGAGATAACTCTAACGACTAGTTGCCTATGTGACTGTTAGAGTATATCCATGTGTATCACTTCCCTTTGTGTATAGAGATAACTCTAATCACTAGAACATGCCGTAGTCCGCATTGCTCTATACCATTCCTATGTGACTTTTAGAGTATATCCAGTCTTACCCCTTCCCTATGTTTATAGAGATAACTCTAATCACTAGCTTATGCAGGAGTCCGCTGTGCTCTCTACCATTCCTAAGTGACTCTTAGAGTATATCCATGTGTATCCCCTCCCTAAGTAGATAGAGATGTCACTAGTATATGCCTAGAATTTATCCATTTGTATCTCCTCCTTGTGTGACTTTATCTCTTGTACATTTGCAATTTTTTCCGTTTGTACCTTTTTATAACGTATGTAATCCTAAGTCTGTATGTTTTCAACTGGTTCTTATGTAAGTCAAAAATGTGCACATTTTTTGTCCGCTTGTAACCTTCAGTCCTTATGTTTGAAACTGGGTCCTTTGTAAAGCGCTCTGACACCTTCGGGTAAAGTTTGCGCTATATAAAATCGCAAAAATAAAAATACGGAAAGGCTACTCCCTTAGACTCCTAGAAAGTACAACGCGTTCTTTAAACAAACCAAACCTCCAGCAACCTGGGAATTCTCCATGCTTTTGTTTTGATTTGTTCTAGAACTCCTGCGAGCACTGAAAGAACGGCCAGTTCTTAGTGACATCTTTTATTGACGTCTTATGTCCAACCTTACTTTAAACCCGACACCTTTCAGGTATAAATATACCAACAGTTGCCTTAAGCAAACACACGGTGGTTTGGAGCAGAGCGACGATCTACTTGCCTGAGAGCCCAGCTGATGCGAGAGCCCACGGACGACGCCCCTCCCTTTTTGACGCACTGAGAAAGACGCTGTCTTTTTCTCCACCCGAGAGAATTCAGCTTCGGTGTTTCCAGCCGCCCTTGCGGGTTGCTGGGATATCGAGTCCTGAGAGAGAGATACCAGACCTCCTGCTTTCTATTACCCAGGTACGGAGCTGACTGAACCCTTGAGAGAATTCTTGATTCAGATTCCTTGGCAAAACCCAACTTAACTTAAACTGCAACTTACTTACTCCTTCCCACGTATTAGGCTTAGGTCAGGTACACTGGGGTAGGCGTAGATTAGAAGAACCAGTTGAGTACGTTAGTCAATTTTTTTATGTATGTATATATTTTATCCATTTTAAAGAATCATACGGCTAAGAAACCATATCAATGCTTTTACAGTATTATTTCATAATACTCCTTTTACTGTACGCACTTTACTTTATAATAAGTATTGCAATTGTGGCAATTCATTTCTCTTGCATGAGAAAGAAGACTGCTCAATAAATAACACCTTTTGTTGAAAACGCCTGTCTCTCTATTTCTCTGCACTCTGGTGAAACTACGTATGCACGATTGACTGAGTAAAATAGCTGTCTATTGTTTTCACACGACTCTAGAAATACACTCCTATTCTGAGGGAGCAAAGTTGTCATGTTTTATGGTTGTCAGAAGCTAATCCCTTCTTGTCTATCCAGGGAAGTTAAACTCCTCCTTGTTTATTCGAGAAAGTTTCTAGTGACCTCTGAGCTAGCTGGCAAAACTAATTAAGTCTAATATAGTCAGTAGAGACCTAGTCGACCTCAGTCCTACGTCTACACTGCTGTTTATATTATTCCAATGCGCAGAGCCTATTGGGAATATAGGAACTACACTACACTTCCATGGGCTTGGAGCCTCACAGCCGAGTCTGCAGTCACACTCCTTGTGAGAAAACAGCAGGAGTTTACCGGTGCAGTAGTTGTTCTGTGTTTCAGGCTCGTTGCTGTACTTTTTAATGTCCAGTAGGTGGCACTGTGATTGTTCTCATTGCGGGCCTCAGGAGTAGGGGATAGCCTTGAGGCATACGGGCCTCCTCGCGGTTTGGCAACGTGAAGAGGAAGGCCCATGCGGCTGACACCTTTCTCATGTGACAGTGTGCACTTGTAAGCTTAGGATAGAGGCTACTGCAGTTTCTCTCATTCTGCCGGGCCATGCTCGTTTGCTGCAGGGACTTCTCATGCACAATGCGGTGCAAAATATGCATGGTGAGGCAAGGGTGCGAGAGCTGTGCTGACTGGTGCGCCCCTCGTGCCTGTGACAAGCTGCGACTTCACAGCGGCTGGCAGTTTCAAGAGAAGGGGGCACAGCCTGGCCAGTGCAGCACGCTGCCTCAAATCTGCATTACCGTCACTGCTCACCTCCATCTGCAGACTCTCAGGGTGCAGTGACAGGAACAGCTACGCTTCTCTTGCTCTGGTCTGCAGCGTCTCCTCGAGCCTTCCGAACTCAGGACCAGGTAACTGCTGCTGGGGTAGGGACCGTTTCACAGTGTTGTCACTGCTAGTGCTTCCTCACTGTGGCAGTCATTGCGAGCCACACAGGATATGGTAACGTTGCCGTTCTATATTCACTGCTCTTTCACGAGGCTGCAGTGCTTCCCTCACGCTGTGGGCCTTTGGGAATGCTGGTGCAGGGTACTTAGCACTGGTGCATTAGGCAACTTATACGTGCCACATATGGTAATGGCGTGACAGGTTGGGCCTCCTCCTACCTCAATAGGCCAGGGCGCAGCCGATGTCGGCACCGTTTTGTCATTGCCCCTTGTACTAGTACGCTGCCTCCATGCCCCTCTCTGCCGTAGCAGGTCCGCTGCTCCTGGTGCAGGTCAACAGCCTGCGAGCATCTCGAGCCGTGTGCTGATGGTGACACCTAACCTCGTCATTGTTCTCGGTTGTTGGTATCTGATGTGGGGTGCCTTGAGTGTTGGCTCTCCATCCTCCTACGAGGAGCAAACAAATGGCTCCAGCAAACATGCGGGATCAGACCCCCTTGTCCATGCTGACACAGTAGTATGGTACTGGAACTGGGCTAGGGCATGTGCACCCATCTCCTTTTATTAGCAGTGTCCCTTAACTGGTGATTCCCGTGAAGGGTGGGTGTACAGTGTGGGTTAACACTAGGCGGAACACTAGAATGTGTCCAGCAGGACACTACACTCAGAACCATCAGTAGAGTACCTCATTCTTAGTGAAGTTTACCATCTTACATAAAGCACGTCATTAATATTTCAAGATTCACCTTGTCTGCTAATATATTCCTGTGTATAGAATGCTTGCAAATGATATACAGTAAACAGTGATCCAGGTAATGTGTTTACTGCTTACCCTGCTTATAAGACACAAGCCATTGTTTCAAGTAGCATAGTACCTTGTTTAATTACTTGTGAGCGATAGGTGGTACCACCACTTACAATATGTTTTCTAAACATAGGATACACTCTAACAAATACAGCATTGTTTTTGGCAAGGAGTTAATTAATGATTTAGCAAAGTAGGAGTCCTATTGTAAGTCTGATGTTCCCCCATTTCTTTTAGTTATTAGGGAGACGCCAGATTTACAAGGATTCAACTTCTTCTGATTTTGCAATTTTAAACAGTGAGCTGTCATTTCATTTGCCACAGGTCTACTAGGTCAGAATGTCTGAATGCCTGCGCTACTGAGGTTGCATTTCTGAAGTGAGGTTTTCATGTTAAGTACTAATAATCAAGACATGCTGGACCTTACAGGAAAAATGCACACTAGCCCCTGTAAGAAACAGGGTTAGTGCTTGAGGCCTGGGAGTGTCAGAAATAGGGCAATGAAGAAGTAGACGGAATTTCATCTACCTATATTCTATTGATAGGCTCCATGGGGAAGGGGAAGGACACACGGGCAGGCAGGAAAACAGAAGAGAAACAGAGAACAGATGTACGTTTTCGCTACATGGGTAGTGACAGGACGGGAAGAAACAGAAGTCTGGCAAAAATGAGGAAGTAAAAATGGACTGGATATTGAGGAGGAGATATTAGGGTATGAGGAGTCAAGATGGAAGACGCCAGGATTCAGAGCCTGGAGAAGGGGCACAGACGACCCACTGAGGAGGATTTTGAGTAATTGCTGACAGACAAATGATCGCAGATGGCATTGGGAAGCCCCCATCAGAGGTAAAGTGGGAAGAGACTGTAAAAAAATGTACCTTCTTGCCGCTTCCTTGACGCGTCTCTCTTCCGTTGTTCCTTGCTCCGGCCTGGATGAGGAAGCACACCCAGGCTCCCCATAGTCAATCACAAGGCTTCAATGCAGCCTTGTGATTGGTCTGAGCACAGTGTTTCAGCGCTCAGAAAGGCAGTGGGAGCCTGGGCATGTTCTACAACTCTGCTGTAATGCAGCCTGTGTGGAGAAAATGCAGGTGCGTGAATGTTTGGCCTTCCCAAGATGTCCGGCCAAACATTCATGCGCACTTACAAAGTTTGCCCCGCCCCACCCCACCCTGGAAAGCTGCTGCAGCAGGAACAAAGAAAATTATAATAACATCCAGTTATTATCAATTTATTTTTCCTTTATTTCACTGCTAAAAAGGAGTTGGGCAATGCTCCTCTGCCTTAGGACCTGCCACTGGCCCCCATGCTCGCCGTTGTTCCTTCCCAGCATCAGTGGGACCAGAGAGGCGCCTGGCCCTAACCATGCTCACTGGCGAGCATGACTTTGCCAGGTTAGTGTCAGTATACAGGGCTGGTAGCAAAAACGAGGACTGAAGGAAATGGGAAAGGAGTAAATTTTGAGAGGGTGGAGTAGATTGGGGGGATGAAAAATTAATGCTCTGTAGCTTTTTTCCATTTTTTCTCAGTAGGTGGAGAAATTAATTTTTCTGACGAAAGACTTCTAGAGAGATTTATAGTAAATAGCCATACACTATCAGGTAACAGAAGAAAATGTCAAGTTTCAAGAAAGCAAGAACATCTTGTTTTTTTATTTATTATGAGTAATCAGAGAGTTATACTCCAAAGAGGTCGAAGAGAGTAATACACTTTAAAGGCAGATAGTTAAGACAAGTAAAGCCATAAAAGGGAGAAACAAAAGGAAAGCTGTAGAAAGAACATCACGCTGTAGAAAGTAAAGTACTAACTAAAAAACAGGTACACTGACCCATACTTGTTGTGTGTTTCTGCTTGAGGCATCCACTCTCGTGGGAGGAAGTCCCTAAAATGAAACGGAAGGACCAGGAGCAGATGAAAGTGGACTTCCGTGGAATAGAGTGAAAAACAAAACTAAAGAACTGTAGAAGTAATCCTTATTCCAAAGCTATCTGAGTTTTATGAAAATAAAGATCATGGTCTTCAACATCTATGAAGCAATGTTGTTTTCCTAATACTGTCCTCTGTCCCGTGACATGTAGTGTCAGAAGTAGGATTGCTCCCATTTGAAATAAAATGGAGAACCCAGTCCAGAGCCTCGCAGAGGGGCAATGAAACCTCAAATGGGCTCTGGAGCAATACATCAAGTCTGCTGAGGGGAGTCTTTCAGGAAACCTTCAAGCAGCAAGCTGAACATTTACATTCAATTGTCAGGGAACCACCTCCAACAAGCTACAGAAATATTCCAAAGTAAGGGACTTCTTACTGTCGGACCACCACTGTCTCTACAAAAAAGTACCCTGGTGAAGATCCAACAGCTTTTCTTACCAATTCTGATAGAGTGGCTAAAGTTAGCTGGAAGATAGATGGAATTACTAACTTGCCCACTTGCTAATCGGGGAATGTCAAGTGGCCTATCAGACTACCAATCCCACTGGAGATTCCCCCTATCAAGATTTCAAAAAGCTAATACATGAACGCCTGGGGATACATAAAGAAAGCTTTAGAATCACCTTTACAAGAGTGAAGGGCAACTCTCAAGATACCCTTAGGTCTCATTTTTCTAATTGAAAGATGCTCCCAATAAATAGCTTTAACCCAAGGAAAGTACCACAGAGGACATTATGCATAAGATATATTTGGAACAATTCAGTGACTCCTTTAGAGGACCCAACAAGCGATGGTTGGGCCAGCATGCTCAATTAACCCTAGAAACTACAATTGCAATTACCAACTCTTTTTTATTGAATATAGGGTAATAGGAGTAATTATGAACTTATGAAGAGCCCAAAACCTTTCCTGACCATATCCTCAAGGCTTCCAAGTAAACCACTACCCTCAAAACCTGATCCTCCCACCCTTTGGAGCACTCCCCACAGGTTCAGAGTAAACAATGGACCACAGTGTTTCAAATGTTGAACGTGGGGCCACATAGCCCGGTTCTGCAAAACCAAAAGACCAGACGAGGAACCTATGGAAGTTCATAATATTAGTAGACCAATCTAATATACTCAAGAAATCAGGTGAACAAAGGTAGAATTAAAGCCGTATTATGTTTTTGATGTAGGTTGTCTGTTATAAAGGAAAAATGTGTGGCCCCTTATCAGATAATACCCCAGCGCAAAGTTGCCATCAAATGTGTCCAAGGTTATCAATGGCAATATCACTTTGCTAAAGACCCAGTAGTAGGGCCAGAGGGAGACACCAGCCTTAGAGCGGTAGAGGTATTACATAATTTATCAGAAGAGCTTATTATAGGAGCAGATAACCCCCATTTCCTTGAAATTCAAAGAATAAGCCCAGATCAAGAGCAGAAATAGCTGGATCAAGATCATTTTTCCCAGGAAGAATTAGACTCTATAGGGCCTCTATAAAAAATACAAGACTACATAAGAACGGAAAATGGAGAGAAATAATGTATACATAAAGAGACATTTTCAATGAAACAACCGTGGTAAATGGACACACATTTTAAAGCAGCCCAGATTAATGACTCTTCTCTACACATTGCTTGGAGAAAGGCACAGGAGTATAAAAACTGGGAACATCAGGTATATCTGTGTTTTCTATTTCAAAAGAAGTTGTTATGTACAGCGGGAAAAAAACAGGGATAAACCCCAGTTATTTGTACCTGAGTCTTTCTGAGACCAGGTCCTATTTTCCAGTCATTCTCATATATTAACGGGTCATTTGACTTTGACAAACCTTCAAAACCATTTTAGAACAGTTGTATTGGCCTAGACTTGTTCATCACATCAAAATGTACTGCCAAACATCCCCAGTTTCCAAAAGAAGAACCTTTACTGAACCCCAGCCGCACCTTTACAGATGGTGCCCATTATGAGAACTCCTATTGAATGAGTTGAAATGAATATGGTGGGCCCTCTTCTTCCTTCTAGCAAAGGGATCAAATCTAGCGTGGTCCTTGTCGACTATGCCACATGTTACATAGACGCGGTTCCCCTGAAAGAAATCACCATCAAACAATCGTAACTCACCTAATTGAGATATTTGCGCTGTACCAATCTATGCCCTTTGTTTCCAACCTCATGAAATAGATTTTTCAAAATCTAGGGATCAAACACTCACGTACTGCCATGTTGTAGTGTGTTTATCTAGGTACCTATATTGATACTCCTATTTCTGACCCTTGTCCGGTTATTAATTCACTAATGTCCATACACCGGCACAGAAACCCGTCTTCAGATTAGGTCATAGCGCATGCTGTCACATTAAGCAAGCACTATCCCTTCAGCCCCCTAGAGAAGCACACCGAGTTCTCAAAACAAATCAAACCTCCAACAGACCTGGGAAATCCCCTGCAGCTATTGTTTTTATTTCGCTCGAGAACTCCTGCAAAGAATGTAAGAACGACCAGTCCTTATGACATTCTTGCTGACGTCTTATGTCCATCCTTACATCAAACACGGCACCTTTCAGGTATAAATATACCGACGCTGCCCTAAGCTAAGACACGGTGGTGACGAGCTTGGAGCAGCGCTACTTGCCGGAGAGCCCAGCTGATGCAGAAAAGCCCACGGACGCTGCCCCTCCCTTTTGACGCGCTGAGAGAGACGCTGCCTTTTCTCCTGATGAGAAATCCAGCCTCCGGTGTTTCCAGCCGCCCTCGCGGGTAACTGGGATATCGAGTCCTGAGACAGAGATACCAACCCTCCAGCCTTCTAAATCCCAGGTACTGAACTGACTAACCCCTTACAGAGAATTCTTGAGTCAGATTCTTGGCAAAACAAACTTAACTTAAACTGCTACTTACTTACTCCCTCCCAAGTATTAGGCTTAGGTCAGGTACACTGGGGTAGGCGTAGTTAGAAGCACCAGTTGAGTATGATTAGTCAATGTATATATGTATGTATATATTTTATCCATTTTAAGTATCATATGGCTAAGAAACCATATAAATGCTTTTACAGTATTATTTTATAATTCTGTTTTTACTGTATGCACTTTACTTAACTATAAGTATTGCAATAATAGCGATTCATTTCTCTTGTATGAGAAAAGAGACTGATCAATAAATAACATCTTTTTATTGAAGCACGCCCATCTCTTATTTCTCTACAAACTGGTGAAACTAAGAATGCACGTACTGACTGAGTAAAATAGTTGTCTTTTGTTTTCACACGACTCTAGATATATATTCTTGATTAGGGGAGAGCAAAGTTGTCATGTTCTATGGTTGTCAGAAACTAAATCCCTTCTTGTCTATCCAGGGAGGTTAAACTCCTCCTTGCCTATTCGAGAAAGTTTCTAGTGAACTCTGAGCTAGCTGGCACACATAACTTTAAGTCTAATATCGTCAGTAGAAGACCTAGTTAACCACAGTCCTACGTCTATACTATTGAAGATATTATTCCAATGCGCAGAGCCTATTGGGATAATAGGAACTACACTACAATGTCTCATCCACAAATCCAATGGATTGGTGGAGAGATATAATGGAACGCTGAAAATAACAATAAGGAACATGGTGACTGGAGTAGGAAGAAATTGGAACCAAGTCTTACCTTTGGCCCTATACGTTATTTGTAACCAAGCCCTGGGTAGTTTGGTATGCCTCTCCTTTGGGTAGCTGTTTGGTTGAAAACCTCAAGCTTTACTAGAGATGACTCATAGTGCCTCGGAGCAGATCGAATAGAGTCTAAAAGATGCATCAGTATTACTATAATAAAGGTACTAAATGAAGGGAACTAACAATAGGAGACTAGGCTCTGCTGTTATTATCTTCTTCCAAGCGAAAACTCTGGTTGGAATAGTAAGGTCCTTACAAAATAATTTAGAGAATAGAGAGACTTACTTATAAACTACAGCTGTCCCGTAACAAGACTCAAATTACAATATTAATCTCCTAAAAAGATAGATAAGTCCTCCTCCAGACGATACTAACTTAAACAGCCCAATTCCATGCACTAGTAGTATGATAGTGGACCTTTTTGTAAGAGAAAATCTTAGTTTGTGTCAAAAGACAGAACCGATGACCGTCTTGCAACCCTTCTCAACTATATTTTCAGGCATACTTGGCAGAACCTCTCTGATCTCCTACTCTATAGAATTCTGAATCAGTGATCACAATATAACAGAGGCTATAAAGAATACTTTGATTACAAATTAGAGTGGGACCCGCAGGCGATTTTGCCAATGCCCCCAAAATAGCTTCTGACACTGCTACACTGTCCTGCTTTAATGGAAAGTTTAATAGCTCCAGAAAGAACTGAGTATTGTTACTCTGAGTCTGTACAGAGAAATACAGCCAATTGAGGTTTTATTTGAATTGCAGGCACTTTGTTATACTTGCTTTATAAGAGCAACAGTTTCAACAATGTTCCAAGTACTACAATTTTATCAAGGATCTAATTGCATCTAAAAGCGGTTCCTCTTCCCACACATATTATGTACCACAAAACAAACATGCAACCACTCAGACACTTTTGTATTAGCTGCAACCCATATTTAAAAATTAAATGCCCTCATCAGTAGATTTGCTTAAATTTGGGTGGGTGAATCTGATATACTTTCAACGTGAGAGAACCTAATGTTAAAAATTCAATCAGACAGAGTAGTCTAAGAGAACAGACATAAGTGCATGTACTAAACCTTCAGTCTTGAGTACTGATGATCAAAAAGCAAATAACAAAAAACAAAAAACGGAAATGAGACTAAGAAGAAGAAGAAATTATCTTATAAAAGAACCCTCACTCACCCTAGTGGTGACATGCTTCATCATAGGGTTCGTCACAGGAGGGGAAATATCCCTCCTGTGTGCTTCAACGCCTGCAATTGCAGCGGAGCTGGTGCAGTGGTTGTGGGGTGTGTGATGTGCGTAAGTGAATATTAAAAGATCCCAACTATGCCCTCAACAAACTTTATTAAAAAGGGACAGTTGTTCACACTAAAAAGGTGTAGAAAATCACTACATGGCTTGGCATTATAACCATGGTGACTTTGTGAGAGAGGTCAACATGTTTCTGCTGTATGTGCTATATCAGCTCAGCTTTCTTCAGGACCAAAAAACAAAAAAACAAACAAACTCCTCCGGGGGTCCACACACACTAAGGTGCGTCCACACCGTGAGGAACACTTAGAGAAAATCAAGATTTTTGATACTCTCCTTCAAGAAAACTCACGGTTTTACCCACAGTCAATCTTCCAGGAATTTGCCCGGATACAATCTGTAAGTAAACAATTGTATGAATATAGCTATATCCGTTATTTGTCCATTCTTTGTCAGTAATTTATCAAATTATGCTCACTATTGTTTGTTAAGATTTATTCTAATCATAACAGATAAGCAGAATTATCGCCATTTAAGTTGCCGTTTTAATCAAAGGCACATCTATTCAAGTTTTCAATTCGTAATCATCAAACACCACTTGTTAGCTCTTAAAAAGTTATTATCCTCTGACCACTTAACCAATGGTCTTACGGAACCAAAAACCCAGAACAGTCAATACGCAGGAAAAAAGAGAGAAAAGCATCTTATCGACACTTACTTTGTCTGAAAAAAAAACGTGCCACATGGACACGCAGTTCGGCAATTTCTTCACGCCACGTTTTTACTAGGAAAAATATAAACACAAGGGGTACCAGTTAATTACCACCTGCCCTCCGTGTAAAAATAAAGTTATTCTGACACTGTGGGCTGTCGGTGTTCACCCCGATTACGACATAGAACCAAGAAAAACTCTTACTTTCAAATGGACGATTCGCCGCTTACTACTAGCTCCAAAACTTTACAACTAGAACCCAATAAAACCTGGGAACAGAGAGTCCACACTAATTGTAATACGACTAACGTTGTTTACTTAGTAACCTGCCCATGTGGTCTAAAGTATGTGGGAATGACCAAAAGGATGGTCAAACTGCGCATATGCGAGCACAGGAGCAGTTTCAGATGTGGCAAAAGTAACACAAAGATGACCGCACACTTTAGAGAATACCAACATTCTCCGAGTGATATTCACTGGACAGTGATTGAACATGTACAGAACGGGAATGAACAAAAATTGTTCGAGCAGGAGCAGAGATGGATATACCGTTTGTTGTCCCATCAAAGGGGACTCAACGATGATATCCCCTGGAATAGCGTCAGAAAATGAGATCCATCACATTAACCTCATGACATCAAATACACGCACTGACCAACGCACCTAATTGAATTCTAAACCCTAATGTCTATTTTTGGGTTTTTGTTTTTTTTTTAAACCCTTATGTTTAGTTATGGAGAGTTGACTGCATACAAACATGACCATTAAAGATATTATGCTCTCTGAATAAATATCAACTTATTCAGATGTAGAAAGAATACCTCTGATAGAATTCTCGGGGCATGGACAAGGTCTGATTACGAATATTGACACAGCACCAAGGTCAGCATTCTAGCCTTTTCCGCATAGCCTACCGGAAGAAGGGGTTTTACAAAGTGCCTTGGTACCTGAAAACAGTAATTCCCGCATACCTACCATCCTTGGAGTTTATGTGGATGGTGATGCTCTACGGGCATTTAGATAATAATATCCTTCATTCGATAATGTCATTACACACGATATCTTAAATTGGGATAATCGGTGAGGATTATATTTCACAATAAGGTTGGAATAGAGGCGGAAGCAAATCCTTTTCCGTACATGTGACTCGTGACGTGGTCACACACACGCAAGGCGGTCCTCAAAGACGACCTCGGCGCCAACGCGTTGTTGATCCGGACACCAGTGAAATCAACACTAGGTTCCAGGCGGCGAGTCGTCCGTTTGAAAGTAAGAGTTTTTCTTGGTTCTATGTCGTAATCGGGGTGAACACCGATAGCCCACAGTGTCAGAATAACTTTATTTTTACACGGAGGGCAGGTGGTAATTAACTGGTACCCATTGTGTTTATATTTTTCCTAGTAAAAACGTGGCGTGAAGAAATTGCCGAACTGCGTGTCCATGTGGCACGTTGTTTTTTCAGACAAAGAAAGTGTCGATAAGATGCTTTTCTCTCTTTTTTCCTGCGTATTGACTGTTCTGGGTTTTTGGTTCTGTAAGACCATTGGTTAAGTGGTCAGAGGATAATAACTTTTTAAGAGCTAACAAGTGGTGTTTGATGATTACGAATTGAAAACTTGAATAGATGTGCCTTTGATTAAAACGGCAACTTAAATGGCGATAATTCTGCTTATCTGTTATGATTAGAATAAATCTTAACAAACAATAGTGAGCATAATTTGATAAATTACTGACAAAGAATGGACAAATAACGGATATAGCTATATTCATACAATTGTTTACTTACAGATTGTATCCGGGCAAATTCCTGGAAGATTGACTGCGGGTTAAACCGTGAGTTTTCTTGAAGGAGAGTATCAAAAATCTTGATTTTCTCTAAGTGTTCCTCACGGTGTGGACGCACCTTAGTGTGTGTGGACCCCCGGAGGAGTTTGTTTGTTTTTTTGTTTTTTGGTCCTGAAGAAAGCTGAGCTGATATAGCACATACAGCAGAAACATGTTGACCTCTCTCACAAAGTCACCATGGTTATAATGCCAAGCCATGTAGTGATTTTCTACACCTTTTTAGTGTGAACAACTGTCCCTTTTTAATAAAGTTTGTTGAGGGCATAGTTGGGATCTTTTAATATTCACTTACGCACATCACACACCCCACAACCACTGCACCAGCTCCGCTGCAAATGCAGGCGTTGAAGCACACAGGAGGGATATTTCCCCTCCTGTGACGAACCCTATGATAAAGCATGTCACCACTAGGGTGAGTGAGGGTTCTTTTATAAGATAATTTCTTCTTCTTCTTAGTCTCATTTCCGTTTTTTGTTTTTTGTTTTTTGCTTTTTGATCATCAGTACTCTAGACTGAAGGTTTAGTACATGCACTTATGTCTGTTCTCTTAGACTACTCTGTCTGATTGAATTTTTAACATTAGGTTCTCTCACGTTGAAAGTATATTGTATGGAGGGGTAGGAGGGAAGCCTTGAAAACCCTTTCTCTCAGGTTGTACATTAATAAAAAAAAATGGGTGAATCTGATGCCTTGCCGAGCGACATGGATCTTACTATCACCTCGCTGTCACCTCTGACTCACAAATTACTTAGAGCCTGATGTATATGTTGACTGGGAGGGAACTCTATTGCAACTGCGATGTAGTTCCCACCCCACTAACATAATGGTCCACCTGCATGATTAACTATGAGCTGATAATAGTTTGACAACAGCGGTGGTAAAAATGTGGTAAAACATATCCTCACCTAATTTAGATGGGTGGACATACGTCCAATTTACAATGCCCTTCACCACCAGGAAAAACCTGTCTGGTCTGATTGGCCTGTCCTAGCCAATCAGAGATCAGCCCCGATGGAGCGTGTTGTGCTCATGCTGTAGCGTGGACGCGCAGCTGGCGCACCAAAGGCGCACCAAATGTAAGCCCATCTGAGCCTGTCCCTGCCTGGATGTCGCCAGGTGCCAGAAACTCCGCCCCGTCAACACCTCCCAGGTTAGTCTACTTATGCAAAACTCTGCTTGCTCTGCAGGGTGCAGTTGCCATTAGGGACTATAACTGGGCCCCAGATGTTTGCCCCGCACAATGCAGCCAGTGTGCCTTCAGGACTAGCCCTGCCCACGCACAACTGCCTCTATCCCTATCAGTAAGACTCACACCTTCTGTAGTCTCAACTGCCACTTCTTGACGAAACATCATGCTGAAGTGTTTGACCTTCTACCGGAATGGTCTCCAGAAGTTCCATATCAAACGGAGACTTGGCTCTTCGAGGATTTGATGGCCATACCAGCCCTGTCCCTCCCTGCTGGGTATACAATGAACAACATTAATAGAGCAGGTGGGAGGGTGGAGGCATTGCAATTGAGGGAAACTCAGCTTTTAAATATTAATAACTTCCCATTCCACATTATTGCCTTCATGGTAGGGTGTCTGATATTTAAAAGTGGAATATATTGTATGTAGCGGTGATAAAGTTGGCATCCGCGTAGCCCGAACACTTGAGGTAATAGAGAGAAAAGGTATGTAGAAGAACTAGTAGATGACTCAGGGGGTAGAATAACAGAAGATGAGTGGAAAGTGGAGGAGTTTTTTGTAACTTTAATATTAACCACTATTGAGGTACCACCCCATTGACGGAAAGGGGTACTACTTCCTAGACAGCACATAGCCACCCCAATTAGAAGAGGCCCAAGGGAAATCCCTAGAACACCTAATCCTCCCATAGGAGGTTAGATTAGCTATCAAAACATTCACATTGAACAAAACCCCATGCCCAGATTGCCTTACAGCTCAATTCTATAAAATGTATGTCCCCCACCTCTAAAATGTTATTATGACATAGGCTATATGTTTCGGACGTCTCTATATAGGGTATCATGACTTCTGATTAACAAGGAGCGTAGTGTTTTAACAGTGCATATGTTGAGTACGAGCTATAGAATATGGCCATTAAGATAGAAATACCCAGTAGATGCAGGGGTATTCCCTTATTACACTAAATATCGCAAGTGGGCTCATACCTACAAGACTCAGGGCTCATTCAAAAAAGCTGTTAACTAAAGATCAAGATATAGCATGACAATAAGTAACTCCATGCTATTTTGTGCAATTTCAGATTTTAACATTATTATTCGACTACATGGCCAAGGAGCTTGAAAAAGGTATTATTTTATACTCTGCATACTGGGCAGCAATGATTATTCTCTCAGCAAAGTTGGCACTAAAAATTATTTAATTTTTGGTTTCATTTAGTTTAGTATCCTCTAAAGACATTCTGCCTAATGGCTCACATGTTATGCGAGGCATTGACCTGCATTTAAATTGGTAAGCCCCCCATGTTGAGGAAAATAAACCCTGGGGTATAATAAACTTAAGAGCAACAGGGATTGATTACCTTTACTTTTGTTTTTAACCCCCTAAGGCTATTTTATTCTGATATTTCCATTAGTGGCTCCAATGCATGCAAAATTGCAGATACCGTGGTACTAGGAATAAGGTATGTCATATTTAGACACTGATTTTATATTATTTGCAGCCTTTGATTTAGACTGTGGCTTAAAGTAACCTCTGCCCCCATTTAGGTATTTCGGTTTTATTAATACATGGATGAGATAATTTCCTTCCACCACTACCGAGTGACGTCATAAGCCTCGTTGAAATTTGTTTTAAGTATGTTTTTTTAAAAATATCCTTTGGATCATGTATTGAGTGAAGTGCATCTATTATCTCACAGTACAGTTGTTGGTACAAATGGTATTACATTTTTTTTTAAACGTGATGTCGCAATGACATTATTGTCAATGTTGCAATGTACAGAAAAATCTTTATTTTTAGTTTTTATATTCATAAGATTTCTGCTTTGAAGTTTTTAATGTATTATTCTTGTCGTTCAGATTATTTTTAGAAAACTTTGTCCTGAAGAAGGTGAAGAAGTTATATGTAACCGAAACGCTGTGTTGACTGTTGTGTAGTGTTCTAGTATTGTTCAAATGGTATTCATTTGAACAACATGATATGTTGTTTTTTAATACCAACATGGTTTAAAAATAAATTGCATATAACTATTTTGTCATATCTTCAATAAATATTATTGTTGAATATATGTCTGTACATTTCCTAATGTAATTTATTTTGAAAATTGTGAATACCTACTGTACTTTTGTCTGTACTATTCATCAACATATGATCCATACATCATTCATTATATAGATTAGTGACTTTGTGTGTTTTTCTAGTGCTACCCCGTCCCTTTTCTTAGTATTAGGTTACCTGCCTCTTTTTATTAGTGGCTGGAGAAATGCCATAGACCCCTTAACCCTTTATCAGCACACCAGTACCCACAACTCTTCAGATTTGAGACAGATATGTAGGCACAAAGGGTTTGGTGTTCTATTGGGTCCATACAGCTCATTCACTTTAACCAAGCATTCGCTTCTGTGTTGGAGGGTCAGTCATATCATAGCTGGGCAGAGGGATGCTGTAAAATGATGAGGTTATGACCTACAAAACCTTCTAGCAATACAAAAAATGTATGCAATTGTCAACTCTGAGATACTATGTTATGCACAGATTCTGTACCGGGTAACTCACTTCACCATGCAAGCAGGTGCCACTCTGGTTAAGACCCCTTTTGAACTCCAGTTCCCTTAACTGATTGGTACATTAGGCACCATTTCAACACTCTAACACCAAACAATAGGATAAACTGCAGTCTGATGTCCCAAACTGAGAACTATTTTGAGGGGACTAAATAAAGGGATCTCCTGGTACCAGCTGACCCATATTAAATTTCCTGTGGGGGTGCATGCCAGAACTTTCAATTATGACAGCAGATGGGTGAGATTCACTGTAGTAGATAGCAGTCCTGTGTGGATAAACACCATTGATTACTACTCCAAAGGGGACCATTATGAGATTGACTGTTACTATAAATAAATAAAAAAGATGTTCTGTGTTTTACTTTATGGACGATAAGTAAATACAAATCAAAGTTGGATGAATTGCCCAAGATTTCACGAATGCAGTCTGGGCATCCCCTTCTGGTTATAATGCTTCACGGCCAACATGAGTATCATCACATTTTAGATGCAAATTCCCTACCACTAAGATGGTCACTGAACATTTATTACGCTTGTAGCATTATATGCGTCAGGATGCTCGTCGTAGGCAAATAGATGGTCATTTTGGCAATAAAAGGGAGATGAAAGTTGAGGGCCTTTGCCGAGGGAACACCAAGGCAATTCGGGGTGGCGTCCCCTTGGAGAAGTGATTTTTTCCGCTCTCAATTTATGCTGATATATTTGGTCTTTTGAGACTTTGACTGGTATGTAAGTGGCATTCTTATATGTTTTTGGAGGTATTTCTGTGTGAAGTGATGTGCATTCCACATGCCCATTTTGGAAAGCATGTAGGGAAAAGATATATACTATACATACAGGGACAGGGTACATGAATACACCACTCATTATCCAATAGTGTGAACACTTGACAGTATGCACCGTCTATTAGGTGAACATTAGATGAACATATATAATGAAATGGATGATAATGTTGATAGGGACAACAGGCCCTTTATTTGCAAGACAAAATAAACAAATCAATGCAAATATTCACTACAACATTGGGAGTAAAGAGCTGTTGTATATATTATCACAGTGTCTTATTATAGGCCGATGCTCCCTTGGGTTCCTCAGGTTAGAAAAGACGCATACAGCACACGTTTTAGATTGAACCACATATTGCGTAAGACGAGGGTCCCTTGCTCATTTTGCCACTGGATTCAAGCTAGCCTGGCTGATGAAGGGTGTTACCCAGAATCCGGTCCCAGGATGCTTGTATCCGGTTCATGGAAGACCTGGCTTGGCTGTTCGGGCTGGACTGTTCCCATGAGGCACATGATCAAGACTGATTTGCATATAGCTGGGTCTGAACTGAGGTGGGGAAGTGAGCTAAAGAATGATGATAAATTCAACCCAGATCTGTGACTGGGGGTGAGTGTCTGAAAAGTTTCAGCGCTCCGTCCATCATCTTCTTGGTTTGCTCTGCATGGAGTGTCACCAACATCAGAGCGTAGTTCATTCACTTGGGATACTGATAATCTCACAATTCAATGTTGAGGGTAATCCTCACTTGAGTTATAATGGTGACTATAATAAATGGGATGATGCCTGACCATTCATTTTCATTTTAAAAGTCCCTGTTATATGGTGGTATGTATTTGTTTGTGAGTAATGTTCATGTCTCTGTATTATTATTTTTGCCTGTTTGTTTTCCTTGCAGAGTAATGATCTCTGGAGCACACAAATGTGAATAAAAATGATTTACCTCACTTAGGATTGAAATTGATATATATGATATGAAACATAGGGGTCTATGACACAGATAGGTCAATAGTTATCCCGATTAGGATGGAATGTTAAAAAAAAGTATTGCCTTCAATTTCAAGGTACTATAGTTTGAACCAGAGATTCCACATCCTGATGAAGGCCGCTGACCCATAAAGGCACTTTGAAGTCAGCTGAAACATGCTGACGTTAGTATAGCAGGATAGGGTAATTGGCATCCCCTTTAGATCATCCACTCAGGTTTTAATCCTATCAGGACATCCGATAATAAAATTGATTTTGGATAGGTCTAGATTGTTTTAACAGTTCTCTCATTTTTATCTCTTATTTGATAGGGTGGAGTGCACATTCCACAACTAAATAAAAAAACAGATCTCCCATTTCCAGTGGTGGAGCCCTCCAGGGTCTAAGGAGCCCAAAGATGAAGCATGCCACATTTTATGTGTGTGATAGCATTGCATTTCTCAGTGATGCCTCTGTCAGAGTAGAATGAAAAGGAAACTATATATAGCCCAATCTTTTTGATGTGCATGTGGTTAAACTGCAGAAAGACATAAACAAATCCTCCACCTTAACTTAGGATGAGAGATGCACTGCAAAGTTTTGTATGGATGGCACTACACCCCCTACGTTGCATGTGTCACTATGCTTCCCCCAATGCTGAAGAGGATTAAGGGCCATGGGAAAATCACTACGAATGTGGTGGGAGTGTCTGTAGATTGGCCCCTTCTGGGAGGTGGTGGCCAAGTTCCTCAAAAGGATTTTAGCCTTCCAGATTCCACAACGCTAGATGTGATTCTCCTGGGCCTCAAACCTCTCACTTTAGCACAAATTGGATGGTATATGTGCATCTAATGCCTAGGAGCCGTAAAGCTGACGATTGCTATACACTGGAAATCAGCTGAATGCCCAACTATCACACTATGGTACCATATACTGTGGGCACTTGTGGCCATGGAGCAGCTGGTGAGCAACATGCACGGGCCCATTAATTCTTTGAGGTCAAATCGAAAATGCTGATCTTGCAGCTAGAGGTGGGGTGGCTGACCTTTTTATGCACCGCCTGGAACTTGATCACATTCTTAACAATCCAAGATGGCATGACAAGATTTACAGGTTTTGGCAGTACATAGACGACATTTTCCTCATATGGAAAGGACCATCAGCAGAAATTGAGGAATTCATAACATACATCAACAAAATTGATGATCATATACAATTTACCCACACAATCAGCACAGGAGCAATCCCATACTTGGACGTCTTGGTATCATACAGGAATAACCAATTCTTCACTGACGTATACACCAAGAGCACAGAGAGGAACAATTCCCTGATATTTGACAGTTGTCATCCCATGTCTCTTAAACGTCATTTACCATATTCACAACTCCTGAGACTCAAAAGGATATCATCGGATGACAATACATACACAAAGAATGAATCAACAATGATGATGAAATTTAGAGAACTAAAATATCCGGAGAAGATTCTAAACGACGCAAAGGAGAGAATGAGAAATGTCAACAGGTCTGAATTATTGAAAGTACACATGAAAAACACTAACTTTAATAGACCAGTATTTGTATCCAAATTTTCGACCAGGAATCAACAAATCAAGAAAATCATTCTAAAAAATTGGTTGATGGTTGAAAATGAACCAGATTTTAAAGGGATTTTCATGAAACCTTTATTTGCCCATCAAAGATCGAGGAATCTATTAGATCTACTTGAATCCAAATCTCGAGAATCAAACACAACTCATACAGGTACAATCCCATGCATGAACTGTGGACATTGTAATAACATCATTTGTGGGAACATCCTCAATCATCTGACTACTGGCAGACCAATCGGACTTTTAACCAATGCCACCTGTGATACCAAGAACTTGGTATACTTACTGAAATGTCCCTGCGGTCTTCCATACGTTAGGAAAACTGAAAGGAAAATCAAGACTCGCATGACAGAGCACAAGAGCACCATCAGGAATAAAATAATGAAAACTCCGGTGGCTGCCCATTTCGTCACTAACAATCATAACATCAGCCAGATCAGATTCATGGTCTTGGAGGTTGTTTCTGTGAACCAAGGCATTGACAACAGAAAGAAATTACTCCAACGTGAGATGTTTTGGATTAAGAAACTGAACTCATGTAACCCTACAGGGTTAGATGATCGACTGGAATATAGTTGTTTTTTATAACTTTAGATTTTTCCAGAGGTTTAACATTATTTCACATGCCATTTGGTTCATATACAACGGGAATTTGTGTACATGTGCATTTGTTTAGTCATCACCCTGACATTTGATCATTTTGCGTACACGTACAGTTCCACTTTATATTTTACTCTTTGATTTACCATTCAATTTTTTCCATGTACTTAGAACACTGCACCATTCCAAGATGTCACGATAAGCATTCTATGTCACCCGAGGTAGTACTGGTTTCGATAATTACTTTCATTACATTATCAAGATGCACATTTGTATATTGTTTTGTCAACCCACACAGCAAATTTATTTTTCTTTACGATAGTATTTCTCTTCACGATAACATTTCTACACAATTATAGTCCGGCGTCAGTTCACCCACCGCCACGCTTTACTTCCGGGTTGTTTCCGTAGAAACACACAATACAACACTACACGCATGCGTCACGTCTAGAACAATTTTCACAGTGAACAGACGAACAACACTAACCACGGCTATCGGAAAGAGCTCAGTTAAGATTAATGTAATTTCGGACACGAGCACGAGTCGTCTTGTATAATGCATGCACTCTCCACGTTCTGTTTACCGTGTGCACTAATCTGTTTTTTCATGCTAGATGCTGACCGCAAACTTTTCGCTCCAACGAGCAGGATACCGTTATGATTAAATTTTTAACACCACTCGTGTTCACCATTTGTAGGATTCGAACAACATCACCCCCTAAAGTTTCTGCACCTTTGTAACTATGCCATTTAATTTAACGTTACCTTCAGATCACTTTCTTGAATTAACAGCACGCTTTTGAGCATGTTATATGTATTTTACCATTACTCACAGGCATAACAATGGTACGTAACCTCACAATTTCACCTACAAGTGCACATGACCAATATTTATATGCATTAAGATATGCTACCCTCAATTAATTATCCACAGGCCTACTTCCTGATCATTGACACACTCCTTTTCCTTTTTACCATAGATTAAATGCATTTCCCCTGATGAAGTGCCCCGGCACGAAATGCATAGGGTTTGAAGCTTACACTCAAACAATTTTTTGGATTGCACAACCCACAACACGGATGAGAATTCCATTGTGATGTAACAGAGGAAACCATTGAGCTGTGACGCAACAGCTAAAATGATGAAATATTTATGAAAGACGAATAAACAAAGTAAAACTTGACTCATTTGAATTTACATTTGATTACGTTGAACCTCAAATATAGATTTTCAATTCTCCTAAAGAAGTGCAGCTGGGACCACTGTTACGTTTAGCAGTGTATATATTGTTCACCATTTAATTCAACTCCCTTAGGTCCAAGGAGGCAACCTGACAGCACCCAAACACAAAAGATTGCCATAAAACACAGGGAAACAAATTGAACAAATATTACCCTCAGAGTGCCACACAATCCACGATATGAAATCACCCTTCGCCATGATTGAAGGCCTTAGGCATGTTTCACCAACTCAGAACAGTGGGACACCAAGCTATTAGAAAGCTAAAGAAGAGATGAGAAGGGGCAAACTTCTATGGAGAGGGGTCAGGTTGCCAAACAACACATTACTTACTTCTAGTGGACATTGAGGATATGGTTTAACTGCCTGCTGTTGGGGAGGCAGGAGATGGGGTGGAGGCAGAATGGTGATTGGTGGCTTGAGGATAAGAGACAATGTGGCCAAAGCCCTTTTGTTGTTCAATTATTAAGCAGTCCTGTATCTGTTTCTAGCAGGCTGTTTCTTGCCTCACATGACCAGCATGGCTCATAATTTGTAAACCCTTCTAGAATGTTCATGTTTCATTTGAAATACCAATAAAATGTTTTGAGAGTAAAGGGGAATGTGTACGCAATTTAAGTTGGCATGTACCTCCAGTGACTAAGCTCTAAAAGGTATGTTCCCTGGCAGGGCTGCTGATCAATACTAGAAAATGATAACATTGTGATTATAACATTTAATCTGAAACTTTTGACAGGTTTCAGACACAAAAGTCATACAATTCAATAGTAAAGTGAGGTTTTCAATAAATTTTTAGGAAAAGTAAATTTAGAAAGTTACCTATTTACTTCCTGAAGTTACTGAATGCATATATACATTAGCTCTCTATCAGCTGTCACATGCTTAGCCAAGTGCTTGGTCTTATTGATGTGTGAACATCCCCCCTCAAGAATCACACAATAGGATACTCTGATTTAAAGGTCAAACTGAATGTGTAGAGATGGCCCATCTGAGCTCAGCAAAATATTCAGGGTGGGGCTGTTGCTATCCTTTCACCACAACGGTGTCCAAGCCTGCCTTATAGCTCTGTCTGTGGCAGATGAAAAACCATTGTGCTCTTGAAAGGGGCCAAACAAGATGAGCTAACGCTTCTTGTGTATCCAATGTCCTTTTGCAGAGTGGCCCTGCTTTTTTCCTATGTGACCCCTGGCTACCGTTTTGTTATGGGCTTAAGGCCTGCTTCAAACTAGATCTTAATATTAGATATGGAGGACACCGGTGATTTCCATAGTTACCTCCCATACACACATCCAGCTATCAGAGCCTAAGTTTAGTTTGGCTGAAGACTAAAGTGGCATTGCTCTCGCACATTCTATTTTGTGGTTGTTTGCAGTCAGCCAAACAGGAACAACTAACAAATTGGGCCCCAGCTTTTGTTCCAATATTAAGGCTGGCACCAAACCCAGGGGGGGGAAAGCTACACCCAGAATCAGTTTTAGGGGGCCACAGAGTTACAGACTGCTTATTACCCTGGCCACAAGTCTGGGTGGGTACACATGCTCTGCACAAAAGGAGAAGGGTTTCCCCAATCTTCAAATTTGAGAGTGAAGGGTACGGTACTATGGGATTGTTTGTAGCATGGCAAACAGGAACTGGTAAAAATGTGGGGAAGCTGGTCCCTGACACATTTACTTCATTTGTCAGGCAGTGCTCTGGAGTCAATCCACCTACTAGCCAGTGTCAACCAATAATGCAGCACGTCAAAGCACCCTGCTCAGTACACATACTGATCATGTGTAAGATCAGAAGAGGACTGGACCTGACGTCTGTGTTCTGAGAGGTACCCCGAAGTGCTGGACCTGCTTCCTCTTGTACCCAAGACAATGAAGTGCATTCCAAGGGTTGGTTGACATACTGTGTGGTGACAATGATACTTCAGGGTCTATATGTCCTTTCCCTGAGTTCATGAGGGCCTTAGAAGTATAATACCATGGTTGCTTGGGCATCAGATGAAAGTTTTGAAAGCTTTGAAACCTTTTCTTCTAAAGCTTCAGCGGGACCTGTCAGAAAAAGTACCCTGGTGGTTCCACAACATTAGTACTGGTTGTTCCACAGCATCAGATTGTATTTCAGCTTCATTTGGTTCCCGTCACATGCAAAAAAAACGTATAACTCATATTCTGTAAGAAATCTCCAAAGCTCCAGAGTGCTAGTGGGACCAACATGCTTCAGGTAGGTGGCATTTGATTCCAAGTGGCAGCTACAATTTCAGTGGAGGCCCATGGGGGGAGGGTGAGGGGGGTTCTTTTCAAAGGTTGACAAAATCCCATTCTGCATTGAAACCTAGAAACTTTTTCCAACTTTTTGACTTCCTAGCTTTTACTGGCACCAATCATGGTCAGCTGAAAATCGTGCCTAGATCTCAGTCTACCACTTTAATTGACTGCCAGTGGTGCTTAGTGCTTTTTGGTGCTATTTTTTTTTTAATGTAAAATGTTAAAACGTTCATATCCCTGTTTTCCTGTTTTGTCCTTTTGGTGTCATTTATTCAGTCAATTTTATTCTACTTTTCAAATTTGGTTTATTGATTATTGCTTGGTGTTTTGACTTTGTTACTGTTATGGTACTGCATAAATACAGGCTCTAAGGTAAGCCTGTCTGCTCAATACCATAGCTACCAGGGGATTGAGCTCAAGTTCAATTAGTGACTTTGAGGTTATATTAGTGACTTTGTGGGTTCACCCTGACAAGAAGTGTTATTATTCCTTGAGATGGGCAGAGGCTCACCCAAAATAATAATCCATTTTCTTCTAAAGATCACCAGTAATCTACTGCAAAAGAAGCATAAACCAAGGCTTGACTTGCCACTCTGCCATCCCTTTCTACATGCTTAGCATCCTACCAACATACCAAGTTCAACCTAAAAGTGAACAGCATTTCTTCAGATCCTTTAAAGACTTCTCCATAGACAACCTAATGCTTGAACTCATCTCTCACCCTATGAACTCCACATCCAACACCAACACCCTTTTACACAGTTTTGATATGTTTTTGAAAAAGCTATGTAAACACCAATGCACCATTTATAACACGTAAGTGCAAGCCAAAGTGTTCAGCACCCTGGTGCTTTAAAGTGTTTACTGAAAATGAAAAAAAACATCAGCACACAGGAAAAAGTTGAATTAAAACAGAATTCCCAGAGACATCTTGATATTGAAGCACGTCTGCTTAACATGCAGACAGCTCACCATATTAGCCAGAGCAAAGTACTACCAACACCATCAATGAAGCAACCAACAGAAGCAGGACAGTATCGAGACAATCAAACACTGTACCAACCCTGCTAGACTTATCTCTTCCATACTGTACAAAAAAATGAAATGCCATCAACATGTTCTTCACTACAAAAATACAGAAGATTCAACAGCACATCAACGATACCTGTCTTGCTTCAATTTTTATTCATACCCATTCCTCTAGAGTCTTGCAATGGTCAGCCTTAAAAGCCCTATTTTAGATCTCTCTGACACACTCAACTCACTCGAAGCCACTTCTTATGAAGATGATTTCTTACCATTGGACTTCATCAAAGTTCACCCTGGTGATACTCTCTTACCCCTACTTACCATCATCAATGCACCCCTCACTAAAGGCATGTTACTAGAAGCGCTCAAGACAAGTCAGATTCTCCCAATCCTAAAGAAACCTACAGTAGAACCTGATGACTTTGCCATTTACCAGCCTATCATTCACCTACCATTCATTGACAGGATCACTGAAAAAGCAGTCTAGGTTCAACTCCAAAAGCATGTTAATGCTAACCATCTACTGCATCATTAGCAATCTTGGTTTGGATCACACTGCAGCATTGAGACTGCAACTTTACACATTGTAGAAGATGCTCTCTTGACTACAGGTGAAGATGACCCCTGCCTTCTGATGTTGCTGGACCTCCCAGCTGACTTCAATACAATTGATCATCACACCCTCATACACACCCCGAAGTCTCAAATAGGATTCACCAGCAGTGTTCTTGACTGGTTTTCCTCATACCTCTGCAAACCAACACTGGGCACCATTTCACAAAAGAGCCCTATTACCTGTGGAGTCCCCCTAGGACTCCCTACTGACTTCTGTTATTTTCAGCTGATATATGGAGCTGCCTGGTGCTCTACTCACAGATAACGGACTCACAATTACCCAATATGCTGATGATACATGCAACTGCACTTAAAAGTCTTTTCTGCTTCAGACGTCCAATGCCTCAAACACTGCTTGCATATAATCTATACCCTGACGTTCTACTGGAAGCTCAATCCATCCAAGTCATAAGTCCTATTATTTGCCAAGAACAATAAAAAAAGAACACTACAAACCTGGCTCAATTATAATATCACTGACAGATTCAAACCCCAATAAGGAGTGATCCTGGACAGCAACCTCACCCTCAAGATACACACTGGCAAAAAAATACAAAGAAAGCCTGGTACTAGCTCTCTCTTTTAAAGAAATTCAAACCATTGTTTTCCAGAAAGTGACTTCAGAACGGCTGTTCAAGCCCTTGTACTCTTGCATTTGATCTGTGAAAATCCTACTCCTGGCCTCCCAGATTCCACATTGGCAGTGGTTAGGGCAGCCTATATGCGCAGCACTTCTCATCCAGGGCCTCAAGAAATGTAATCACATCACCCCAATCCCGATCGGGTGCCATTGGCTCCCCTTGCTGGCCAGAACCACCTTCAAAACCAGCTGCATCACTTACAAAGCTATCATGACAAGAGCCCAAGCTTATCTTGCAGACAAGCTCACCATCTCAGGTGGATCTTGGCACACCCACAGTCAGGAAACAATCACAGTGCAGGCTAAGAAGTGTATAAAAGAAAAGACAAAAGCAGGCCTTTTCCATCACTGCACCCAGGTTCTGGAACAGCACCTCTGTATTAGTCAGGACCACTCAACGCTGCTCCAATTTAGTAAAAGTTTGAATACGCACCTCTTTAAAGAACACTACATCATAATGAATTAACCATCCACAAACCAGCTTCCTCTCCTTTTACTCGATGACTTTAAGTTTGTCTTTGACCCTGTACAGTGCTATAATGTCTTTTGGCTTGGCTCAACATATAGAACTACCAAATACATACATACATAAATACATATATACATACATACATCACAACATTGCCCAGCAATGAAAACGCCACACACAGGTGAGTGTTGACTTCTTTAATCACCGACCAGAAAGTTGCAGACTTCGTCACCACAGCCAAATTAAATCCAAATACGCCCTACGCGTTTTTGGAGCAGATTAGGATGTGACCGCCAGGGTGGCGGTCACATCCTCTATCTTTAACATTGCGGCGGGTGCAGCTTCAAGCTGCACCCGCCGCAAGGTTAAAAATGCATGCATCGCATTTGCATGCACACAGCGGCAGGCACCACGCAGTGCCTGCTGCTTTGTGTACGCAAATGCAGGGGGGTACCATAGGTACCCCCCATGTGCACCCCCCACCCCCCCTTCACCCAGGGGGCCTGCAACGGGCCCCCGAAGTGAAAGTCTGTATGCCTTTCCACGGCAGAAATGCCGCTGTGGAAAGGCAGAGGACCACCAACATCCTAATATGCCTGGCGGTGGCTGATAGACACCGCCAGACATGTTAGAGCTTTTCCGCCGCGGTCGGAAGGCGAACGCGGCGGAAAAGCTGCGGACGGTCTTCCTGACCCCCCAGCCATCCTAATCTGGCAGGGGGTCTTTGAAGGCTCCGCTGCGGTTTTTCCGCATCCTCCAGGCCGGCGGAGGATGCGGACAAACCGCAATCCTAATCGGCCCCTAAGTGTTTTCTTCACAGAAAAAACATGTTTTCTCCGCTGGACAAAAGAAGAAAAAAAAGTGTTACTTTCACTGGGTACTCCATTTCCATTGTACACAATTCTATGCTATATAGAATTCTGCACAAGAGCAATATGACCTCATGGTATATGTCAAAGACATTCCCAGAAGTAATCAGCTTTTCGGGTGTTCTTCTGTGAATGTGTATGAATAGAACTCATCTTGTAAAAGTATGCTTAGGCTGAGATGCAAATCTCTGTATGTATTTATGCTTTTATTTTAATGAATAGGGCCCACAGTCTTTTCTGACCACCTGTTTATCACCAAAAGACAGATAAACCATGTTCTACTCTGATGTTGGAAGCCAAGTCATTACAAACTCCACATAGTGAAAAGTACTTGTTTTAAAGCATAGTTAATTTGAAAGCGAGTTGGCAGTGTTACAAACTCCACTAACAACTACAATATATTGAACATATATTTACCATGGATCAGCCTCAATTGTGGGGCCACAGCACTCCAGAATCAGCCACAGATTTTCAACATGAGTGATAAACAATTTTCATAGAAGTGAGATTCCCCATCTTTCAGCACTCATCATGCGTGTACCCATAGCTTGGGCATTATAGCCACAAAAGTTCTTACAAAACAGTTAGCTGATGATTGAGATTCACCTGGTGTCCATCAAAGGAATACCGCATGCCCAGTAGAGGGTTCCAATTGCCTTGAATTATGTAAGGATATTTTTAAGTACGCTGCTGACACTAAGGAATAGAGTAGTGCTTGGGCAGAGTCCATCACAAACCATTTTTCAGTCTCGATACAGAGTCAAAAGACTTCCTATTGCGACAACACACCCCACAGAAAGAGCTGCAGTGGCACCCAAGAGAAAACATGACACTAGTCCTGCAAACACTTCACTAGATAGATATAGTTAGGTAATCAATGTCCATAGCAATTTTCATCGACCACAGAGCCTGGAAAGGTAAAGGGCGACTGTGGCTAATTAAGCAATACGAACTATATAGGACCTTGAGCTTCAGCTGGCACCACAGATTGTGATACCACCTTATAATAATACATTTAAATCAAAGCTCTGCTTCTAGGTACAAGCCGCCAAGATCTGAAACTTATTGCCAGAAAATATTTGAAGGATCGAAGAGTATTTAATGTTCAAAAGAGAAGTAAAAACATGTTTGTTCCAAATATAATTCCATCAATCGCTTACCATAATCCCTCTACCAATATTAGACTAGTCACGAGCTAAGTAATAGTCCCAATTAGCTTACTCTGCCAAGAAGACAGACCCAGGCACCCGAACGAAATTGAGAAGCACCCCCAACATAAATTCACATTAACCTCTACATATAGATGCAATAGATATGCCTATCTAATCGGGACTAATATTACCCATGGCCACTCTGTACTTGAAGAGCCACAACCTGCCTAATGAAATATGGGAAGCTGACCGTCGCCCCCAACACTTAACAGACATAGTGAAATATTCACGTAGCTTCTATTTCTAACACTAAAATCTACCTCTAACACTAAAATAGAGGACAATCTAGTCTTCATGACAGTATGTTTGGCATCAATTTGATATAATAAATATCAACATATTATATCATATACTAATTCATTGCCAGGCCAATCATCATGTACAGGACAGGTGTGCAATGTATGAAAGGAAACTAACCTTGCCTGCAACAGGATGGTAAAGACAAACAGGTACATGCATCAACCTTTTTTACGAGCGCAAACGGTGCGATTTGCAGAAATCAACCATTTGCGCCTGCAAAAAGGGCTTTTGCGATGCTCAAGGTAAAAGGCACTCGCAATTTAAGAAATTGCAATATATTGTGATTTCTTAAATTGCGATTGCATTTTTAAATACAATACAAGAACCACTAGCGATTTCGCTATTTGGGGCCGCAAATTACAGAGCAGTTAAACTGGTTGGTAATTTGCAAAAACTTTGAAAAATGCACTAAAGTGCACTTTTCAAAGTTTCATCTTGTGCACACACATGCCCTTGGGGCAAGTGTGTGCCCAACATGGGTGCACATCATGATTTCAGGTGTGCAACAGGGTGTCCTTTTGACACCCTTGCACCCTTGAAATTGCATGCGGAATTTGCGAGTACCAATGCACATGCAATCTCTTATTCATTCAAATGGGCCTCTAGGCCCATAGAAATGAATGGGGAGCCATTCCTTAATTTCGAGTTGCATTCAAGGATTGTTTAGGAATCTCTATTTTTATAGAGATTCCAACATGCATAGGCCTTTGCGAGTCCTTAATTGCGATTCCTTAATAATCGCAATTAAGGACTCCCAAAATCCTACCTTGATGCATGTGCCCTAAATGCTACACAAGCCCACTTAAATCACCTCTTAAGAGTACACATAAAGGCCTTCAATATCAAAGTTATCCACCACAAATTTCTTGTCACCGGAGAACTTTGACAGGGCCAAACCTATAGGTCCCAAATTGTCATATACTATGAGCAGAGACTTCCTCTAATCAGAAAAGTATGAATATAGCACGGCCAATCTTCTACTGACATCCCATAATGGCATTCATGTAAAGGCGGACCGTAAAATCTAGTCTACCTCAATCTTTATGAACACCTCTCACAGGATCCTTAAGACCATAGAGTGGATTTCCTGCTGCCACAGCAAGAATAGGGAATCTGATCAAACTTCTAAAAGATAAACCACTAACACAAAAAAGGACCAAGAGAGCAAATTAGAGGAGCTAGCATAACACATATAAAAATGTGCATCTGTCTGTCACATTTAGTCTACCATCACAACTCTAAGTTCTGCATCACATTAAATAATGCAAACAGAAGGAGATGAAGGACGGAGCACTGAAACTTTTCAGACATTCACCCCCAGTCACAGATCTGGGTTGAATCCATCATCGTTCTTTAGCTCACTTCACCACCCCAGTTCAGACCCAGCCATATGCAAATCAGTTTTGGCCCCGTTCCTCATGGGAACAGTACAGCCCAAACTGCCAAGTCAGGTCTTCCCTGGACCGGGAACAAGCATCCTGGTACCGGTTTCGTGGTAACACCCCTCATCAGCCAGGTTAGCTTGAATCTATTGGCAAAGTGAGCAAGGGTCCCACCCCTCGACATACCCTGCCAATTTAGGGCGAACACAGCAAACACAAGGAGATGATGGACAGAGCGCTGAAACTTTTCAGACACTCACCCCCAGTCACATATCTGGGTTGAATCCATCATCATTCTTTAGCTGACTTTGCTACACCAGTTCAGACCCAGCCATATGAAAATCAGTCTGTTGATGAATTCTGCAGCACACATAGAAAGAAAAAAACTCCATTACTGATTGTTTTTGTGCAATAAGGTACCCCTTCCTGCACAGAAACAATCATTAGATAATGGGGATCTGCTACTTCTATGTGTGCTGCATAATGCGGCACACATAGAAGAAGCAAATTGCCATTATTCATTGTTTATGTGCAGGAAGAGACACCTTCCTGCTCATAAACAATGATCTCTGCAATGCTAGCACCCTTGCGCTATGAAGCAAGGGTGTCTGTGTTGGTGCTAGGCAGCAATTTTTAGCACCAGTGCAAGGATAAGTATAGTGGTGTGCTGTATTACTGTAAATATGCAGCAGTTTTAAATAACGCAGTGTGGCACTGCGAAATTTACCACTGCGCTGCACCATTTCCTCATAAATATACCTCTGAAAGGGAAATGTATTGCACATTGGGTGTCTACTGGATTACTCATGTCGACATCTAAGATGGATTAGCAATAGCAATTCCCCATTTCAGAGGATGAACCCTCATCTCCTGGCCAGCAGCATGTCCTGGACTTGAGAGATGATGGGGATCATGACAACATGCAAACTATCAACCACAACATCCTCCAAGTACTCCTGGACTCCATCAAAACACCATCTTCGGACAAGAGGAGGGTTAACAGCATTGCGGGGTCTCCTCATCCCCACCTAGCAACCAACAGCCACCACCTGCCATCCCCACCCAGAGCCCTGAACTCTGAGGATTCACAGATTACCTTCCAACATACTGGGGTAAGAGCCCTGGGGGAGTTGGTAGAGCAAGTGCCATCGGCGTGATGGAGACTGTGGCGGCCACCTTAGAGGGAGTTTGTGGGTTTCTCACTCCCAATAGATGCAAAAAGAACAATTGATGGATAGAATGTTGAACAATGTCAAACATTCACCACAGTACAGAGATCTGGGTCTGAATCCACTGTTTTTTTGCTCCCCATGCCATTCCCGCTCAAACTCATCCATATGCAAATCAGTCTTGATCCTGTTTTCCCGGAGTACAGTCCAGGCCGAACTGCCAGTCCAGGAAAACAAGTAACTTACGACCAGGTTCGGGGTTTCACCCCTCATCAGCCAGGCTAGCATGGAGAGCACTGGACAAAGCCTGTGCATACCAGTCCCACTCGGGTGACAAATGCAAAAAGAACAAATGGTGGGCAGAATGTTGAACAATGTCAAACATTCATCCCAGTACAGAGATCTGGACAAGACTGAGTTGTACATAACTGGGTGTACACTGGGGTGGCATGGTGAGCAAAAAGAGATGGATTTAACCAAGATCTCTTGACTGGGGGTGAATGTTTTAATTTATTCTGCATTCCATCCATCCCATGTGTGTCTTTTGCTCACTCCCAATAGAGGCACCTACTCTCTGCTCAATGGCCTCTAGCAGTCCCTGGCTGACATTGCTGGTGTCATGAAGCAGAGGTATGAACAAATGCCCTGCCAAAGTGGCACTATTTTGGAGTCCAAGAAGCAGAAGCAGGACTCCGACTTTGCTGCCATGGCTGCCTACCACTGTGCCATTGCTGCTGTATTTAAAAACTAGCAGATTCTCCTTGCTGCTGTGCTACCTCATGTGTTGGCACAGATAATTGCTGCTATAGGCACAGGATCCACACAGCGTTGGTCTATACTAGTAACAGCGGTGGGGCAGTGGGGCCGGCTAAGGGGGGATTTCGAGGGACAATGCAGAGGGAACATTAAATAAATAAATAAATAATTTTCCCTCTGCATCGTCCCTCGAAATCCCCCTTACACGGCCCACCGCCCCACAGCTGTTACCTGCATGGACCGCGGCTGGATCCACATCTTCCACCTCTGATATGTGTGTGCCTCCCTTGGCTGCCTTCAACACTAGCCTCACGGGAGACACCGCACACATCAGAGGAGGAAGATGTGGATGGCACCTTTTTCCAGCTAAAAATTGTTTGTTAGCAGTCATCTGTGCCACATACCTAGATTCTCCTTTGCTCTGTGCTTATGAGTATTCCAGGGAACATCTGATGCCACTGTCCTCATTTGGATTTCGTACTGTTCACCTTGACCATCTGTGGACTCTCAATGTGGCCTAACCTCCCTGATGACATGGGGCTCATCCTCATGACAGAAGCACTCCCTCCTCCACATGTCCCATGACATGTTCCCCACATGGACTCTGTCTGGACATCCAGTGGCTTCAAACATCTTATGGGGTTGTTGTTCAATAAACCTTACCTGTGAGGAGCTACAACATTTGCACATGTAAATAAATGCTCTTACAAACTACTTGTCTGTTGTCTGTCTGTAGGAGTCAGGACAAGGTTGATCATTGGCCATTCTGTGAGGCAAATATACCAACTATTTTCCAAAGGGACATGTTTTTTGTGTAGTCAGTGACAATGCTCAGCAGTGAGAGTGTCACATATATGGTGAGCACTATTTGTGTGTTGACCAGCAAGTGCTTACTCAAAGTTGTAAGCATGAAGTTCAACTGGTGCCATGCGTCAATGTTAACAGTGAATTAAGTCACCCCACAAGTTCCAGGCCCATCCAATAGTACTAATAAAGGAAACAAGGGGAGCCTACTCAGTAGGAGCCTGAGTATGAAGGCTATTTAAGAAAACAAAGACTCCTGTGGAATGATAGGGACTAATTATAGTAGAATTACGCACAATGGCTTTACAAAGGGTTGGGGGGATATCAGAAAGAAAGCTGACTATACACATGCATAATATGGTCAATTAATAAAGTTATTTATATAGAAATCACAAAGATGAAATAATACATACAAGCTTATTTAGAGTGAACAAATGTATTCATACCAAGGCTAAACAATAGACAATAGTGTATGGTGTCCCAGTGAAAGTGGAATTGAACCTAAGCTACAAAGTGACTTAAAAAAGTGACAAATGGGTACGTTTTTAATTATTGAATGCATGAGGGGACCATGGAAATTATAGTCATATGCCCCGCAACACTTTCAACAATAAAAAAGTGCTGCTTTTAGGTTTGCCTCTTGAACTGTCGACGGCGTTTCGACCCAGTTGGCGTATTGGGTCTCTACAGGACCTGGAAATGTAGCGACACCTGAAGAAGATAGTATGTCATATGTGAGCGTGTGCCCTTTATAGGAAAATATTGCTGCTTAGACAGAGAAGTCAGAACTGAACAATAACACTACCTGAAGGTAGGGCCTATCCTGCCTGGTGACAAGACGTTGTGGCACCATGTAGATAGTGTAATAAAAGAAAAGAAAACTCACAGGGGACAACAGAAACTACAACTAAGCATCAACTACCTACCTACACATAGAATCCTAAACAATCATATATTTCTTTTGTCTTTTTTAAATTTTATATTTTTTTATACATATGAAACACATAAACCCCACCCCTAAAAATCTAACCCACCCCTACAAAACTCCGAAAACCACTATCCCGATACTATCACTAGCGATTCACTAACCTAAACTAAGCTATAAAAACTTTATGTACAACATAAAAATTATTTGCAAGGGGAAGGGTAGAAAGGGTCCCTGTGGTGTGGAGCAGATTAATTATAATCTGCTGGTGCAGGGTCACCACTCTTGTCACGGTTTCTTATCAAGTAAGGAGGAATTGTCACTGGACCGAAATCAAACCATAGGTCATTTATTATTCATTCATGAATGAGGTCTCCATCCATGGATATACTCAAGGAGAGAGCATGCATGAACAATGGTTACATGGGATTTTATAGGGAAGATCACAGACATGGATTGCCCAGAGGTAAAGAGAGCTCTGGGAAAAGCACACAAATGAGACAAACAGTAAGAATCAACAACCTTGGTGCCTTGTGTAACTGTTGCGTCCTGAAGCGGCATGACAAGATTGACTATCTGAGCACACTTTATCTAAGGCTTTACCATTGTTTTCAAAACCCACGAAACCCACAGGGCAGACATCAGCTGTTCTTTTGTGCTGACTTTGCATGTTTACGCAGCCTACAATGTCTCAGTTTAGATTTGTTACCTAATGTTTATGCAGGTATGGTGTCAAGGATAGAGCCAGGCTGAAAACAGGACAAAGGTGAGCATGGATGAGGCACAGCTGAATTAAAAAACGAGAGATTCAGATCTTAAAACGAGAGCTTCAGATATTAAAGTTTCACAGTGGCTATGGTTGCTTGGGTCTTCCCCTGCCTGCTTGCTCTCTTGAAAGAGTGTCAAAGTCTGGCCCAATTTCTTCTCCAAAACAGACTCCCACAACTTCAACTCCAAAATCCCATTTAGGTATGACAAGTCAAGAAAAATGCTCTTTGGTACCTGTGAAATTATACACGTCATCTTCACTGCACATTACTGTGACTTCTGCACCCTTCAATGGCCTTTATGCCATAGGGATTTACCACAGTAAGATGTGCAATGTCTGCAAATTACATGTATTGTCTCACAACGTAGTGTAACTGATATGGCAAGGATCCATATAAGGCGCATTGCTATCTATACTGAACACTTGACAGGTATGACATGTAACAGTAGATTCTGGATAAGTACCTCAAATCACACAGAGACATATACAACCTCTCCTATCGGAACTGTTGTAAGTCTATGGTGGACCATGCCACCTCTCATTACATGCACCTAATATCATAGCATGCACAACCACATCGATGTTAAGGTGAATGTCCACTACCACATATATTCGCATAGTCTGCCACTGTGATCATGGCTCCCCTGTCAAGCCTTTTTTATGTGGCCCATCCCAGATTGGCAAATTGCTCTCCTTGACAGTAGCCAAAGGCTGATAGACATGCCAAACTTAATGTCCACTTTTCCTGACCTATTAATCTTCTTACAATAGTTTATTTGTGCTAGGGATGCACATTGAATCTGGCAAGTCACACAGCATCTGCATCACACTCATTACTTGCTCTACACTATTAGCATTGTTGAAGGCACTCACTGGTGAAGTTGTGTTCCTTGAAGTTATCCACCTCACTATGTGGGTGTGATGGGGGTCAATCTACAAGACATAACATGTAAAACACATCTGTGAACTTAGAATACATTTTTAATATGCAAGAGAATCACAGTACATATGCACAGCTATTGGTGATGTAAACCTTCAGGTTATTAGTAATGAAATGGCACAGTTGACATGCCTGAATGATACACATTGGTAGGGCCGGCTGAGGTGTACATACATGTGAAGAGCCAAAACATGTACCTGTCGGCCAATTTGCGGAACAAGATTATGAACCTCATCACTAGCAAATTTCACTATGGTTGCTGACTTTGATGTTTCCCTGCACCTACATAAATCACATATCATATTCAGCAAGGTTTTGAAATACACAGACCCTCTTAAATGCTGACACAAGGAAATGAGTATGCTACATACATCTCACATCATGCGTACATGATCCCTAAAATAGGTGAGTTTTGTCCCTGTCAGTTCTGCTGAGTGCATGATATTGCTCACGCATGTTCCATGTATCCCTTAGTTTGAAATAGCATAATTGAACAATAACACATATGGGATAGGTTGAGATGTGTCTTTCTCAGGCTAACATAACTGGATACAGTACCATGTGTGTGGGCTCCCATCTGACATAAATTGGGCCTCTCATACTAGAGGCATGTACTATGTAATTCTCATAATAAAGGACAGCTCCAGTGGCTCGGGCCCCAACAACACCTCCATCAGGCCATCCAAAGGCAGCATCTGGGATTTGCTATGCATTCAGAAATATGTAGACAGGCAAGCCAGTGCACTGCACAGCGTTGCTATAGTGGACATCAAGGAGCCGTACCTTTTACATGAGAAATGCTGTTTGAGACCAGTGATATGGGTTTTGCCACATTCAGAGGTTAGCTAAGCTGTGCAGGCCATGGCAGGCTTCAATAATACTTGACAACACAGGGAAAGGAGGCCAAGGGGGATCCTCAGCACATCACTATGGGCCTTATTTACAAGGCTTTGGCGCAGCCCGTGCATCACTTTTGACAATGTAAGGAGTGACATCCCAGCAGTGCAAGGGGCTTGTTAATAACCTCCTTTATGTGCTGCGTATGTCCTGTACTGGTCAATCACACCAGTACCTAAAAAAAGCCTATTTTGAAAAAAGCAGCTCTGGAGCAGATCTACACTTCCTGGTCTGTCATTAAATGAGTTTTCTGGATGAGCTATGGACATGTACATCAGCTCAATGCTTCCCTGGGACTCATTTGTATCACCTACAGGAACACAAATACTTATGTGTCCTGCACAGTGTCACAGATAGCACTGGTGCAGAGATCCTGCCAGCACTATAGGGTTAAACCCTGGATCCTTGGTTGGCTGAGGTAGGTACCTTAGGCCAATTAGGGACCCACGTTTCCACGTCAAGGAAAGGAAGATCACCTTCTGAGATAGCCCACGCTCACCCCCTTGGTAGCTTGGCACGAGTAGCCAGGCTTCTCTTCAAGGCAAATGTGTAAAGTATTTGTAACCCAGCTCACTGCAACCCAATGATGACACCACAAATAGACTCCACACAAGTTTTATAAAAACAAATATACAATAAGACCACACAATATAAATCCAACATATGGATATATGTACTATTTCTCCTGGCTGGTTGTTAGGCCAACCGGCCCTTGTAAGTTCTGGCGATATTAATGAGTGTTTCTAAACATTCCACTGTAATCCTAATACCATGTTATGCAGTTCATAATGCTAGAATCAGGCACTTTTGCAATGTAAAAATAATGCAATATGTAACACAACTATCAGGCACTTTGCAATGTGAAAATAAGGCAATGCGTAATGCAACAATCAGGCACTTTGCAATGTAAGAATAATGCAATGCATAATACAACCACCAGGTACGTCGTTATACCGAAATAGGGCATTGCGTAATACACTAATCAGGTAGTTTGTTATGCAGGAATAATGCAATGCGTCCTACACTAATCAGGTACTCCGTTATGCAGAAATGATGCAATGTGTAATACGACAATCAGGTACTCCATTATGCAGAAATAAGATAATGCGTAATACACTCCATAACCGATAACAGTGCCTTAAGTGGTCTCTCCGCCACTTCTTCTAACTCACAGTCAGCCTCTGACACAAGTTGCCCCCAACACGGGTATGGTGTAACAAAAACTGCAGTCCACACTCTGGCCCCTGTACTGCCACTCCCTTAGCAATACGACCGTGATACGAGCGGAAGCAGAAGCTTGTGCTACCGAAATGAAAGACAGGCCGAGAGCTTCTCTCTCCGAGCCCGCAACCCGCCCCAGGAGTCGACAGACATTACCTGGGGGCGTGAACTCTCCTCTCCTCTCCTCATCCAGTGGCTTGGGCCTCCGATGCAATATTTGAGAAATGCCAACAGCGGGATCGGGCCGGCAACTCAGCTCCTCCGGGGCTGCCGGGCCGCTACTGCTATGAAGATCTCAGGCTTCCACAGGGCACACACACACACAGTGCCACTGAGACTCCCTTGAGCTTCGGGTGCACGATCACCAGGCACTCCGCACGAAGGTCTCAGGCTGCACAAAGAACACACGCACAGCGTCACTGAGATTCAACTCCGAGTGCACATTAACAAAGCAATTCTCACGAAGGTCTGACGCTGCACAAAGCACATGCCCACAGCGTCGATGAGACTCACTTGGATTCTGAGTGTGCACAATAACAAGGCAATCCTCACGAAGGTCTCACGCTGCACAAGCACAAGCACACAGTGTCAATGAGCCTCACTTGGATTCTGGTGCACACGATAGCTGGACAATCCTCCCAAAGAGTTCAGGCTGCAAAAAGCGCATGCACACAGCATCGCTGATTCTTGCTTGGACTCCAGGTGACCACGATCAAAGGGCACACCTTACAAGGGTATCAGGCTGCAACAAGCACATGCACACAGCATCGCTGAGACTCTCCTGGAAACTGTTGTGTTCCTGTGCTCCTGCAACAGGGAGCCAGCTCATCTCGGGCCCTTGGTGACAAGTTACTTCAAGACACAGCACAGCAAAGTCCTTTTAAGCAGGGGGACACAGCACACAGCAAAAGTCCCTTTAACCTTTCCTTGGTTAAACCTGCAAACTGCAGGCCAGCCTCAGAACACACAGCAAGGGTCAGCCCTTTCCTTCAGTCTCTTCAGTTGCTTCTTCCTTGGCAAAGGTTCCTCTTGATTATGAAGTAGCTCTAGTCTTGTTCAATCTTGATCAAGCCGTTCTCCAAAGTTCAGGGGCTTCAGATCTCATAGTTATACCCCTCAATGGCTTTGAAGTTTTTCTGTTCAGGGGAGACTCCTGTTCAAACCAGTTCTGGGTGCCTCCCTGCCAGTGACACCTTCTTCCTTTGATTAGTGAGGGTCTGGATTCTCAATCACTCAGCAGGAGATGAGACAATTGTTTTATAGCAGCAACCCAGGCCTCTTCACCTCTAGAGGCTACTCCTCCCCCTACACTCCAGATGCAGGTCAGCCTGTTGCTGTATCACCTCCTCCACTGGGGTAAGCCATTCCCCAGATCCTATCGCTTTTAAATCCAGACAGTCAATCCACAACCAGGCAGAGACACACAGAAATGTTAGAGCACAAAAACCCAGCCACTTCTAAACACACAATGCAAAAACCACCTTCATAAAAAGATGTGTAATTACATTGCGAGTTCAGGCACACTAAACTTCACCTCTCCATCTTAAGCCTTTGGGAATATAGGCTGGAAAACATATGACACAGCCTTCCCATTCTATCCTATGGGCAAGATGGCCTTTCAACAGTGAAAAACGAAATGGAGATTACTTCACTGTCAGGGCATGGTACACACCATGGTACATGCCCTACCTTTCACATGTACTGCACCCTGTCCAAGGGGTACCTTGGACCTATCGTAGGGGTGTCTGATGTGCACAGAAAGGGAAGGGTAAGAACTGGCAAGTGGGTGCGCTTGTCAGAACAACATGGAAGTTTAACAGACTGCGCCCAGGCGCAGCAATGGCAGGCCTGAGTTCCCAGTTTAAGGCTACTTGTGTGGGTGGCACAATTAGTGCTGCAGGCCCACTAGTAGCATTTGCATTACCAGCATTGGCACACATAGTGCACTCCACTAGGGACTTTACTAGTAAGGCAAACATACTAATCATGGACAACCAATTACCATTACACTTTATAGCGGGAGCACTTCCACGTACACTGTTTAGCAGTGGCAAAGTATCCCAAGCATCTAAGTTGGCAACACCAAGTCAGAAAAAAGATCTAGGGAAAAGCAAAAAGTTTAGGGAACTTTAGCCAAAAAGGGCCAAGTCCTACATATAGCTACAGCATTTCCCACTTTTGCATGGGGACATGGCAAATTTGCCAAAAAGTGAGCCAAAAGTCATGTGCTCCACCAACTTCTATGGCAAAATAATCCAAGAGGTCAGACTCCCTTCCGCCCACATCGGCCCATCCATGTTTTAGCTGGTGGGTGTCGCGGAACATTCCGAACAACCTCTGCATCTGGAGGTGTATACACTCCCAGCATTGTTTGTGGACCTTCACAGCGGAGCCCTGGAGCACAGCCCACACTGGCTACCATGGCAGGCAGGTAAAGCGTGATCATCCACAGGAAGCTCCCAAACTCCTGCTTAGTCATGGGGTGAGAACAACTCTTCTCCGGCATGGTCCCACCCAAATTATAACAACCAAACAAAATGTGTCTTTCCAGCTGTTAACCATTTGTACGGCCTCAGGTCGAAAGGGCTCCTTATCTTCCTCCTCATCATCATCCTGCAGTTCTTGCTGCTCATTGTCATCAGCCTATGGCACAATTGTCCTTACACATAAGTTGTGCAATATGCAGCAAACCAATATTATTTTGCACACCATAGGTGTTGGCGAGTATTGCAATATGCCCCTAGATATGTTAAGGCTTCGGAAGCAGGATTTTAACACTCCAAATGTCCGCTCAGTGATGGACCTGGTGCTGCATAGGGCATGATTGTATGTCTGCTGGGCTTTATTTTGTGTTTTTTTCAGAGGAGTCATGACCCATGGCAGCAGAGTGCATCCTTGGTCCCCAGGAAAGAAACAAGGTGTACAACTAGTTAAGAGTCATGACAAGGGATGGCCCAACACTCATGGCCATTCTGTTATGTTTCGTAGTTGACTCATACACCTTGCTTACTGTAAAAGATGTACTATGGCATTGTGTGGCACACACACAATTAGCGATTGGAAATGACTGGCACTGTGCCACACATATAGGTGTGCTGTCCTATGTAATGCAATTACTATTTGTCATACTTGTAAGTGTCAATGTCATGCAGATCATCATTTGTCACCAGGAAGGAGAGTCAATTTGCCATTGAGTCGATACATGAGCAGGTGATGTGGCATACTTCAGTCACAGATATTTTGCATTGTCAGTTGTAGTCAATGTTGTTCAATGTGTACTGCCATGGGAAGGATAGTTAGTGAGTGGATATCAATGTGGGACATGATAGTGTACACATGCCAGTGCAAAATGTCCACTAGTATACAAGGGGTCAGAGATATGTGTTACTTGTGTGCTGTACAGTGAAACTAGTAGACTAATTATACTACAGTGCCACACTGCTTCTGAACATTATGAGCTATATTTTCCACATGATTCAGTGTCCAGGGTTTTGTGGCTGCTTTGGCAGAACCTGTACAGCATTGCTCCCAGACAGGCACATAATTCCTATGATAGCTGTGTTGTTGACTGTCGTGGTATGTGTAGTTTGTGTATGTGAAGAAATAAAAACCTTCCAAGGGGTTCACTGATACACCTGGTCCTTTAAACCAAGAAAGAAGAGATTGGCACGGAAGCTGTATTATGAAAACAATGCATTTATTAACCTCACATGAGGGAGACTGCATCATACGATACCCTGAGGCCACTGTAAGAGACAGTCTAAGGAGTACAGAGAACAAGGGCCTTATATATGCATAGGTTACATAGTCAGCATAAAACCAAGGGGAGGTCCTGGGACATACACTCATGGTTATTGACTAACATGGGTATACAAAATTTGCTTGCTCAACAAAGTGGGAGGGGAGACTAAACTAAACACATCAGTAAGAATAGCCTGATAGTTTTATACTATGAACAGGTGTATTGTATCAGCTAGGCCTTTCTGAGCATGTGCAAGGCTCTGGAAGAGGGAGAAAGCACATGGCGAGCACATGGCTAACTAAGATGGTTGCCAAGTAGAAAATGGTTTTCAGCTCATCCTAACAGAGATTCCTGTAATCTTTAACAGATAGTCCTTTTAGCATGAGCTAAAGACATCCCTATGATCTAGTAGAAACATAGAAAATATTTTGCACATTTAGTCTCATAAATTCATCAATATCCTAATCCATTGCTAGGTGGGCATTTTTCATTCTAAACATTTCATTAAGCAGGTATATATAAGGTATAAGAAGGAATACAAAGGGAACAGAGCATTAGGTCATAATTAACATACAGATAGCAGGAGAGAGTAATGACTATTATCACAAACAGAACTAGCAATATTTTTCCATGCCAAGCAGAAAGCAAATCCTAGAACCATCTAGTGTAATTCTAAGTAAAAAACATGTTTAATAGACTTTTCCAGTGTTCCTTTTGTAAGGGCTAGAGTATCAATTGATATAGTCAAAAACAATCCTGGCTCCAGGGGACCAGGAGGACCACACAGGGCCATAGGAATTAGGACGAGGAGTTACTCCTCCTCAAAAATGGGACGAATAAAGGGGTACATTACTAACAAAAAGAAGTCCTTGGGAAATTGAAGCCGCTGTACAACCAGCCAGAGGGGAGTCTTCTCCCTGTGTCCGTTTGAGCCTCTCAGGCAGGCTCTTGTTGTTCCCACTGTGGAGCTGCACAACTCGCAACTCAATCACGGCTCAGTTTGAGAAGAAAAAGGCTTTCTTTCATGATAGGGCAATCACCCCAAGGGCAAATGCCCTCAACTATCCTGCCCAGTGTATCAGGCAGAGTACCAGTTTTCTTCACTCTGATCTAACAGGCACCAAGGGCATAGCACCTGTACCCTGAACTCAAGTCCTTCCCTAACTCCTGTATTGCTCCGCTGGCGCACTGCTCTTTTGTTGGGGCCACAAATTGTATCCAGTGTGCCCAGGCACCTTTTGATCAAAAACAAAGGTGCAAACTTTTCATTCACTTTGGGACCAGGATTCAGGGGCCTGATGCTAGGCTCTCTGAAGCAAACCTCTTTTCAAAAGGGGTCAACTGAAGCAAAAGCCTCCTTGCCGTTCTGGTCGGTCTGTGACTCTCTCAGCTGGGTATCAAAAACTTGATCCAGGACTTCTGCTTTCTGATTTGTGACCCCGTCTTTCACCCAAGACAGAGGCAGGGGTAAACACTTCACATACCAGTGCTTCCGTCTTCACTGAGGTCCTAGTTGCCAGCAACGCCTGTGCTGGTTACCTTCACCTTGGCTTCAAGCCGGACTGGCGATGACTCCCCAGGCTGGATTTGATGTCCGGGCCCCTCTGGCAATGGTTGTAAGGCAGCAAATATCTTTTGGTGTACAGAACAAAAGGTCTTTAAACAAGGCATACAAATAATCTATCAACAGAGAGGATAGTCTCAAAATACTTCCTAGTCTTGGGACGCCCCTATATACTAGCAAGGCACCCAAGAACCACTTCATCTATCCGAGAGTAAAAACCCTGGACCTATTATACTATTTGAAGCAGCTAAGGAAGTCTGTGTTCATTTATTAAATTCTGAGGAAAAGAGAAAAACAATACAGACCTACTCTAAATCCTTACATTTGTGTATTCCTATGCTTGTGTTTCATAAGTCATAACCTTTCACTACTTGTACACGACTGCAGACACTTCTAAAATGATTATTCTTTCATAATGACACCTACATTGTACGCTTAGGACCATGCTCTCATGTTATAGGCGCAGCAGGAAAATCTAACACTGCTAATTTAACAGGGATTCTTATTACATAAAGAACAAAAAAAAAACTTCAACATAGAGGGTACATACATTTCTCCAGCAGAACATGTGGTGACAAACAAACTCCTATAAAACAATATTTTCCTTCAAAAAATTTTGCTGAGGATCTCATGGGCGCCTTTCCTGCATTCTACTTTTCACGATCCAAACTATGCATCACCAGCTCTAATAAGAGCTGTCAGCTTATTCACACAGACTAGCAAATAAAAGACTAGCAATGCCCTTGCAAAACTGTATGTAGCATGGAAATAACATAAACAATAATAGTGTTATCACCTGAGAATTTTAGAACAAAAACTACCCTCATCTAGTTCCCCTTAAAGGTCAAATAAGGGAACAGCAATCTAGACTACTCAATCTTTCACAATTTTATCAGACAGGATGGGCAGTAACATAGCTTATGTATTTATTCATTTTATTAATACTAACAACTTTACAACAGTATTACTGAATAACTAATTAAATGTCCCATGGCTGTTTCTCAGACAGCTTAGACAGTCTCAAAAGAGAGTGAGAAAAAGAGAGAGAAAACATACATTTGCCTACCCTTAATTTGCAGAGGAGCTAACTTCCTTCCCCATGTCGACAGCAGGAAACCTGAAACAGGTTTACTTCTGTCAACACTATCTACCCCTATTTTTGGCAACTGGGCACAAACACACTTTTAGGAGGTAAATAGCACATTTAGCTAACTAGAAAACATTAACAACCAACTACCAATTCCTTTAGCAATTGTACTTGTAGTGGAGAAGTGTGGCTCAATGGTTAGAGCGGCAGACCCTGATGCAGAAGTCTAGCCCGGGACCAGGGTTCAATTCCCTGCCTCGGTGGGTCTTGGGCTCAAAATTCCACGGATCTGATAATTCTCGCCTCGGTGCCTATTCCAATCATGGAGTGCAACTCTGGGCAATAGCTTGCTTAATCTCCACAAGGGCCCCCACAACGCTAAGGATGCCTGCCTCCACCTTGGGGGTGCCCAGGAGTGGACACCTCACAGAGAAAGCCAGGATGGGTTCCACAGCGGTATTCGTACAAGCCCCTTGAGACCCTTGCGGTTGAGTAGTGCGCTATACAAGTATCAATTTACATTTTTTTTACATTTTTACTTAGTGTAACATGAGGGCACATTAATTCTAACTAAATCCTACTGCCTCCTTATCTCAGCCTTTGCACAGCAATCTTTAATCTAAAACCATTATTTTTATATACATGGCAGAGCTATGCTCTAACAAGGGCACACATATACCACTATATTTCCTTCTGTTCATATGAGTGCACAAAAACTTGCTTTGGCCAAAAAAAGTAAGCAAAACTTCTCTTTCTTTCCCTGCGCTGTCATCTCGTCTTTCAAAAATGTTCAGACGTCGAAGTGTCAAAGCAAACCTTGCTCTTAGCCCTGCTAGGCTGCTAAATGCAAAACTCGACCTTTAACCCTTACCAGCTGTCCTATTTTTGTGCAAGGCTTTCCATGCGGCTTTTCCAATTCAAAGCAACCTATGGAGACTCACAGCTCAAAAGCAGTCCTATTCTGTTCCTGTTTGCCAGTAATTTAGAGGTAGCATAATAACTTCTGCTGTTTTTTTATACTTATTTACATTTGTAAGTAGTGTGCGGTGTGATTTTCTAGCAGTATAGAGGTCGGCTGTTCATTCTATACTTACATGTGTGCATTCACAGAAGCCTAGAATCAATTTGTAAACTGTTCTGAGTGGCAGAACTGAGTTTAAAAGTTATATTTGGCCCAAATTTGACTTTGATGCTAGAGGCACTTAAAAATTAATAACCCACAATGTTTTTGCATATTAAGGATCCCCAGGGTCTCCCCGAGATATCCCAGGAATGGGGAGTCAGAAATGTATATGGTACACCCTTAAAAAAAAGAGTTTTGTACGCCTGTAAAGTGACATTTCATATTTTAGTCCTAGTTATTGCAAAGCACACACTTTCGTTTTTCTCTTCCTTTCTACGAGGCCTATTTTATTCCTATTGAATGTGAATTCTAATGTTAACTTTAGCATTGCGGCAATTTGCACACATGTATAGGTTCTTACTTTGACAATTTTAATGGTAGCGTGCAGCTATTTACCATATGTTACATAATTCATTTCTGGATTTTTTATTTAATATGTAATTAATTAAATGACTTTTTGCATAACAGAATGATGACAAAAAAAACACATTGAGCTCATTCCAGACATTTACAGAAGGGGTTCATACACTCAGAACACATAATACAGCGTTCTTAAGGCTATCCATTCTTAAATAAAAAGAGCCCATTCGCTACTCACTCACACAAGTACTACCGGTGTCAAACCACATAGATATTCAAACTCACGATGAACCCACAAATCAACACTTAGGACAGAAACAAAAGACAGCCCATACACTGTACTTAAACCGAATCGTCTGTAAATACTAACTGTAAGTCATATTAACAAGAAAAGCACTCAAAAGTAGTCTAAAAAGACTGCACAAAATTAGCCAGAATACACCAAATTCGCCAGTTTTGGCTGGCAGAACACTCAACAAAAAAAACCACTCTGCATATCACCACTTATGAAAGTTACTAAGTGCGCAGATCAGGATCCTTTTTTATGTACATATTTAGTTCCATGGGGTGCTTAGTCACCAAGGAAGAAATATCTTTTTTAATATATCTAAACCTATCCTCTCTTGGGGAGCGGGCTGATTCCGTTCTAGTTCCATAATGGTACCTCCAAGAAAGCAACACATTCTACGAAGTGTGCTAAGAACAGGCATGCCAATAATATTGATGCATTTACAATATTACTCGCCAAGTGGCACGTAACTCAATGTGTGCCGTTCAAGTTTAAAAAAAGTTAGAGAAAAATCTCCTCATTACCTGTCTATATTAATTGCAATTCATATATATGCAAACAAGTTCCAATATTTTTGGCCAAAACAAGCAAGCAAATGTCGGCGACCTTACCAAACACAAATCTCCAGTCTCTCACTGCCAAGTTCTGAGTGACCTAACGGTAGTTTTAGAATACTCACGCCAAAGAGGTTCTCAGTTGGGAGTAGCAAACAGTTGGAGGATCATATCAGGGTGACCAGAAATATACTGGGCTGCAAAGACAGAGAATCTCCTTGCGCAGGGTACCTCCTTAGTAGATTCCTGTCCTGTCATCCTCAGTAGATTCCAGTCTCCCATTAAAACCACTCCCTTGGATAGCCGTTTCTCCGATGACATCCACGTTTGGGCGCCATTTGAAGAAATAAAAACCTTCTAAGGGGTTCACTGATACACCTGGTCCTTTAAACCAACATATAAGAGATTGGCACAGAAGCTTTAATATAAAAACAATGCGTTTATTAACCTCACATGAGGGAGACTGCGTCATACGGTACCCCAAGGCCACTGTAGGAGCCAGTCTAAGGAGTACAGAGAACAAGGGCCTTATATATGCATAGGTTACATAGTCAGCATGAAACCAAGGGGAGGTCCTGGCACATAAAATCATGGATATTGACTAATATGGGTATACAAAATTTGCTTGCTCAACAAAGTGGGAGGGGAGACTAAACTGAACACATCAGTAAGAATAGTCTGAAAGTTCTATACTAGGAGCAGGTGCATTCTACCATCTAGGACTTTCTGTACATGTGCAAGGCTCTGGAAGAGAGAGAAAGCACATGGCGAGCACGCCTATCTGATTAATCGGCTGCAGATTGTGCAGAATGCTGCAGCAAGGCTGATATGCAACATCCCCTGCCGCCACTCAATAACCCCTCATCTGTTGATACTTCACTGGTTGCCTGTGCCCTATCGCATCTAGTTTAAAGTCTTGGTCCTGGCTTTTAGGTCTCTAAATGGCCAAGGACCGGATTATCTCAGATGTAGGCTTAAGCCTGTTAGGTCTGCCCGAGCTCTCAGATCCAATCACCTTCGTCTTCTTCACCCTCCCTGTTTCCGCTGCTTCAGAACGGGGGGCAGAGCTTTTGCTGTTATGACTGCCAAACTCTGGAGCAGCCTACCACTGTGTCTGGGCTGACCGAATCTGAATCTCTGTTCCGGCGCAACTTAAAGACCTGGCTGTTTCCAACATCTAGCCATGCTAGACATCCCTGCTGCTCATAGCGCCGAGACACCCCCGTTGGGGGTAGCCGCGCACTTTATAAGCTTAAAAAAATAAAATAAATAATGGCTAACTAAGATGGCTGCCAAGTACAAAATGGCTTTCAGCTCATGCTAACAGCGATTCTTGTAATCTTTAACACATGGAGCTGTGCCTTGCTGCACAGTCCGGGGCCTTGGATGATTGATATAGTGGTTTGTGCACAACAAAACGGTGTGCACTTAGGATGTGTTGATGAGTGATATAATTTAGCATGGTAGACATGATCTTGTGAGGTTCATATATGACAATTTTTCTCAGTTTCACAGGTCTGGGATACATCTCATTCCTCATGAAGATGGGATTTACATATAAACACACACTAGAGACAGGGATTGCCTTGCTTCAAAAGGGTGTTTGGACGCATCATTTTACAAGGTGTTGCATTTGTGAGCGTCTTTGACACTATAGAATGTACACACAGGGCCTCATTTAGCAGTTGGCGCCACTGAGCAGCAATGGATGTAATAAAGCTGCGTTGAACTGCATCCAAAGTGAAGGGGTGGAATGTGCCATTTTTCTAGCATACAGCACATCCACGGTGTATCCGCATATGCACCCACACATGGTAGTGACTACTGCCAACACCCCTCCCCCTTGCACCATAGTGCACGTCTGCAAGCTTAGTGTCCACACATGAGGTTGTACTTTCAGGGATACATTCCAGTGCCAAAAACACGTAATATTCTCCTTCTATGTGTACTATGGAATGCAGGACACATAGTAACTGGACATGACAAAGAGACATGGTTTTATGTATCCTCATTTAACCTTCCCTTGGGAGTAACACTATTTGAATACACAGTCCCAGTGTCCCTGAATATAGGATGTGTGGAAATGTGTGAAATCTTCATTGGTGTTGCATGGGAAAGGCCATCACAAGGCACATTGTACGCATTCTTAACATAGTGTGAATGAATGATGCACTTTACTGAGGCTTGCCTCACAGCATACCTATGGGGCCTAGTAATGTCATGAAGACAGACTTTGCATTGCCACATTGATATGATTTGGGGGGGATGCTCACAAGAGAATCATGAATAGTGATACTCCATCAGCACAGTTCACTTGTACATGGGGCCCACAATAGCATAGGAGGTCTCGACATGTGTGACTTGTAGGATTGTGTTGTGCATATGCCATGTAGTATGGCACAAGTATGTAGGCCCACACCAACTACATATGCACTGTCTCCTTCAATCCAAGACTGATACGTCACATATTCCTACATAATTAACTGCCATGTGGTCTATCATGTGCTTGAGGAGTGCTTACCAACCAGTAGACCATTCCCATAGGTCCCATTCTGGAAGCGCTCATTAATGGCGGAATGCTGGAAGACTAAGTAGTAATAAGCACTGCAAGGGTACTTTGCAAAGACATTCATGAAGAGGCAAATAAGGTACATGATTGTCTGCACATTCATCGAATAGGTATGATTCCTGTTGGGGTAGATGTGTGATAATACTGCTGGAGGCACAAGTTGCACATGTGTGCAGTCCATTGCCCACAGCACCTGGAAGCCGTGCTTGCTTTCCTGTTGTTGCTGTGCTGTGTTAGTTAAGTAGAGGTACTGGGGTGTGAGTCTTATGATGGCATCCAGGTCAAGAGGGAGGAACCTTGAGAAGGATGCCTGGGAATCAGATACTCCTGTCACTTTCCAGATGCCAGCATGTGCAGGACAGCCAATAGCAAGGCCTGCAGAGGTATGTTGGTGCATCACTGTGAGCCTTGGTACATTTTGGTGCAGGAGACGGACAATGGACTCGCTCCTGACCCTGTAATGGACAATGACATCTTCCTCTTGAGGTCAATGAGGATAATCCTCTGGCATTATGTCAGCTACCTTCTCATGCACTGCCTCTGTAGTGGTGGTGGTGGTGGTTGTCTCCTTGGTGCTCCGAGCTGTAATCTTAGTAGATCCAGGGCGTACTTGAGCTTTCCAAAGTTATTTGGGTATATTCTGCTTTTAGACCTGTGTCCATGCAGAATTGTTATGCCTGCTTTTCCGTAGCACTAAAAAACTGCTGCTAATGGGACTCAGCACCTGTTTTTTAAAAATATCTCAGTTTCCGAAATTCCTTGTACATATGATAGCGTCAGTTTTCCGATGCTTTTTTCTGGAGGAATGCCTACCATGCAGATTATTACCGAAAACAGACGCTAGTGGATCTGGCGATATGAAAAATAGGCGCTAGCAGTCAAAAAGTGATGCTCAAGTACTGTAGCGTCACTTTGTAAATATGGCATCCAAAAAATAAAAAAAGCTGTTGCAGCATCAAAAAAATGATGATGTGGCGGCATCAGTTCTTTGTAAATATGAACCCTAGTCTCTTCTCTCAATGAGTAATACAAATCAATGTCACGGGTAAGTGGGCAGCATGTGTACCCTTGCCTGTTTCTGTTTTTTTATCACACTGAACAAAATTAAAGCAACAAAACAGTGCCCTTCGTTGGAACACTGCATCACGCAATTCAATCTGACTGAATAAAAGCATCATCACAACCCAAAATCATAGACAGGCCCTTTCAATATCATCTTAATTTAAAGAGCTAGTGATGCAAGCACATTGTTGGTTTTCAATGTATGTTAAATCAACTCTGAACATGTACAATAGCTGAAATTCTTGAAACATTCTGGCCATTCTTCGACAATGGTGTACACTCCTGCAAATGTACATATGTATGTATATGAAAGATATTTCTATAGCACAATCCAAGTCAAAAGACAGAAGAGAGATATGTAGAGTGAAAGACAAACATGAAGTCAACAAGTTATGAAAGAGGAAGGTGGATTGTTGAAAATTACCATCTTTTGCCTGTGTACCCTCAACATGTTTGCCTTGATTCTTTTTGTTGGCTGTAGAACTCCGTGCCATTTTATCCCTTCTAATCAGTGGTAAAGTGCCTGTGCTCCCCCTTTCAACGTGATGAAATTAGCATGCCATTGACAGGGATGTTTAACTTACATCTAGGTTCCTAGTATATGGTACAACAGTTTTTCCAGGTCCTGTAAATGTTACAAGTGGACCACCACAACCATTGTTCAATCAATGCCAGTGACGGTGTAAACATGACTGCAGGCCTACCACCATGAGTAGTCTGCCTGTGCGGTTTTGAAGTGCAAGTTTGACCTGTCAAAATAAAACTTTTGGCAGGCCCAAACCTCGTTCCTTTGTGTTCTGTTTTGACTTTTTTACTATTTTGGTATTGCATAAATACACATTATCTCTAAGTTAAGCCTGTCTGCTCTGTGCCCTGGCTACCAGAGAGTTAAGCTCAGATTAATTTAGTGACTTTGCTTCTTCACCCTGACAAGGGATGTGTGTAATACTTGAACTGAGTAGTCATCCCCCTCAACATTTATGTATGCCACATGTGCACACAAGCACTAATCAGGGGTGCTGCAGGATGTCAAAGTGACACCCTGCCACCCTTGACTTTTTCCCAATTTTACCGAATCGGTATTTACCGATTCGGTAATTGACATTCATTCCTATGGGCCTCCAGGCTCATAGGAATGAATGGCAAATACCGAATCAGTAATTACCGATTCGGTAAATACTGAATCTTACTGATTCGGTATTTTTTACCGAATTATTATCTACATTGCAATTACCGATTCGAAAATACCGAATCGGTAAAATTCGGTATTTTCGAATCGGTAATTTACAATTACCTACATCTAGCCCATAGTGTTCAATTTGGTAAATGGATAAAACATGCTCTCAATTGGCATCACATCTTCCAGTTTTACATACCACATTCATTATCTTTTAAATGTGTGGCGCAAGAGAGGGCATTGGCCAGATCTTGTGCAAATCAGCACAGCTGTGTACAATATGTTCATTTAAAGTGATGTTCCATAAAATGTCTGCATGGTTTATGTACATCTTAAAAGTGCTAACACAAGCATGTATAAGTAAACATTTGTGCATGCGTCTGTTCTGCATGCTTGAATTTATATGTGTTAGCACTTTAAGGCTATACCTTTCGGTGCTGACATTACATACATCCATGGAATCTAGCTCTTGTTTAAAATGTGACATTCATGCTGTATTGTACCTAGTGATAAACTGTCACTATTTTTCCTTTTGCTTAACAATTTAGAAATGCATATTATGTGCTTGTTAGAAATGGGGTCTCCAGTTGGCAATGGTTCGCACAATTGTCCAATTATTGAACCTTCTTCCTAGTCTGGGTAATGGGGATACACTTCTAAAATAAACCCCTGCTCACCTTCTTGGTAGCTTGGCACGAGCAGACAGGCTTATCTCAGAGGCAGTGTGTAAAGCATTTGTGAACAGATACAGTAATACAGTGAAAACACTACAAAAGGGCACCACACCATTTTAAAACAAGCAATGGAAATGTAACCGCTCTTGCATTTGTTTGAGTTGAAGCTATTGGCATTGTAAATGGCAATGTATTTTTCTTATACGTTATGTAGTAAAGTATGTGGTGTGTAGTGGAACTATATGGATTGGATTGGATTAGTTAGTTGCATAGTTGTGTGGTGTGGAATTGTGTGCAGTGGATTTGTGTAGTGGCATTATGTAGCATGGCGTGCTGTGGAAATATATGGTAAAAAAGGATGTGGCATTCAGTGTAGTGCATTATGTGAAGTGGGATTATGTGTTGTGGAGTGGTAAGTAGTTCAGTTTAATTATGTGTTGTGTTGCTGAATTTTGCAGCACAATGTGGAAAAGTATGTGTGGATTGGATGTATGTGGTGTGTTGTGTAATTGTGTTGTTGATTTGTATTATGTGATTTGGTGTTAAATTATGTGGTGTGGACTGGAAATGTGTGGAGCTGAATTGTGTGGCATGGAACTGTGTGTATAGCTTTGCTTTTTTGGTGGCGGAAAAGAACAAATAGGTAGGAGCGAACCATCAGTTCTGTGTGTTTAAAAAAAAGGAAAGAGTTAAAGCTATTGGTATTGTAAATGTAAATGTCTCTTACCTATGTGTTATGGATTTGAGTGGATGTATGTGGTGTGTACCTATTATGTGGGTTGGATTGGACTTGTTAGTTGTGGTATTGTGTAGGGTGGATTTGTGTAGTGGAATTAAGTATTATGATGTGCAGTTGTATTATGTGGATAGTAATGATGTGCTTTTGAGTGTATTTGAATTGTGTGGAGTGGGACTCTGTGTAATTGAGTGTAAGAATGCAGAATGGCATTTTGTGTTGTGGAGTGTTAAGTAGTGGAGTTTAAAGAAGACATTATTTATAATTGAATGATTATTAAAAAGAGAATTATCAAAAACATTTCTTCTAGTTGTTTTGTCCTTGCAGTGCTGGCAACCTCTTCCTGCCTGTTGTAATGCTTGTTTAATAAAGCTTTTTATTGTTGTTATAAATAATGAGACATAAACAATAGGAGGGTGGAGATTGAAAAAATAGTACCTGAATTACAACATGAGCAGCGGAAGGGCACAAGGAGAGAATCAACAGAGCCAGATGTGTGGAGGGCACACTGAGGTGCTGCTAAGTAATGTTGAAGTGGGGCTGAGGTGGCGGCGTGCTGGTGCAGATGTGATGCTCAGGTGATGCTGAATGATACTCAGTTGGTGCTAAGTGATGCTGAGGTAGTGGTGTGCTGGTGTGGAGGTGATACTGAGTGTTACTGGAGTGGCACTGAGGAATGCTGAGGCGGTGCTGAGTGATGTGTAGGTGGTGCTGAGGGATGCTGTGGGGCTGAGTTATGCTGAGGTGGTGGTGGTGCGCTGGTGCTGAGATAGTGCTGAGTGATGCTGAGTTGTGGTGATGCTCTGCTGATGCTGAGGTGGTTTTGTGTTGGTGGTAGTGCACTGGTACGAAAATGGTGCTGTACTGATGTTAAGTTGGTGGTGAACTGATAATGAGGTGGTGCTGAGGTGATAATGAGGTGAAGCTGAGTGATGCCAAGGTGCTGGTTCTTGCTAAGGTGGTGGTAATGCACTGGTGCTCCCGCGGTGATGAGAGATGTTGAGTTGGTGCTGTGCTGAGGTGATGCTGCACTGATGTTGAAGTGGTGTGATATTGGTGCTGAGTTGCTGCTGAGGTGGGGCTGCTTTGGTTCTCAGGTGGTGATGTGCTGGTGGTGGTGTACTGATGCGGAGATGGAGCTGTGCTAATACTGAGTTGGTGATCCGCTGGTGCTGAGATGGTGCTGAGTCATGCTGAGGTGGACCTGAGTCATGCTGAGGTGGTGCTGTTGCACTGGTGCTAAGGTGCTGCTGCACTGAAGACGAGGTAGTGCTGTGCTGATGCTGAGATCGGACTGTGCTGGTGCTGAGGTTGTGGTGTTCAGGTGGTGCTAGACTGATGCAGAGGTGGTGCTGCACTGATGTTGCGGTGGTACTGTGCTGATGCTGAGGTGGTGCTGAGTAATGCTGTGGTGGTGCTGAGTGATGCTGAGGTGGTGCACTGGGCCTGAGGTGGTGCTCAGTGGTGCTGAGTGATGTTGAGTTGGTGCTGTGCTGAGGTGGTGGTTTGCTGATGTTTAGATGTTTAAGTGGTGCTGCTTTGGTGCTGAGTTGCTGCTGAGGTGGGGCTGCATTGGTGGTGCTGCACTGGTGCGCCGGTGGTGATAAAGATGTTGAGTTGGTTTTGTACTGAGGTGATGCTGCACTGATGTCGAAGTGGTGCGAGATTGGTGCTGAGTTACTGCTGAGGTGGGGCTGCTTTGGTGCTCAGGTGGTGATGTGCTGATGGTGGTGGACTGAGGCGGAGATGGTGCTGTGCTAATACTGAGTTGGTGATTCGCTCGTGATGAGATGGGGCTGAGTCATGCTGAGGTGGACCTGAGTCATGCTGAGGTGGTGCTGAGGTGGTGCTGCACTGAAGAGGAGGTAGTGCTGTGCTGTTGCTGAGATGGAGCTGTGCCAGTGCTGGTTCTGAGGTGGTGGTCTTTAGGTGGTGCTGGACTGAAGCAGAGGTGGTGCTGCACTGATGCTGAGGTGGAGCTGCAGTGGTGGTGGCTCACTGATGAGGAGGTGGTGCTGTGCTGATGCTGAGGTGGTGCTGAGTGATGCTGTGGTGGTGCTGAGTGATGCTGAGGTGGCGTTGGTGCACTGGTCCTGAGGTGGTGCTGATCTGGTGCTCAGGGGTGCTGAGTGATGTTGAGTTGGTGCTGTGCTGAGGTGGTGTGTGCTGATGTTTAAGTGGTGCTGCTTTGGTGCTGAGTTGCTGCGAAGGTGGGGCTGCGTTGGTGGTGGTGCACTGATGCTGAGATAGTGCTGTGCTAAAGCTAAGATTGTACAGTGCTGATGTTAAGATTGTGCTTCACTGGTTCTGAGCTGGTACTGATTTGCTGCTGAGTTGGAGCTGCACTGGTGGTGGTGCACTGATGAGGAGGTTGTACTGTGCTGATACTGATGCTGAGGTGATGCATGGTACACTTCTTTGCAGCCGGCATATTAACCCTCTGCTACCTTGCAAAGAGTCAAAACTTCTTCCACTAGACAACTCCATCTCTCCAGCAAGAACATTAATCACTGGAGTTATCTTGACATTTTCATTGTCTGGAATTGCTTGAGGCCAGGAATGTGTCCGGAGTGTTTTTAAAAGAAAAATAAACTGGGAAACACGACCCCTCTGCTCTGAAGTCAGTACCCAGTGCTCCGTTTTCTTGTTCTGCATTTATTTAATGTACTACATTCAAATGCACATTTACAGGGGACATTCTTCCAGAAAGAAACATTTTGGCCTCAGCACTAAGCCAAGAGCAGAGACTTCCAACCCCTCAGCCAGCAGCCCAACACAGGTCCTGGAGGGTAGGGAAGAACACACGCAGCATGCATATTAAAGTATCATTTGAAGCATTGATTTAATCGAACTGATATAATGGCTGTTTTTATGTAGTGTTTTAATTTTTTTACACTGTTTAGAGCTGGCAGTTTCTTTAGTTCAGCAGTGATCTAAAGTTCATGGGTCTGGGCCCTACCTTTTATAGCACAAATTCCTTTGTTCTCCGGTGGCAGAGAAGCCCTGTGCCCAGCCAAAACCAGTTGTGCCCTCTTTGGTGCAGCTTCCCAGCAGGAGGTGGAGACAGCATTGTGTAAGGGAGACGAGGCCTATTCAGGTGCAAGGAAATCTACTCACCCTACTCTAAATGCAACCCAGGTCTATTCAGCCAATGACTGACTCATTCTGGAAAGGCAGGACACATATCACACATGTGGCAGTCCGAGAGAATGCACATCCCTAGCCCCTGTCACCCCAAAGCCATCCAGTCAATAAACAAACCAGCAGAGGCACACAGGATGGCTAAGCAAGAAAATTCCGCCTTTCTAAAAGTGGTATTGTCAAACACACAATATAAAAATCATCTTTACTAAAAGATGCATTATTATATTCTGAGTTCAGGCATACTAAACTCTATTTTCCTATCTTGCTACCATGGGTAGTTATACTTATAAAATGTTATGAGTAAACTCCCCATTCTATCCAATGGAACAGGTAGCAATAGTGAAAAACTAAATTGGCAGTATTCACTATCAGGACATGCCACACACATCAGGGCATGTTCTACCTTTCACATACACTGCACCCTGCCCACAGGGGCGTTGTGGGCCTACCCAAGGGGTATCTTATATGAAAGAAAAGAGATGGTTAGGGCCTGGAAAGTGGGTGCACTTGCCAGGTCTACCTGGCACTACCAAACTGCGCACAGACACTGCAGTGGCAGGTCTGAGTTACATTCACAGGCTGCTCATTTGGGTGATGCAATCAGTGCTGCAGACCCACTAGCAGCATTTGATTTACAGACCCTGGGCACACACAGTGCACTGTACTAGGGGTTTACCAGTAAGACAAATGTGCCAATCATGGAATCACCATTCCATAAACACAATGTTCAGGGAGAGCATATGCACTTCAGCGCTGATCAGAAGTGGTAAAGTGCCCAGAGTCATAAAACCAACAAAAACAGGGTCCAAACAGGAAGCCAAAAAGCAAAACGTTTGGGGATAAACCCACTGGACAAGTGAGGTCTAACTGAAGGGATTCTTGCACTCTCAGCGTCCTTACCTATGTTTTCTTGCTGCCCTGGACCTTGAGAGGATATTTGCACAACAACTAGCAGCACCCGCTTCGCGGGTGCCGCGTCGCACCTTGGGGCCACAAAGCGGCTGTTGGGAGCTCTTGGGGACTTTGAAGCTCACAGCCCCGTCGTGAATCATCCTGCGGGGGCACTTTCTGATCTCGAGGCGGTTGGAGTGACCGGTGCTGTAGCAGGGACTCGCTTTCCCAGGAGTCCCTGCCTGCACAGCACACCTGGTCCGCGCTGCCTCTCTGCCCCGCCCACAGGTCGCTCTCCTGTTAAAATCTTTTCCCTCCAGCCCCACGGTGGGATTCTTGCACTCTCAGCGTCCTTACCTATGGTTTCTTGCTGCCCTGAACCTTGAGAGGATATTTGCACAACAACTAGCAGCACCGGCTTCGCGGGTGCCGCGTCGCACCTTGGGGCCACAAAGCGGCTGTTGGGAGCTCTTGGGGACTTTGAAGCTCACAGCCTCGTCGTGAATCATCCTGCGGGGGCACTTTCTGATCTCGAGGCGGTTGGAGTGACCGGTGCTGTAGCAGGGACTCGCTTTCCCAGGAGTCCCTGCCTGCACAGCACACCTGGTCCGCGCTGCCTCTCTGCCCCGCCCACAGGACGCTAGACGCTCTATTTAACCAAGGCAACCTTCCGCTGCGCGGGAGCGCGCGGGAGCGCCGGGATAAGCCCGGGCAAAGGGCGGGCCCTCTTAGGCCCTCAGAGGCCTGAGGAGGCTGGACTGGGCCAGACCCCCTGGTCGTGGGATTCCATCTGAGTAAGTTGTGCAAAGTTCCTATACTTTGGTGTAATACTGCCACTGTTCATCAATGTCTACCATCGTGCTTAGTCCGGCCATTGCTGTATTTGATAAAGCAGGGGGCCTGATGAATGGAACCCTGGACAACTATTTCACTAAAGCTGCTTCTGAAGGTGTAAAAGACATATCTTTGGCAGAACGGCGGGCTGATCGCCGTCGTTCTATTGAACGTATTAAGAACAGGACTCATTCTGAGCCCATTCCTGTTGTTATTCTGGACAATGAGCTCTGCGCCAATACCACGGATGCCTCATCTCCTATGGCCAGCGTGCCCCTATTGCTTAGGGAATGTTTAGCACCTTCCATCGGTCCAACTCAAACTGAAGCAGTTACTATTCCTCTTGATACCTCTACTACTTCTAATGCATCAAAGGTCATGATTTCACCTACACCCAGGCCAGGGAAGGTAGTAAGAGGAAAAACTATGAGGTCTCTGCCATATAAAATTCATGGCCCTCCGCCAACTAAAAAGAGACGAAAAAGGATGGATCCAACTAAGCCAAAGCTGAGCCACTCTGAGTTCGGGAAGAAGTCTAACCCTAATAGCACTGAAGTCACGGGAATTATAGTTGTTAAGGAAGCTGCAGGAACAACGTTAGTTCCTTTACCACCCCTACCATCATCTTCCCACTCAATTGATGAGCCTAATACTGGACAAGATTTAACGGTTGAAGGGTCTCAAATAGCCCCTACTAGTAATCTACTGGACAGCATAGAACTTATCGTGAGAAGCTATACATTAGCTATAGTTGAAAGACTAAAAGGAGTGGAGCAAAGACTTGGGAAAATAGAGGCAGATCTGGCTCTATATGGAAATCCTACTAGGAGTTCAGATAGCAAAGGGCCAAAAACAGCAACAATCCCTTCTCAAGCCTCTACATCGGCATATATTCCCCCATCAGACGCAGTTGTAGTAGCATCTTCCACCATCACCCCACACATTAACCCGAAATCAGTTATACCGGCTGTCTCTAATCACCTGTCTACAAGTACATCATCTGTATCCAAACATCCTCCCAATCCTAACACAAACCAGCCAAAAATACCTACGACAAGACTGACCACAACATTGAATCGCATTCCTGATACTCCAGCTAATAATCTAGCAAGGGAAAAACCAAGGACCAGAGGCAATTCTGGGAACTAGTGGCTAAGGGGAACAAACGTGAGATAGGCTATAGAGAGGTCTTCCTAGATTAGGCCACGTGGGTAAAACACTTTACAACGTTGTACGCAGCCAAAACCATCGAGGAAACTTCCCCTGAAGAACTCACTTCTATCCAGCCGGAGAAACCATACCCACTGGTAGTCTTTGATCTGCAGGAAACTGAAATAGCAATTGCTTCAGTTAAACCAGGGAAGGCGCCTGGACTTGACAAAATTCCAGGCGATCTTTATTTACATAATATTGATGTTTGGGCACCCTATTTAAACCATTTATTTAATGCTATTGCGGCTGGTGATCAAATCCCGGACACATGGGATGGTGCAGAAATTATCACAATTTTTAAAAAGGGGGATAGAGGCGATCCAGCCATTTATCGCCCCATTAGTCTTTTAGATATAACTCAAAAGATATATGCCAGGCATATATTAAACCGTATAAACACATGGTTGGATGAAGAATTCGTTTTATCAAAATATCAGGCGGGGTTCAGGGAAAAAACTGGGACCAAAGATCAGGTATTAAGGTTATGCTGCTTGTATTGGAAATACATCATCATTCGCAAGGGCCACTTGTATGTGACCTTTGTAGATCTACGAGCAGCATTTGACCTAATACCTCGTGACTTACTTTGGAAATCCCTGGAAAGGCAGGGACTCCCTGGAGAATTACTAAAATTGGCGATGGGACTGCACCAGGAGAACTATGCTAAGGTTAGATGGGGCCCAAATGGGGAACTTACAGATCAAATTCCCATAAAAAGGGGAGTACGCCAGGGATGCGTACTGGCTCCCACACTTTTCTCCCTTTTTGTTAATGACATTGCAGTCTATATGGAGAACTGTGATAATGATTCGCCCCGATTGGGGGGGGGAACGAGTACCGTCCCTCCTCTTCGCGGACGATACGATCCTCATTTCACAAACTCCTCGGGGTCTCCAGATTTTATTAGACAGGTTCCAGCAATATTGCACTTTAAAAGGGCTAGAAATCAACATAAAAAAACCAAAATATATGGCACTAAACCCGCACAAAAGTTTTAAAAGAAACTTAATGTTAAATGGCCATAAACTTGATTATGAACAGAGTTTCACTTATTTAGGGGTATTACTAGATTCTTCATTGGGATGGAGACCCCAGCTAGAAAAATCAAAAATAGTGTTCTAACAAAATTGTCTCCCAATACTAAAAAGACACAACAAATGTGTGAACAAGGCAGTTACCCCAGCAATAGAGATTTTTAGATATAAGGTCCAGTCAGCTGTTTTGTATGGGGCAGAATTATGGGGACCAGTATGTAGGAAGACCTTTGAAATACAGGAGAATAAGTTTATCAGGGGATTATTAAAAGTACCCACTAACACTCCATTGTTACCATTATTTCTAGACTTAAACATTAAGCATACTGACCACCATGCAATGTTAAGACCACTATTATTATGGGTTAGATTATGGACAACCCCTGCATTGATTGATTACAAAAATGGGTTGAAAGAAGTATTGGACCTAGACAGTGGCAGTAAAATTTATTGGTTCAAGCACGTAAGAGCTTGGCTAATCAAACTAGGACTAACCCATTTCTGGAGTGAGCCGGAGTCCTTAAGCATGGCCTCCAAGAAAATTGTTAAACTGTCTTTTTGGTCTCATGTGAGCTATGATTCTGCGTACATAAGATCGCACGGCCCTTTAACTGAAAAATTTTTAATGATGAAAAATGTGGCTCATTTTGAACTATTTCTCGATGAGGTTCAGCCACCTTTGGCCAAAACCCTGTACTTGAAATATCGATACGGAACATTGAGAACTAAGGCCACTGAGAAAAGCTGGGGGAAGACAAACAATGATTACTGCACTTTATGTACAAATAATATAAGGGAAGACGTTTTACATATATTGTTTTTTTGTCCCAGTTATGGTAAAGCTAGGAAAAAATGGATAGTGCCATTATGCCATAATATTGGTTCTATTTCCCATAAGGAAGCTGGTAGAATTTTAAATACGGATACCAGCCAAGTAATTGTGTTTGGAATCAGCAGATTTCTTTTGGCTGTAAATTTCATCAGATTGAAATTGTCACTTCCTTTTTAAAATTGCATACCCTGTGGAACTGTTCAAACCATGAATTATGTTTTTTCTTTTTTCCTTTTATTTTTTTTGCTAATTTTAAATTTCTATGCCTTGGCTGTTATACATTCTATTTAATTATTTTTTAAATCTGTAATAATGTATTTTTATCCTTTTATATATATTTATTCAATATTCCGTGATAATTCTAACCATAACAGTGTGTCCCAAAATGATGATGTGTGTATTGATTATTGATCGTTTGGCACTGTACGAAGTATTTTTATTGTATATCTTTTATGTTGCAAAAGCAACGAAATAAAGATTATTGAATTGAATTGAAGGTCATGCAGCTGTAATCCTCTTTTATGTGATGCCTGAAAGAAAGGGCAATGACACATTGTCGACGAAAGTGATTGGTTGCCACTGCTTAGGAACTGAGGGCAGTTTAGCCATTTTTTGAGTTTTATGTTATTTGTGCATTGCTGATCTAGTTTCAAATGCTCCTATCCACTCTTTGAAGAGCAGATGCAGCTTTCCTTTCCCTTGAAACCCTATGCTTACTATGTTGTGCTCAAACTCTCAAATAAATCTATTCTCCTTTGCCTGATTGAACCTTCAACTGTTTCTGTCTTTAGAGGTCGTTCTCGTTGACACCTGCTTTTTAAACCTCCCCTACCTCATTTCAATTCTTAGTTTAGCATTAGGGAATGTCATTTAGGGGAAACTATACCTTCATCACTTTGCATATGAGAATCTTTAAATATCCTATCTTTGTATCTGCTATTTTGATTCATGCTTTGGATTTTATTGACCTATATTTTCATTAGGTGAATATTGATGTATGATTAATCCGAATGATTTGAGTTTGTAATGTTGCAAATCTGCCAATAAACCTTTATGATTTTCAAATCTGGTCTCTTTCATCTCTGTGGGGCAAAATGTGCTTCACAGTCATTGATATGTTGTTGAACTGTTGATGATAAGCCTCAATTCGCAACACGGGTCCATCCACTGCAGTGCAGCTTGTACTTGAACTTGAACCAAACATTTACATAGTGCAAACCCCGTCCTGTGCTGCTTCATGCCCTCCCCTTTTTTTAATCCTCTGCTCCTAGCTCCAGTGGAACAATTTCACAGCCTCTAGCTACCGATGCTGGGCTCTCAGCCTCTCACAACCATTCCCCTCATGAATGGAAACACCCAGCACTTTCAGTTGTAGCCTAGCCCATTGGCTTTGGCAGTGACTGCTTTTTAAATAAAGCGAGACTTATTTGGTTTGCCAATGCTTGTTCCTTATTGGAACACCCCTTTCGATCAGCGCGTCGATGAGTCAAAGGCTCCACATGCTGAAAAATCAGTCCTCTACAGGCAGTGAAGCACAGCTACATTAAACAGAGTGCCTTATTTCCAATATCTTCCCTTCTGCCTCAAAGATTTACTGTATCCTGCAACCCTATTAGCGGCTACAATGCGCTTGACGAAGCATAAAATGCATGCAACTCTGTACACATCTAGAGGAAGACGTTTTCTAATTGAAGAGACAAAGTAGTAGGCAATGAGGAATAGTGAATACGTAAATGGTATTGTCACTGAATTAGAATGTGCTCCAGAGAGGTAGGCGCAGTGCCGAGGCCATATTTGTCAGCAGATCCTCTCCTGCTGCAGTGTGGCACTCTAAATGCTAATGCATGCTTGATGCAGCCGCTGTCATGCAGCAAAGGACAAGGAACTGCATCCATTGCGAACTGTAAACTCATAAAGCCTTTCTCCTTTATATCACAAGGTATTCAGGCCTAATAGTAGAATAATGAATTCGGGAATAATTTAAGTAATACACAGGTTGAGCTATCTTTATTCCACGAACACAAGCCAACCATTTCTGGTTTGAATTATGAAGCAATTGCTTCGTCCAACATATGCTAAACACCAACGGCTGTCAACTACCAGGAAGGCTCGAGCTATATAAAGCATATATTTTAGAAATATTTCTTCATGGATCTGTCTGGCTGAGAGATTCTGGAAATCATTTAGGGAAATGGTAAACACACAAATCAACTGCAAGCAGAGAAGGCAGGACTGCGGCACAAATTATATTTAGGGCAGGGAATGTAAATACTTTCATCATGATCTTCATTAATATGAGAAGATGCCACTTTTGTGCATGTTCATGCCCATTATGCGGAATGTTATTGATGTTTTTAGACTCTGCACACTGGTTTACAGCTGTTCAGTACCCTGTGTATATGTGCTGACCCCTAAATCATGTAGAAATTTGCTAATCCCTGATTGGCTTATTTAATTGTCTTTAAGACCAAGGTATATGGTGCAGAAAATACACCTATGGCATATAAATGTAAAATGTCACCGTGGACTGCAGCACTTATTTTGCCATCTACTGGTTTGACAAAATAAAACAAGTCTTCCGGCCTACCATTGAAGTGGTAGGCCTGCAGTTAGGCAATAGTAATCAGCCAACACATTTGGTGATGCACCGTTACATCGCAACTTTTACAACGGGAGTCTATTACAACGGAACTTTTACAACGCAGGATCCATTACATCGGATGCCATTACAACGCATGGCATTACATAGCAGATGCTATTACAACGCATGGCATTACATCGTAAATATAGGTAAGTATTTAATTTTTATTTAATAAATTTAATTAATATTAATTATAATTAAAGGATTTGGGTTTTGGGGTACAGGGGTGTTTTTAGGTTTCAGGGCAGGGTTTGGGTTTTGGGGTACAGGGGTGTTTTTAGGTTTTAGGGTAGGGTTTGGGTTTTGGGGTAAAGGGGTGTTTTTAGGTTTTAGGGCAGGGTTTGGGTTTTGGGGTACAGGGTGTTTTTAGGTTTCAGGGCAGGGTTTGGGTTTTGGGGTACAGGGGTGTTTTTAGGTTTCAGGGCAGGGTTTGGGTTTTGGGGTACAGGGGTGTTTTTAGGTTTCAGGGCAGGGTTTGGGTTTTGGGGTACAGGGGTGTTTTTAGGTTTCAGGGCAGGGTTTGGGTTTTGGGGTACAGGGGTGTTTTTAGGTTTCAGGGAAGGGTTTGGGTTTTGGGGTACAGGGGTGTTTTTAGGTTTCAGGGCAGGGTTTGGGTTTTGGGGTACAGGGGTGTTTTTAGGTTTTAGGGCAGGGTTTGGGTTTTGGGGTACAGGGGTGTTTTTAGGTTTCAGGGCAGGGTTTGGGTTTTGGGGTACAGGGGTGTTTTTAGGTTTCAGGGCAGGGTTTGGGTTTTGGGGTACAGGGGTGTTTTAGGGTTCAGGGTTGGGTTTGTGCTTAGGGCTAATTAAATTATATTTACCATTTATAAATTAATTAAAATATATTTATTAAATTAAATTAATTATATTATATTAATTACATTTTTTAATTAAATTAATTAAATTAAATAAATTATTTTAATTAATTTAATTTAATTACAATTTTAAAAATATTTAAATTAAATTAATTTCATTATATTAATTAATTAAAATTAATTACAATTTTTATTAAAATTAAATTAAATAAATAGATTTAAATCTATTAAATTAAATTAATTACTATTTTAAAATGTATTTTAATTAAATTAATTAAATTAAATTAATTAAATTAACTTAATTACATTTTTTTTAAAAAGGTATACTTACCTATACTTACGATGTAATGCCATGCGTTGTAATAGCATCTGCTATGTAATGCCATGCGTTGTAATGGCATCCGATGTAATGGATCCTGCGTTGTAAAAATTCCGATGTAACGGAATGCGTTGTAAAAAACCGCGTTGTAGTGACACCAATCCAACACATTTGCATATACTGCAGTTTTCTATAGTCTTCAATCATCAGGGTAAGTAGTTTAATTTTAAATTCATTCAAAATGTGATATCGACTTTTGTCAGCTGTATGTTGAAATCGAAATTTGAAGGACTGTAAAATTAAATCACAAGAACTGTATACAAATATATAAAAATAAAGTTGCATAACATGCCCAGAGATAGAAAACTAGAGGAGAGACCACTGAGCAGGAACTACAGGTTCCCGCATTCCTGTGGGCCAGGAGGTGGCCAGTTTCAACTGCCCGCACATGTGACTGCAGCTAATGCTACACAGCGCATCAGGAGGTCCCACTGCTCGGGCGACCACTCAGCAAGGACTGCATGTTTCAGCATTGCTGTGGGCCCGAAAGTGGCCCGTTTCTGTTGCCCACAGCTGTGATTGAAGCAGGTACCATATAGCACATTGGGAGGTCATGCTGCTCGAGAAACCACTCAGCAGGAACTGCAGGTCCCAGCATTCCTCCCGGCCTGGAGGCAGCCCCTTTTAACTTCTCACTGACTGAATTCAGTGCTGTATAGATCATCAGGATGTCGTGCTGTACGGTAAGCGCCCAGGTTATCAGGAACATCAGGATGTCGTGCTGTACGGTAAGCGCCCAGGTGAAGCTCGAGCCAAGGGCGGGCCCTGTAGTGGTGTGGGCCCTAGGCCCATATTCCATTAAAAAATGACACAGGGGTATTGTTAGTGAACTGGCCACAGGCATGGGCACTCAGGCCCTTTTATTGGCAGGATCTCCTCACTTGTGACGCCTATGATGAAGGGGTGTGAGGTGCATGTGTGTCCACTCCCACGAGGGAGAGGCTGACTAGCTAAGTGTCTGCTGAGACACTAGAACGTGTCCAGCATGACACTACAGGCCCCTCTTGCACCCGTCAGCACTAGTACGAGGCAGGGCAGAACCACCCCCATTGGTCATGCGTCGTTGTGATTTGTGTCATTGAGGTAGGATTTTCAGTCTCTTTTATTGGGTTCTCTTCCATTGATATTCTCCTCCTTATTGTGTGCATGGTGACTGGCTATCTGCCGATTGTTGCTCTGGCTCTTTGAGGGTTTGGCACTGAGCCCTTTGAGGGCAGGTCCCTCTTCCCCTCTTTGTTTTTGGGGAAAAACCATGCAGAGCTCTTGAAGTTCTTCTGGTGAATTTTGCGAATTTCCCATCCCCCTGTTTTTGAACCAAGGTGTAAAGTCATGTGCATGTTGTAGTGTGAGATGGGGAAATGGAAAGCAACAGACACCCTCAAAGGAGAGAGGGTTACAAATCATAAGTCCACCACGTCTTTTCCTCCTGATGGACTCCCAAACAATTCAACTCTTAAGGACAGAGATACACTAATTGAGGAAGTGGAAACCCTGTTGAGAGGAGGCAATGCCATTGACCCCCAGTCAAACACAGCCTTGAAGGAAGTATTTCCAACTTTTCCCCAAGAACCGAAAGGCCAAGTCACCGCCGTCGTCGCAAGCCCAGCCTAACACTGACATTGTCACACCAAGTTCGATTTTGGCAGACTTTTGGTGGACTCTAATGCTACTTCGTCTAAGACCATTACTGATGATCCTATTCACGTGCCACTGTCCCCTTTGATAACTTGTGTGAATAGATGCTTGCCTCTTGCCTCCTCTAACCCGGGCTCAAAGCAGGACTCTTCAATGATTTCTCTACAACTTTGGAGTAACCTGCCTGGCATGAAGGTAATTACCAGGGTGGACAGTGATCAAAATGCTGTGTTTTGCTCCTTAAAAGGTTTATTTAACCATCGTACCAATGTCCCCACTTCTTTAAGTACCAACTTGAATCTCACGAATGACAGGCACAGGATCAAGTGGGGGACTACCTGGGAACTCACATATTAGAGACACAATGAACTAGGCCCTTGGGATGCCACATCCGATCTAACCAATTCCATTCCTACCCAGGCCAGGGATAAGTCCTGGAATTCCTCAGTTATAAGGATAAATGAGAATTTGTCTAAAAAGGAATGCCTCACACGGGTCCACAAATGAACCGGAGCGCTTGATGTCTGAGTGCACTTGGTTTAACAAGACGTGTAATAATAAGAAGAGTAAGCGCCATAGAGCTGTTGACAGTGGTGATACCTGTCTGATAAAAGCTAGCAGGAAGGAGTACAAACTGCCCAGCTCAAAGCTTGTGCGGAGTGGGACACGCAATTAAGGGAAAGCGTCTATGAAGTCGCCACTCAAAAAGGTATTAGAAAATTCTGGAAGCTGGAGGGCCGCGAGCACCGAAGCTCTCAGCCGACTCTATTACCCCAGAGGTATGGCACTCCCTCTGTTCCGATCTTTCTGACCATCCGCTGGGGCAGGCTGTAGCTGGAGAAGGCTCAGGAAATCTAGGCCAATGTCCACCCTGCCCGGCTACTTAAAATTGAGTTGTGTGAGACTGTCAGCACAATAAGTGACACAGCAGCTGGGAAAGCTGCCTGGCCTCCGGATGGCATCCCAGGACATCTTTTCTTATCAGACATTGCGGGTTGGGCTTTGTATTTTAACAAATTGTCAGATTATATCATGAAGGAGACAAATATCCCTTGCAGTTGGAAGGCAGCTGAAATCGTCTCCATTGATAAACAAGCATTGGCATAGCCAATAGGTCTCTCCTTTGGGACCTTATAAGTGTTTAGTTATCCAGCAAAATATCCTTGGTTCAAAATCATCAAGTGTTGCATGGCTAAACACTTATAAGGTCCCAAAGGCGAGACCTAGTGGCAATGCCAATGCTTGTTTAAGGGTAGGGGCTGCCTCTCTGTCTGAATTTTTTTTTTTTTTTAAAAAGAGGGATAGGTGGACAAGGGAGGAGCAGATGGAGGAGTAATAGGTAGTGATCAGGGGGAATAAACTAATAATAATGCTACGTTTGGGAGAAGGGGAAAGCGGCACACAAGGGAGAGAACAACTTAGGGTGCACATGAAGGAGAAAATAACATGGAGTGTGGAGACATTTTGTAGCGTGAGAAGCACATAAAAGAAAGAAGCAGAACAGGGAGAGAGCAACGTGGAGCTTGAGGGCAGGTATTTAACTGGGAAAAGTACACAAAGGAGAGATCTGGAAAACACATGCACTTTCATGAAATGCTTAATCAGAAAGAAAAAAGTGGTTCCCTAAAAGTAAGCAGTGGAAGAATACAAGCCAGCCGATCAAAATGACAGTAAACAAGCTATGCCCCATGGGAGGGACAAATATAAAAAGAGGACGGTATGACATTGAATACAAAGCACGTGACAAAAAGATAACTGATGGTAAGCAATGGGTAGTTTGTAGGTCCACTGCAAATTCTTGGTAAACCTTCAAAAGTTTCTTCAAAGAGACAATTTACTCTGTCTGCTACACAGTATCTAAAAACAAAGGTGAGTCAGGTGCTCAGATCTGCCAAGTGTTCACATAGTGAGAAAACAATCAAGTTAACTGGTAATGGTGACCCATGGCACCTTTATATGGCTAGAGTGATCCGGTCTAATTTCATTGTCTGGATATGACAATGGCAGCAGAGTGGGGAACTGCTTTTAATGGTGCAAGGAGGGGCATAGGAAGCAGTTCTATATTTGATTCTCGATATGACCACGTCTTGAACGGTTGTATGATGTTACAACGCATTCCGTTGCAAAGCATGCCTTTACCAGGCATGCGTTACAACGCGAATGGCATTCCCACGCATAACCTTTACCATGGATATTCCTTTACCATGCATGGTAAAGGTATACTCTTGGTAAAGGTTATTCCTCCACCCCTCCCCTTCCCTTAACCCTAAAATCTAACCCCTCTGTTTTTTTTAATATAAAATTCCCCTTACCTCTCCACGTCGTCTCGTCTGTCGTCTCTTCTCCGTGATCTTCCTAATTGACGTGCAAACGGAAGTGTCTTTCCGTTTCCTCTAACGACGTCGATTGCCTCCTGATTGCCTCCACATCGTTACTTTATCAAGTGCGCTTTTTGGCGGGGAGACCCCTCAAGCCCCCTTTTCTTTTCGCACTCTTTTTTTTGGGGGGGAGACCCCCCCAAACCCCCTTTTTTTATTTTAGCCTTTACCACACATGCCTTTACATACGTATCATGTAGTAAAGGTATGCGTGGTAAAGGCTATTCATGTTAACCACGCATGCGTTATAATGCATGCATGGTTAATGTTATGCGTGGAAACGGCCGTGGTGTAGTGGCCGTTTCCCGTCTTGAACTAGGTTTTTAATAATTCTGGATTGATGCTATTGGACAAGAATAAAAAGGTAGAGAAGATTAGAAATTTAAAAAATGCAGGGTGGCACAGGAAATGTCGATCATATAATATTCAAAAGGTATGGGACAATAACTTTGAAAAGATCATAGATCAGTGTGTTGGTGGTGAGGCTATGGGTCAAAACAGTTGAAGAAAGAATTCTGGTGTAGTCAAGGGCAGCGTATCGACATACCTGGATAGCCTTTATTAGGAGTTGGATAAGGACGAAAAAGGAGTAGATTTTTACCTTGATTGACTGAGGAAGAAATGAATTCTCCTTAATCTTTGAAAATATCTTTTCTAATAACATGAGCAGGAAATATTGGAGACCTACTTGAATCCAGTTGGAATGTAGTTGACCAGGTCGTAGACAATAACCATGTATAAGAAATAAAAATCCTGCGATTTAAAGGATGTGTATGAGATATTCAGGCGGTTATTTTGCATCGACTTGGGTGATAACTCAAGGAATCAAGAGCAATCTCAGCACAAAGTCGGCAATAAGTCACAATATAGCAGGTGACAAGGCCTTGGGATAGTCAACTGCTGCAAAATGTCTTCTATATAGAAAATGTGGTCAAACATATGACATGCATAGCACGAGCTAATGGAATGCTAAAAAAATATATATGTATAAAAGAAAAAGAAAATCACTCCAGGGACAAAATACGGCTCTACATGTCAAGGCCCTATGTACATCAGTGTACAATATTTTCTATTTCAAACTGCCTAGCCGAAAAAAAAGTTTTGGAGGTGGGAGGTGGGAGTGAGCTTGCACCACGATGGGCAAACTGAATGACGGGGATGAGTATGTGTTTACAATACTGGCAGCACACTGGTTAAGGTTCTCATTGACAGCTCAGGAAACAGTTTATAGTCATATCACAGTATGGCGCCATGCTTTAATGAGCAACAAATAGGGCATAGCCACATAAAAGTGTCCATAGCTATGGCATTAGCCCCCCTTCATTACCTACGGAGACGTTTGTGGTAATCAATTTGGTAAATATTGTCCTAGTTCTCAAGTCTAATCAGTGGGAAAAGGCAGTTATGGAATTAGAACTTAAAAGTGACTGTTCAGACCCCTTCTGTGTTCAAAATAGCTTTAGGGGCTGGGCTGCAGTAAGCCCTCTCAAAATGAACAGACCTCTCCCACATTCAGCAACTGTGTACACAGCAGACTTAATTAATATTCCACGTCATCAGGACACATGCACATATCCATTCAGTCTGCTTTTCATGTGCGTTTCTGTTTTGTGGAGTTTCAGAGGTGTTATTGATATAACATTTATTTTGTACATTATTATCATTTTACGAATGATTTATTGCTTTTTACTGCGACGTCACCAGTGTCCAAGGTCATCTAATACCACTTCCTATTATATTTCACTTCTAAGAATTTTGGAAACTTGCGTGCTTGTGGAGAATATAGCTTATGTTGCTTCTGTCGTATTTAACACACAACTCCTTCTGCAGCAAAAATGAAAGGGAGGCGCACAGTTTCCATACATTTGTAAAACTCTAAGTAGGAAGAAACCTAAACGCAGTTTGTAAACACTGTGTAATGAACGATATAGTTTTGTGAATGGGCGAAGACAATGTTAAGTGACAAAATACCCTGTAATTTGGCAGCAGAATACAAGAAAAGCTGTCTGCCGAAAGTCTCCTCTTCTTGAAATAAAATATTGGCGCTTTAAATGGAAAAGTACTTGCATGCTCTGACTACAGGTCCTGTTGTATAGCGTTTTAGGACCCTAGTGTAATTTTCCCGATTCATGCCCTTATATAGGTATAAAATACCTTATCCTTATATAGGCATAGAAATCATAACCATATTAAGAGACAACTCAAGTAGTCCTAATACGGCTTGGCTACTTACACTAGTTCCGAAAATCTACAACGATTTCTTGGAAAAGCCCGCCTTCAGCAGTCAGGGACTTCCCCCTGCATGAATATTGATTTATCCCAGAACTCATGGAGTTTTCAGAGAATTAAGTCTCAAATGACGTTATTATGTCCAATCTTACTTCATAATTGGCACCTTCAAGGTATAAATATGCCCACACTTGTCCAAACAAACACACACTGGTTTGGAGCAGTTCGACTATCTACTTGCCCGACGAGCCCTACTGCAGGCAAGTGCTGAAGGAAGCCGACCCTCCAGCTGACGCACTGAGAGAAATCGAGCTCCAGTGTTTCCAGGCTACCCTTGCGGGTTGCTGGGAAATCGAGTCCTGAGAGAGATACCAGACCTCCTACATTCTAAAACCAAGGTACGGAGCTGATTAGACCCTAAGAGAATTCTTGGAATAGATTCTTGGCCAAGAATATTAAAACTAGGCTACACCTTACTTATTCCTTCCCTTGTACTAGACCTAGGTTAGATACACCGGGGTAGGCATATTTTAGAAGCACCAGTTGAGTACTTTTAGTCATTATTTATCACTGTATGTATTTTATGCATTTTAGGTATTTTATGGCTTAGAAACCATATCATGCTTTAACAATATTATTTTATAATACTCTTCGTACTGTACGCTTTGTACTTTACCACAAGTATTACGATTGCAGCAGTTCATTTCTTATGCTTGAGAAAGAAGACTGTTCAATAAATATTTTATTGAAAACGCACGTCTCTCTTTTTCTCTGCACCTCTGGTGAAACGAAGCATGCACGATTGACTGAGTGAAATACCTATCTATTGTTTCTGCGACTCTAGAGATTTTTTTCTTATTCTTGGGCAACAAAGTTGTCATATTTTAAGCGGTTGTCAGAAACTAATCCCTTTTTGTTAATTCGAGAAAGTTTCTAGTGACCTCTGAGCTAGCTGGCACACACACAATTAAGGCTAGTATATTCGGTAGAGATCTAGTCGACTTCAGTCCTACGTCTAAACTACAGGATATACTATTCCAATGTGCAGAGCCTATTGGGAATATAAGAACTACACTACATGGCGCCCAACGTTTGGTAAGGCAATAATTTAACGCTAGATACTAGAGTAACTCAGTCGTGCTTTTCACACAGACCCCTTTTTCCCGTAAAATACTCCAATAGACGTCTGGAGTGGGTTAAATGATAAAATATCCGCTTTAAACTGAGTAGGATGGAAAAATCCTATGTATTAGTTTTTAGTTTGTTCAACGTTGAAAGATACAGTGTTCCAAAATATTGTGCACCTAATCTTTGGCTCCTTGAAACTTGTTCTGCAAACACTTTAGGTCAACAAAATCACAGAAAATGACGACGAGAGAGAAAGAGAGAGCTGCACTAGCAGCACAGGCAGTTTTGGATGTCACAAGTCTCCAACAAAATGACCCGGATGCTATACTCATCTCGGCAAATAAAAGGAAAGCCATTACTATAAACTTATAGAAAATGGGATATTACCAAGAGGTGGTAAAGTAATATTTGTAATAGAGGCACATGAATATCGGCAAACAGAGGTATTCTATTCATGGATTCCTTTTCCTGCAGCAAATGCAGCAACACATGAGATCCACTACTATAAATTAGATGAACCACCAGCGGAATACGTTCCTTTTGAGGACGTTGAAATTCCACTAACTTACCAAGAGCATCAGCTCTGGTTTAATGGCGCCCTACAACATCAAAATCACATTACCAGGCTCGGTCCACTAGGTAGACCAGGAGCCACATGGCCGTTACTAGCCAGCTATACCCCACATCCTGACATTGAAAGAATGACAGCTCCTGAATTGTTAGCTCAGCTAAAACAGCTGATCAAAATACACAGGCAGCTGGTTCAATATGTCATGCAGACTTTAACAGTCCAACCAGCTGTAAGAATTCCACAGCACATCCCTTATCAAGGGAACACAAACAAAATTACACCACAGACTATACAGTCTAAATCAAATTAAAAATAAATTGCCCTAAAAACAGGAACAAATTCTGTTCTGGTTAGCTCAAAAAATTACTCAAATAGAGGCAGTATTTCCTGATAGTACACTTCATGAGAAACACAGAATTCTGACAATCTGTTTACCAATTGGGATTGCACCACACGTAGAGGACAGTGACACTCGGGGTACAGTCTTTGCTTCAATCTACACTAAAATACATGGTTTCCCCTCTATGGCAGTAATGCCAGACGTTCTGAGACAGATTCAAAATGAATACGGTCCAGAACCAGCCTTAAATCTGGGTATGAAATTACTGAAAGATTTCAAACAGGTCTCGGCTATACTATTAGCCAACATTAAAGGTGAAGCCGCATCCGTGGAGATCCGACAAAAAATAAAAGAGACAGATATTACTGAGCAACCATGTGAGCTTGCCAGAATTATTGAAAAATCCTATGAAGAACTAGGTAAAGATAGTTTGGGTGGGAAACCAGTAAAACCTCAACTAACTGAAAATCCTGATTTTTTTTAAATTAAAAATAATCTCACTACTCATAAAAATAAGTGGGAAAACACCAAACAGACACTTCCTAGATAAAAGCGTTCTGAGTCCAGAAGAAGGTCTCCTCAACAGGACCCCTCTGAAAAGAGAAATAACCTTAGAAATAGGAATAATTTGAGAAAACCTGACATATCAAGATAATGATGCACGTTCCTCTCGTACCTTTCAGACTTCCTCGCAGAAATCCGAAAGAAGAGGACGTTAAGAACCAAAAGAAGAACAAGTGAAGTATAAAGACGAACAGCACGTTCCAAAAAATAAGAAAACCCAATTTACGAAAAAGAAGGTAGCAAGTCTAAAGATCAGACATGCCAAGGATTCTGAGGACACAACTCAAGAACGGGGCGTGGGCCCAAACAATGATTGACAGTGCAGCAGAGGTAACCATAGCTCGCAAGATCCTGAAGGATCATCTGGAGAAAGTGGACTTGAATGAAAGCATCCAAGTTGAAACTGCAGATACCAGGGTTAGTGTACCACATAAGTTACAGGAAGTAACACTCCGGATGGTGGGGGACAAACCAAGAAAAATTAGAGCACTCTTTTGGGAGAAGCTCTCTAAGGGTTATGACATCCTACTAGCTGAAAAAGACTGGCCTCCTGAATTTGTCAGGGAGTGCCCACATGGCGAATATATGATTGTGCCAGCCTTCTCAAATCACATTCCAATTCACTATGCACTATACAAAAATCATGGAGGATATGATGAGGATTTCCCTCACCATAATGCAAAGGCAATATCCTGTAAAACAGGAAGCTAAAAAACAGGTCAGTGAGATTTTAAATCAACTTGAATACCAAGGGGGGATTGAAACATGCACCTCATCAATGAACAGTCCTTTGTTTCCTCTCTCCAAACCAGACAATTCATATCATCTAGTTTTGGATTACAGACATCTAAACTCTTTTTGCAAAACTTTTGCAGTACAAAACGCACATGGTACAGCACTGAGGAATAACATCGTGCGCAAAAAATATAGAACTACATTAGATATCTCAAATGTTTTTTTTGTCAAAACATTGCAACTGAAAGCAAGTATTTGACCACTTTCTCCATAATGGCGGCACATCGACAATTTTGCCGTCTCCCCCAGGGATTCAAGCACAGTCCAGGGTTATTTTCAGACAGAGTAACAGAGTAACTACAAATGTACGATGATGAGGCATTGTCCTATGTCGATGACATCTATCTTACAGATGATGATTTGGACAAGTACTTGAAAAGAGTGAACACCATAATACTTGGGTTCGCCTCTGAAGGGTACAAATTCAATTTTAAGAAATCACGAATTGCCCACCTCAACGTCCTATTTTTGGGATATGAGTTTTCAAGTGAAGGCAAAAGTCTGGCAGCAAACTTCTTAGAGAAATGTGCGCTTCTCCAAAAACGATGAAAAACTTACAGTCAATTCTAGGTTTCCTGAATTTTGGAAGAACTTATGTTCTAAACTACACAGAAAGGGTTAAACCTCTCTACGAACTAATCAAACCTGATTTCAAACCTACTAATTGGACACAAAACACACAGAAATTTTGCGTTTAGTGCAAACAGACATGTTAGCTAAAACACAGTTACAAACACGCGACAACGTGCGTGACCTAGTGATCCGAATCATCCCAGGGAGATGCAGATTCACATACCTAACCTTTAACGAAGGTGAGACGGTACCAATAGCATACAAGTCGCACTTGTATACACAGGCTGAAATGAAATTCACTTCAACAAAAAAAATAGTGACAGCGGTTCTGACTGCTGAGGCAAAAGCAAGAGCCCTCGCACAGGGTAAACGCATAAAAATCGTTACACCTGTACGTGCCTTAGAGGCAGTGACAAAAGCAAGCATTCCAAATGCAAAAGCTCTACATCCAAGATGGATACAATAGGTTAACTCTCTTGCTGCAAGACACGTCGAATACGTTTTTGACCCGTATTTAAAAACACAAGAATTCCTACAATACGAATTAGAATGTCCTCTGCCGACTGAAATTCTGCCATTTGAACATTACGGCTGTATAATATATACAGACGGATCAGCACAGCCCGCAATTGGGGGTAAACAAGCTAACAATGCTGCATGCGCGATTGTTAAAGGTCACTGGCGCGAAGGTAAATTTAGACCTATGGTTACAAAAACTCAATCTCTCGGAGACTGTACAGCTCAGCGAGCTGAACTACAGGCTTTCAAGATGAGGCTTGAAAATACCGATCGCGAATTCCCCACACTCATAGTGTGCGATTCGTATTACTGCGTCCAGTCTTACAACGATTACTTGCAGAACTGGGTTCAGAACGGCTTCAAAGACGCTAAAGGTGGCACAATTAAGCATAAACTACTATGGTAACAAGTAGTTTTCTTGCAGAAAGAACTACAAAAGACTCACGTGATTCATACACTGAGTCATCAGTGTGATGGCGTTCACGTTGCAGGGAATTCATTGGCTGATGAGGCCGCAAAGGCAGCTGTGCAAACGTCATCCGTTGCTGTAATCACTCGTTGAAAAACAAAAATAGACGGTGAAACAATGCTAGCAGTGAATGCCTCAATGAAAGGCAACTATGCAGCATTACCACTAAACTATCCACTCGATAATACATACATAATTTATGCAAACTCTGTTCCTTTTGCTCGAATCCCTGGAGCGGGGTATAGAGTAATTCCAAACAGGAACAAGAGAGGTGTATTGGTACACGAAGCAGATATGGGAGAGGGTCTGACACATCAAGGGATCTTGTAATCTCTAATAGAATTAGAAGAAATCTACTGGTGGCCAGGAATGAGCGTCGACATTTACAAATTCGGAATTGACTATGATACCTGTTACAGAGAGCATAGCTTCGAAGACCACCAGGTACCTATCTACAGTGTAACAAGCCCAATTCAGACACCATTGTTAGACAGCATTAGACTATCTACATGCAGACGTCACCATAGACGTACGTGGTCCCACAAATATAAAGACAAGATTCATTTGGATGTGGCCCCGGTGCTCTGCTGACGCCAGAACTGTTATAAAAGGTTTGCGAGTCTTTATTGGCACATACACAATTGGCACGCTACATTCTGACCAGGGTCCGGCGTTTAGCTCTCGAGCTTACAAGGAGGCCATGGCCAGCTTGGGCGTTGCATTGCAGTTTTCGAGTCCCTTCCATCCTTTGATAAACCTCCAGTGAGAATAGAAGGACTATGCATCAAAGCAATGCAACTCATCCCTCTTTTTTTTTTTTTTTTTACTTTTTATTACATAACACGAAAAAACACATCGACAAACAGTCAAGGCAATGTAGCAATGATACATCCATTAGGCTGGTGCTCAAGGAGGATGGGAGACACAGGACAACAGGAGAGAGATTCTTCGAATGTAGATAAGGGGGGGGGGCAAAGGCAAGATTGCGTATAAACAGTACAATGTACCACAGCTAGAAGGAATACAGGTCAGGGCGATTTAGAAGGACTAGGAATTTCTGCGAGCGGGGGTGTACAGATATCTCCCCGGTATGAGTTCCACTGGTTCCAAATCTTTCCCCATTTCCTGGGCCTGCCTCTCGCTATATACACTGTCTTCTCTCTGAACATGCACCAGTCCACACTCTCTTTCCAAGCAGACACTGTAGGCGGCCTCGGGGACCCCCACAATTGTGCAATATCCCGTTTGGCAACCCTATTAGCAAGAGTCACCCATCGATGTTGCGACATGTCATAATCATTCGGACCCCATACATTCAACAATCATTGCCGGGCTTCTGGCATCATCACAACACCCGTTACTTCACTCATCACATCATGTATTCTATGCCAAAAACGCACCACCTCAGGGCACTCCCATATTATATGGAGATAGGTGCCAAGGAGACCACAACCACGCTTACACAATCCATCCGTGGAATAACCCATGTGGATCAGACGGGGGCCGGTGACATAGATTCTGTGGAGAATCTTAAGTTGGACCAGACGGGGCGGCCCGAAATCGCAACCTCCCTGGGAGAGGAGATCGCGGATTGCCAGTCCTCATCATCTAGTTCAATACCATCAGTAATCCAGGTTTCACGAAGGCGATCCAGCAAACTCGATCAATCATTAATCATCTTTTTATAAAACAATGAGATAGTACTATCCAGCACATGACCATCCAATATACGATCTTCGAGGGGCGAGGATTCCGGAATATCACTACCTGCAGGAAACACTGAATTCAAGGCATGGCGTACTTGAACATAACGAAAAATTTCCCTGTCACTCAGATTATATTCCGCTTGCAAATCCGAAAAGGTCTTCACCCCTCCTTTAACCGAGAGATCACGCACTTTACTAATACCAATCGTGTCCCATTTATCGAATCCCTTCGTCTTCCATAGACAGCCCAACTTTGCGGAAGCATAAAGCGGAGTAGCGCCTGTTAGCCTGTCGTTCCAGCCCATAGCCGCAGTCGCGCTATGCCATACCCGCACGGCTATAGCGGTAGGTCCCGAAAGTTGTGAACGGGAGGACCCCGAGTAAAGCGCCCTATAATAGTATCCACCCGGGAGCAGCAACCTATCCATTTCAAAGGCCGGATTCAGTGCCGGACCATACATCCCATGGTTTATGACAGCAAGTTGGGAAGCCCAATAATACCTACGAATATCCGGAAGTGCTATGCCGCCATCATACCAGGAAAGTGTTAATTTTGGAAGAGCGATGCGCGAACGTCCGTCCCATATCAATTGCCTCTGCAAAGATTCTACCTCCCGAAAATATTTCGTCGGGATCACGTCAAAACTATTCTGAAGTGCATATAGAAATCGCGGTAAGGACATCATTTTAAAAAGGGCCGTCCGCCACAAGGGAGAGAACAGTAACCTACGCCAGCGCACTACATTCGAGCACAACCTTTGGAGTGGGGGGAGTATATTACGTTCGTAGCGAACCTCAGGATCCAGCGAGATAAACACACCCAAGTATTTAAAACCAGACTGTGACAACTGGATGGGGCAGCCCTGCGGTAAGCGAGGGACATCTCCCGCTAGCACGTAGATATAGGATTTTGACCAGTTGATAACAAGGCCCGAGTTCCTCCCGAAGGAGTTAAGCACGTCAAACAATACGTTAAGCGATTTTTGGGGAGATGTGAGGTACAATAAAATATCATCCGCATATAGGGAGATACGATCTTCAAATTCCGGGGTCCAGCGTATGCCCTTCAGTGAAGGTTCCCAACGTAGCCAAGCGGCGAGTGGTTCCAACGCAAGAGCAAAGAGAAGCGGGGATAGCGGACAGCCCTGCCGCGTGCCCCTCCCGAGAGCAAAAGGCATGGAGACACGACCATTAACCACCTCCTGCGCCAGTGGTTTTGCATACAGGAGTTTGACCCATCCAATAAAGCCAGCGCCAAATCCAAACTTGGCGAGCGCGGCCCAAAGATATGACCATTCAATTGTGTCAAAGGCCATCGTGGCGTCCGAGGACGCCAAGATGGCCGGTTCACGCAACGTCGGGGCCCTCGCGAGTACACCATGTAAACGCCGTAAATTTAACGCCGTGTTACGATGAGGGATAAAACCCGACTGACCCGGATGGATCAGGTCGCTGATCACCGTAATCAGACGAGTAGCGAGTAGCTTGGCGAGAATCTTAGGCTCCGAATTTAAAAGCGAAATGGGTCTGTAAGACGAACAGCGATCCCGTGGCTTGCCCTCCTTGTGGATCACCACAATGGTCGCAAGACGCTGATCCCTAGGGAGGGAGCCATTTTCTCGCGCAGCCAAAAACATATCTCGGAGGTAGGGAGCCAGGGTATCGGGGCGCAATTTATACAATTCTATAGGGAGACCATTGGGACCCAAAGCCTTGCCAGAACGAATGGAGCGAAGCGCGAGAGCCACCTCATCCACCGAGGGCGCGGCATCCAGGCAATCCCGATCTGAGTCTGATAAACACGGCAATGCTATATCTTTAAGCAAAAATTGAGAATCCTCTTCAGGCCTGTCAGACACTGAGGTATACACCTCTCGGAAGTAATCAGCAAAGCATTTAACAATTTCAACAGGGTCCGTTACACGCATACCATCCAATTTCTCAATCACCGGAACCACACGACTCGCCCTCTCCATTCTGTCTAGCCAGGCAATCAATTTTCCAGCTTTATCGCCCACATCATACAATCTTCCCTGCTGTTCCCTACTCATCACCAAAGTTTTATATTCCAACTGTTTAAGGTGGAGAATATGCAATGTCTCTCGAGTCACATCTCGCTCCAATGCAGTCTCTAATTCTGTAATTTCTGTCTCGAGATGAACAATTGCCTCATTCTTACATTTCTTGGCACAACCAATCAAAGACAATGCCTGTCCCCTGATAACAGTCTTGAAGGCTTCCCACAGCGAGACCGGTGAGGACACAGAACCCACGTTTTCAGCAAAATACAGATCAAATGATTTAATCAATTCAGTGCGGGTTTTGGGGTTAAGAAGATTCCAGGGGTTAATCGGGGCCATCCTTCCTTCAGCGCCTGTGTTAAAATTAAAATTAAACCAGATAGGGGAATGGTCTGATATACCCCTAGCCAGGTGTCTAATCTCCCCAATCGAAGGGGACAGGGCAGTCGGTATCAAAATATAATCCAATCTGGAAAGACTACCATGTGCTCCAGAGTGGAAGGTAAATTGGTTCTGCACTGGATGCATTAGCCTCCAACAATCTACAAGCCCCAGCGTGTCCAGAAAGTCACCCAACCAGGATTGCCAGCAGGAAGGTCCCTGGGCGGATAGCGATTCGCTGTGCCAGAGACGATGGAGTTAAAGTCAACACCCAATATCAAAACACCCTCAGGGAGACCTAATACCTTCCGCCCCAAGTCAGCAAATGTCGTGGATTGTAGGCCAGGAGGAACATACACTGACACCAACGAAACCGTTTTCCCCTCCCACCGCCCAATAAGTGCAACATATCGACCCCTGGCATCAAGGACCACGTCATCAACCTCGAAGGGGAGGGAAGTCCTAAGCAATATACCCACCCCTCTAGAGCTAGATGTAAATCCAGAATGGGCAACAAGACGATAACCCCGTCTATTAAGAGCGTAGCAAGTATTCCCAATCAGGTGCGTCTCTTGTAGCAAAACAACATCAGGCGAGAGGCGCCGCAAAAGTTGCAAAACCACCCCTCTCTTTATCCGGTCACCCAACCCATTCACATTCCAGCACAGTACCTTTAACCCCCTACCCCCCATCCAGATCCACGATGCACTCCCATCCCAAAACAAACATCACACCAATGTAAAAAAAAGTGAAAGTTCTTTGCTTTGAAAAAGAAGAAACGAATAACCCCAACACATTTCCCTCCCTCCCCCCCATGTTCCCAACGCAACTCCCCCCACCCTGCACCCCTGCACAGACTCAGAAGCTACCCCAATTTGCAGTGTGCCTGTCGCCCTAACAAATACAAACAAACAACTAATCTACACAAAGGAACCCCAGAGGAGGAAGGGTCTCGTCAACCCCGCGACCCCCCAGGATATGAAGGGAATAATCAAAGAAGTCAGTGAGCCGCAGCCGATCACGGTGAAAAGTATTCCGGGCACAGACGCCATAGTCATTCTTGGTCCATTAGGCCCCCCTCAGCGCCATCAGTATGGTCCCGGCCAGCACGGCGAGCCGGTAAAGTGTCCAACCAATCACTTGCTTCCTCAGGCCGAACAAAGAAGAATGTTCGATTGTCATGTTCAACACGAAGTCGGGCCGGGAACAACATCGCATATTTTAACTCCGCCGTTTTACCCCTTGAAATCCCATTTGTTGCTTCTGGACCGATTGGGAGAAGTCCGGATAAAGGTTCACAGCAGCGTTCTCGAACTGCGTAGGACCGCTTGTCCGTGCCGCCTGCAAGATGGCGTTGCGATCTCTGAAAATTAAAGATCCGTGCGATAATCGGACGGGGGGAAAACCGGGCTTCGCCTGTCCCCCGGTACCCTGTGTGCGCGTTCAATGGCAAAGTATTTGCTAAGGCCCTTGGGCGCAAGATGATTGAGGATAAGGTCCTCCACTCGAAGATCAGTGGAGAGCGAACTAGATTCTTCCGGGACCCCAATAATACGCACGTTGTTGCGCCTCGCACGGACTTCAAAATCCTCCAAGCGACGAGCAAAGAAATCATTGTCAGTTCTACGGTTGCGCACTTCTGTTTGCAAGTCCGACACATTGTGAGGCTGGCTGTTTTTAGGTCAAGGGACATCACCCTTTCGTTCGTCTTGGCCAAATCAGTTCGAATGAGGTTGACATCAATGGCCACCGTGTCCAGCTTCAAAGCCAGGGCTTCATACTGTTGGCCAATAGAGGACTTGATACCTGCAACTTCGCCCATCACGTCCTGTAGCGTTAAGTCCGCCGATACAGCAGGATCATCGACAGCCTCCTCCCGGGTCTTAGGTGTGCCACCGGGGGATCCTTTAGGAAGTGTGTAGCGGTCCATGACATTCGTCTGGGCTGAGCCTCCTCGGAAGGCGGTCTTGACTTTCCGTTTTTCACCCTCGGGCTTTCCCGTCATGGCGAGCCGGGTGCCCCGAAGGGAGGCTTGGGATCTAGTCCAAATGGCTCCTTAGAATTCACCCACACTAATTCCAGAGGCAGAGTTGAGTCAATTTGTGTCCACAGCCAAACTGTCGCTATCTCCAAGCCCAATAAACTGGCATAGAAGTCAGCCCAATCAGCCGTCACCCCGCAGAGGGAAGACGGTGCGCAGGAGAAACGAAACCGAAAGTGAAGGGAGGCTGTGAACTGAACCCTGCCAGCCGCTGTTGTTGAATTACGACCTGGGTAAAGCCACCACTCAAGGCCCTGGCGGTTCCATGGAGAAGGCCACAAACTTCAGGACGGCGTAGCTCGGGGACCCTGCGTCTGATTCGACCCAGAAACCTGCTAGTACATCAGCCGGGCTGTGTCTTCAATGATCTTCCATCAAATCAGGATATTAGCCAGGATTAATGTGGGAGGCGGCGAGGGTCTCCGGGAGCCCTGTGCTCACGCGGCCATCACGGATGCGCGCGAAGCTACTCCTCGCAACTCGTCCCTCTTGATACCCAAATAACAGTTCGTCAAGAAACCCCTGTCTACAATAATGTAGCATCTGACTATGCAAACATGTCAAAGGAGAAAATCAACTCCAGTGATCACAAAGAACCCGGATGCAATACCAACTATTGACAGAACTGCCTCTGGCTATTTTATCAACTTCAATAACTTTTCTGAGGATCTCAGTGAACCAGAAATAACACCAGCAAAACACTTTTTAAAGAGAAAATAACAAAACTCCTTCATCAACTTGAGAAAACATATCTTGTTTCGCCATGGGTTGAATAGGATTAGGTGTGCTGTTTCTGCTACTATGGCTCATTCTTGTTTTGAGTTTGGGACAAATGATAGATGGAAAGTACAGTGCAATGGACACAGCAAGTAAGAACATCAACTTGCTCCTGCAACCTTACAAGTCAATTAATCGGGAGCGAAGAGACCTGTCATCAGTGAACATCACAGCCGTTCCTATACCTGGTGGTATAGCATGGGGCACAACTGAATATGACATTTATGGCCCGGTGGAGCTGTTGAAGATTCTACACCAGTTTAAGGTTTCTTTAAGTGATTTTGTTTCATCAAGCACCTTTTCAGATGATTGGGACTTTGAAACTGTTAATAATATGATGTCAGATTTAGAAATGTCAGCAAAATTTCAAAAACATGAACACCTAGAAGATTCAACAAGTTATGAAGAACTGTATTGTTATAATCATTTTGGTCACCATTATTTGCACAAATCTGTAAATCTTAGAAATGTTTTTACTTGCAATCAATGGGAACATTGTCCAACACCGCCAAAAGGCAGCTCTAAAACATTTTATGACAAATTTCCATACATTACAGGTTTTAATGTCACAAACCCAGAATTAAAAAAAAAAAAAATGTGAATAAGACAGGAATGAAAAACATGTTGATCAATACTAAACAAATTTATTCTGCAAATGTTTATGCTCAACTGTCTACATTAGGTTTTAACTTTTGGAAAGATAACATTGAGACAAAAACTGGGGCACAAAAGAATGGCAGGTGCAGGGTTTAGAAGCCTTGTTCAGAGCCTGCATTACACCAGAACAAATTAAATTTTTGAACGACACCATTCAACAAACATCATGTCTTGGCATAGCTAAGATAAAAGATTTAAACAAACCGTCCATACCTAAGGCCAGATCTGACAGTAAGGCACTGCAGATGAGGAGGTAGACGTGAATCAGATTTTGAAACACAACAGAACCAATACTGATTGGAAACAATGGTTAATCTGGTCCATAGACACGAATAACTGTCAAGATACATTCATGAACAAAACAGAAGGGTTCAAAATGAATAGGCCAGATCCAAGATACTCCCACAGACAACATCCAGGGATAGTCACCACATACAGTGTAGGAAAACTGCCTTGATTGGCTACAGAAATCCACACTTCCAGAAATTAAACAACACTTGACTTTACTTAAAGAAGGCGTTGACTTATGAGACTTCTTACTTGGGCCTCGTAAACAATGTCAAAAGCGTTTCATATACGCTGGTATATATGCTGCATACAACAAAACTTGGAAAATAACGCAAATGGAAATAGCAGAAAAAATACGAGAAATTGATCGTATTAATTTAGAGAAAACACTCTCTGTAGTGGACAATGGGTTAACAACTCTGTCCTCCAGAATTTATTCTTTGGACAGCATTGTATCATCTGCGATTGATATTATAGAACAGGATTTGCTAATGTTACAACATGGCCAGTCTCAATTGCGTTCTATAATGCTACTAGGCTGGACGTTGCAAAATCTCCGTTCAGGCTATGTGCCATGGCGTCTAATCAATACCACGCCATTGTTTACTGTCTCTGTATCAACATTTGGAGGGACACCTACCAGTGGGCAGACGCTGGTTCTCTTGCTCCTGGGCTCCTGGGCTCCTGACGCTGTAGTCTCGCCGCCGCCGCTTTCCACCTTGCGGCTGGAGACTACAGCTCCCAGGGTGCTTTTCGCCCACTTCCGACTTCCGGTTTCCGGCCACAGCGCGCCCGGAGGCGCTACTTGTACTGGACGCTCCCTCGGTGGAGCGGGGGCTGTATCAACATTTGGAGGGACACCTACCAGTGGGCAGACGCTGGTTCTCTTGCTCCTGGGCTCCTGGGCTCCTGACGCTGTAGTCTCGCCGCCGCCGCTTTCCACCTTGCGGCTGGAGACTACAGCTCCCAGGGTGCTTTTCGCCCACTTCCGACTTCCGGTTTCCGGCCACAGCGCGCCCGGAGGCGCTACTTGTACTGGACACTCCCTCCCCGTCGCGGGACGCGCGCGGGTCTGCGCCGGGCTAAGCCCGGGCAAAGGGCGGGCCCTCTGTGGCCCGAGGAGGACGGGACGGGCCACCCCCTCTGGCTCCTGCTTTGGATAAGGTACAGTCAAGCTCCTCTACTTCCATCCCTATTGCCTTGAACTGCCGATAGCTATCATCAGGATAACTGTACACAGTCACTCAACTTCAATGTCCATCTGGGAAGAACTGAATGCCCTCTGTGGCACACATTACATCCCGGATGCTCTATCCCCCCCCATAGTGTCTCGAGACACTGCTCAAACTACCTGTTCCCCCCAGGCTTCCCCCGCTACCACCCTCCCTCCACTTACCAATTGCAGCCTCACAGTACCCGGACCCAGTACAGCCTCATCACCTGTGGACAAGACTGAGTCTCGATCCCCCCTACAATCGTCTCTTCTGGCCCAAATCGAGCGACTGCTTGTTACTGCTCTTTCTCCACTGGTTGCTAAAATACATGATTTGGGAGATAGACTGTGCAGGATTGAACAAACGGTATCTCAGTCATACCCACCGACTAGAATCACTGTTACTCCCATACGCTCTCCCCCCACTAATACCCACAAAAGGCCTACAGACAATGCTCCCAGGATTTTACAAACATGTGATTCCCCTGTTACACCACCGACTCAAAGTGATCACAATATCACCCGTATTCACGAGCATGTCCCTCAAAGAGCACCTGTGATCGCACTAGATAGAAGACACTGCATCGATTTACCCCCCGTAGCTGCCCCATATGTCACCATTCTCTCTGGGGTCCCTGCTCTCCGACCAGGAAAACGTGAACTGCATCGGGACCTTTTGAACAAAGCCATATACTGGCTCCAAAACAATAGACCACTACCTTCACTGCTAGACGGTGGGATACAGAGCGTCAGAAGGGTGGGGTGGCTTGGTCATCTGCCCAAAAATGTTCCGGGGGACCTGATTCTGGTTAGGTTTAAGGACAGGAATACTGCCCCCTATTTGCGTTCTATCCAGCCAAAACTTGGTGATGGCTCCATTCGTATCTGGGACCTCCATGACTTTTATCCTGGCCCTCGAGCACCGAATCACAATAACAGCGGGTGAAAAGGGGGGATTCTGTGTATTGGGGTTTTTATTTCTTTAACTGCTTACATGCCAAACTATTTTTAGTTGGGTCTTATCTAGTCCAATCCATTATTCACTGCACTTTATATTGCACTTTATACGCACTTCCAAGGCGACAAATATTACGGCCCCTTTTATTAAAGTGGGGCATAAGAAAATCGAGAGAATCATATAATAAATTGCGATCCCTGGATAATGATGATACAACGGTTCCGCTCGAGGTTATGCTCTATTTATTACTGAACTTATAATTCCCACATGTCGTTTCAATTTTAGCATATACATGGATTTTTTATACTGTTTTTGTAACAAGAATTAATTTTTCCGTTTTCCTGATTGTATGTATGCTTTTATGAATTGTTTTTAACATTTCGAATAAAGCTTTTGAACTGAACTACTGTCTTTAAACTTACAGATAAACAAATCTCTCTGGCACAAAGAGGAGCAGACTATACGGTGCTGAGCATTGAAAAACTGGAAAGATTACCATTACCAGTTTCTGAGAAACCTGTTGTTGAATGGATAATACATGGCACCATCACAATACCAGTAACGATTTTCCAATTTCAGTATTGTCTACAGCATATACCAGAGGGCCTGTATGAAAGGTTGGGTAATGGATACATTAAGTCAACCTTGTCTTTACCATACGCACACAAATGTTGGAGTGGGGGAAATGAAGTATTTCTTAGTACAAACCATTGTAAAAACTCACTAAGCGGTACACTTTTATGTGAAGGTATTAACCTACATGGAGCCTGCGAAGGTTCTTTAAATAACCTTTCTTGCCACATACACGGTACTCCAGCGGCCATGATAGAACCGATTTTGTTTTTTAAACAGCTTTCCAGTGGGAGCTACGTTATGCTCAACGATCACAGCTGTTGTGGCATGCTGCCAGGAAAAGCATATCTGGTTAGTGTGTCGGCCAGGGTCACTTGTTGTATGCAAGTATTGTATCCGAAGAGTAATACAAACAGGGAGACAGCGTTATGGCCTTCACTGAATATCTCTTCTATACGAATTGATACTTTAAGCAGAATGAAAACCATTCTTTTACAACAAACTATGCCACTGACCGCGTCTAGAGAAATATATGATCTATAAGTTTCAAGGACTTCTGCAGAGATACATGCATTATTATTAACAAACTGCCCAGTACATTTCGCAGAAATGATAGGTCAAATCTTAAACATGTCTGATACCAGTGGCATCGCACTTGTATTTAAGACGATCTTTTCGGGACTGTTAGCACTATTCGAAGCAGTCCTCCGCATTTTTCCAAATTTCATGCACTCTGTGTTTGGCGGTCTGCTTCTCATTTTGAGACTCATAGCAGGAATTCTATTTTTGTTTCTCCTGCTCCGATATGGCAAGTCTGTCACCAACGATACCGAGACTACAATGGAACGGGCTCTCCTGGCCATGCGGAATCATGAAAGAATTACACAGATTCTTGGCTTGGCTTGTTTAAGAGATCTGAATAGCACTTGGTTCCTTTCATTTAAACCAATCTGGCAAGGTTGCATCTTACCTGTTCTACGATGCCTGCTTTGCGGAGAAGAATGCGTGTTAGACAACTGTCTTACACTTCCATCAGCACTGCCAACGGACGTTGACACCTTGCTGGGTCCTGTAACGACTCACACATCGTGTTGCCCCCAACGGATGCCAATTCTGTTGACAGCATTCATTGAGATCTCACCAGCGAATCCAGCTATTGGTGAGGTACTTGGAACAACAGGCACCCAGGTACCATCTACATCGAACATTGCTAATTCGACTGATGCTGACGGCGATGTTTCACATCTATGCACATTTGATCTACTTGATGAAGTAGTTCCACTTTCACCAACTGTGGTAGATGGCTTCTTTGCCAGCTTAGATGATTTGATGTTTTCTCCCGACACCGCGAATAACTTTTGAAAGTGCACACAGCGTTCCATGAACTCTAAAATTCGGCCTTCGGTTTTTCAAAACAAACCCTCTAACTTGGGAACCATATATTTCTACAATCTACCCTTGAAAACTTTTTCTCTTCATTCCAGAATAGACCCTTTTCACTTGGCACAGAGTTATCTGCTTAAAGTAGAACTATTCTTAGAGAACAAGAGATTCATTTGATACTTCCTATAGACATATATTTGGCATTATCTCATAAAAACGTTAACTGTTTATATATTATGCAATGGAATGGTCTTGACTTTTTTTCTTCTGTAAATTTAGAGCCATTTCATAACTGTCATTTCATGTTTCATTTAGATAGCATTTTTTAATGACAGCTATTGCTTGTAAAATGCGTACAAGACAAATACTCATGTATGTGTATGAACCATGTTTAATGCATTTCATGTATTTTGGGTGGAATTATGAACACATGCTTTAGTTATGTTTCTTATGATTATATATTTAGTAATATTAGACATAATACGTGGAGTGGGTGTTGTATAGCGTTTTAGGACTCTAGTGAAATTTTCCCGATTCATTCCCTTATATAGGTATAAAATACCGTATCCTTATATAGGCGTAGATATCAAAACCATAACTCAAGTAGTCCTAATACGGCTTGGCTAATTCCACTAGTTCCGAAAATCTACAACGATTTCTTGGAAAAACCTGCCTTCAGCAGTCAGGGACTTCCCCCTGCATGAATATTGATTTATCCATGAACTCATGGAGTTTTCAGAGAATTAAGTCTCCAATGACGTTATTATGTCCAATCTTACGTCAAAATCGGCACCTTCAAGGTATAAATATGCCCACACTTGTCCGAACAAACACACAGTAGTTTGGAGCAGTTTGAATATCTACTTGCCCAACGCGCCCTGCTGCAGCAAGTACCGAAGGAAGCCGACCCTCCAGCTGACGCACTGAGAGACGCTGTGCTGTATTTTCTCCTGACGAGCAATCCAGCTCCAGTGTTTCCAGGCTACCCTTGCGGTTTGCTGGGAAATCGAGTCCTGAGAGAGAGATACCAGACCTCCTACATTCTAAAACCAAGGTACGGAGCTGATTAGACCCTAAGAGAATTCTTGGAATAGATTCTTGGCAAAGAATACTAAAATTAGGCTACATCTTACTTATTCCTCCCCATGTACTAGACCTAGGTTAGGTACACCGGGGTAGACATATTTTAGAAGCACCAGTTATGTACTTTTAGTCATTATTTATCACTGTATGTATTTCATGCATTTTAGGTATTTTATGGCTTATCATAAAATCTTTTACAATATTAATTTATAATACTCTTCGCACTGTACACTTTGTACTTTACCACAAGTATTACGATTGCAGCAGTTCTTTTTTATGCTTGAGAAAGAAGACTGTTCAATAAATATTTAATGAAAACGCCAGTCTCTCTTTCTCTCTGCACCTCTGGTGAAACGAAGCATGCACGATTGACTAGTGAAATAACTATCTATTGTTTCCGCAACTCTAGAGATAAATTTCTTATTCTTGGGAAACAAAGTTGTCATGTTTTAAGCGGTTGTCAGAAACTAATCCCTTCTTGTTCATTCGAGAAAGTTTCTATTGACCTCTTAGCTAGCTGGCATACACACAATTAAGTCTAGTATATTCGGTAGAAACCTGGTCGACTTCAGTCCTACGTCTAAACTACAGGATATTATACTATTCCAATGCGCAGAGCCTATTGGGATTATAGGAACTACACTACAGTCCATCTTAATTTTTCAACAGAGTATACCCTCCTTAGTCATATTAATGACTTTATTTTTTTTACTTCTTGTCAAATATTAACAGGAGGCCTAATTGTAATATGGCAGACAATCAAAATTATCATGCAAGCAAACTATCCTTGCTTCACCAAACTGTCACCAAAATATATTCATATTTTTGTACGTTTTTATTTTCTCCCTTCTAAAAGTATGATCGTTGTATAGGCAAATACAATGAAATGGTCCCTCACTATGCCCTAACCTACTTGAATATCTCCAAATGTCATTGCTTATTTACCCCTCATTTAACACCGGCCATCTCTCTCATTCATGCAAGTGAGCCCAACTCTCCTTAAAAGGAGCTGCCTACTACCTCGGCTGTGCTATTGACCCAGGAAGTGCTCCGTGTGACCTATTGACAGTAGCAGTGGCCAGCAGAGGAGACGTTTTTTAATATTTATTTATTTACTTTTCCAAATACTTTATTTTCCTAGTCTCACGGATTTAATTAGAGGTGAGATGGGGATGGAAGAATTAACCAATGGTCTGCTCATTTTGTAAATGGCCTAATACATTTTTTGATGATTGTTAAGCTGTGCCGCTCTGCTTTCTCAAAATGACCATCTTCCCAAAATAAAAGCACTGTGTGCGGGGTCATTTTATACCATGATGCCAGCTTTCTGAGGGATGCCTTTCCAGGTGCTCCTGTAACAGTGTCGAACTTACTTTCAAGCACAATCGTGTCACACTTTTTCATCACACTGTCACATTTCTCATAGGGAAAAGACCCAGTAAAAACATAACATGTGGTCGGGATTGAGAGCACTTACTACGGCCCTGTTTGATAGTTAAAAAAATGGCAAACCTAGACTTAGAGGATAAACCAAGGGAGTCTGCAGTTTTGCAAAGAATTCCAGAGACAAATATAAACAAATTTGGCAACCTAGTGGCTCAGAAAGCCAGCGGGACTGCATAAAAAAAACAAGTGGGGGGAGTGGTGGTAGCGCGGCTGAGAGCAGGGACATGCAGCATTTACCTTGCCAGAGCGAGTGCGATAATTGCTAACACATGGTGCTGCTTGCTCCCGCAAGCGAGTCACCAAACGTGCACGCGTTGCCATTCAAAGCAATGCAATGCGTGTACGTTTTTGCCCTCAAAACCGAATCGATTACAAGAGGTATTTTTCCTAAGCAGCGCATGTGCGCGGCGTAGGCGAGATGTAAAAAGGCCTGAGGTATTCCCCTCCTAAATTATAGATCAATAACCCTTATCGATGTAGCCCAAAAACATTCTGCTAGACAGATTTTGGGAAAATTGGAATCTGGGTTTGAGAACCATCTGACCCTCCCTTACTTGCAAGTGGGGCTCAGAAGAAGTACTATCGACCAAGTTTTCAGGTTGTCATCTAGCTACTGGAAGACAGTAGTACTTCAAAAGCTACACCTATACCTTGTCTTGGTGGCCTTAAAGTCTGCATTCGACATAACTCCCCGGGGCAAGTTGTTGGAGATTTTTAATATAAATGGGATCCTGCTTGATTTCTTGGATATCCTGGCTCACCTTCATCAGGACTCATATGCCCAAGTTCGATCGGGTTCGGGAGTAGAACTGACTGAATGGATAGGTGTCAAGAAAGGGGTCAGCCAGGGGTGTGTCCTCACATCAACGTTGTTCTCCTTATATTTAAATGTTGCAGTCTCTTATTTAGAGGATGGACAAAAGGACGCTCACCTTTTGGCTGGCTCTAAAATCCCCCCTTTTTCATTTTGCAGATGACACCTTATTGATATTGAACACTCATGGAGGCCTTCATCAACCTGTGGAGAGATTTGTGTCTTTCGTCTCTGAAAAAGGCTGGTGATTAATCATTAGGCCTGGGCAAAGGAGAAATCTGTGAAAGTGACAAAAAACTCTGCCGCACTCCACGGAGTTCATCAAGCCCTGGAGTGAGGTAAGTTGCCCAGCTCGTACAGATTTTTAGTGGCAGGAGTTGGTCTAGCGCCATAACATTTGAACGAACTGCACCTTGCGGAGAGAAAGAGGGCGTAGCTTCTTTCTGCTGCACATGTAGATATTTTACTTGATCAGCAGCTTCCTCAATGCGAGCAACAGTTTTCTCATTGTGAGCAATAGCGACTTGCTGCGAGATCCCACGGCGAGAAAACTTGTAAGGAGGTGGTCTAGCATTGGATTTTCCTCACTCGGGCTCATCCATTTAAGGTTGGTGAGCCGTGACAGAGAAAAAACTCTGCTCCGCAAAGGTTTCCAGAACTCCATGCTCCACGTGGAGTGCAGAGTTGGAAACTCTCTGCAAACTCCCTGAGTGGAATGGAATTTTACGCCCTGGCCTATTAATCATTCCAGAACCAAGTTCATGACCATCAGCCCACACAAATATTTTAGGGGTGAGATAATATTGGAGGGCAAACCATTGGAGAAAGTCCCAGAGTTTGACTACTTGGGAATTAGGTTAACTAGATCCAAGACATGGACGCTCCAGGTCCAAAAGTCCAGCCTGAACTTAACCCAGCATTCTGCTGCCATCTTAAGACTCTATAGGTCCTCTTGAACTAGGCCCATTTCCCCTGTTCTAAAAGACTCTAGGGCAAAGGCAGAAGGAAGTTTATTATATGGGGCAGAAGTATGAGGACAATGCAAGCTTGGTCCACTTCTGGTGTCCGAGAACTAATTTCTGAGAGCCCTAACCACCCTTCTTATAAATAACCTGCTAATACCATTACATTGAGATATGGGTATTGAGCATATGACCTATAAGGTCCGCTTAGACCGCTATTGTATTGGCGGAGGTTAAAATACACCACGGTCTTTGAGGATTATCATAAAGCCTTACAGGAAGTGGCCCCTTTGGATAAATCTGGAAAAATCAAACGGCTAAGCTACGTCAAAGGCTATTTAACCCACCTCAGACTAGGAGAGTATTGGTTACTTCCCCCTACGAAAAAGCTATTCAGGGATCACTCAATAATGCTTTCTGGGAGCATATACATAGTAATGAAAGAGGACGTAACACTAGGATCTCTGACTTGTAATTTTCTACATTTTAAACCAGGTTCTCCTTTTGAACCTTTTTTAGATTACATTTATCCATCTGCAGCGAGGTCGCTGTTCCTTAAATTTCGATGTGGTACCTAGCCTCTCCTGTCTCTATAAGCCAAATTGATTTGCAAAACTAGTATGGGTACCACATGCCCATCATGCCGGCAGGCTGAGGAATCTTTGGTACATTTTATTTTATTTTGCCCCAGCTACACTCGCCCTAGAAAAGCTTGGATTATTCCAATCGGCAAACAACTCAGTTGCAGACAGCTACAGGTAGCCCTTAGTCTATTTCGCACAGAGTTGAAACAGTCCGTTATCTGTGCAGTATCCAAATACCTGCACTGGAGCATTAGAAGCAAAACGCTGGTCTGAGCTTCTATATTTTCTTGGTAGGTTCAGAGCTCTGGTTTAATCCTTCTTGCTTACAGAAATGTTCCTTTGTTCTTCCAGCATGATAACCCGGGAAGCCTTTTTCTCATGACGTGACTCTATTTGCACTAATATGATATGATTTTTTGCAAATTCTTTGTTTTTCGGATTTTAATTACAAGTATTTATCCAGTGCTATAATCTGATTTTACCGTAATATTTGTTGTTGATTTTTACCAGAAACCCCATTTTGAATGCAGACACACTCACTTACAAATTTTAGAATGTCCCTACCTTGTCTTTGCAGGTTCATTGTGGTCCGTGTGTATGAGTGTCCTTTTAAATACAGAGAGGCATATTCACAAGAACGTGTGATAACCATCGCAACTTCCAACAACACAGTCTATCTCGGGAAAGTTACACTATGTCAGCCAAGCATTCTCAACATGGCGGTACCATGCGATAGCCTGCAGATAACACGTCAAATGTCCGTGTAAAAATCAACGCCATGCCCCAAAACTGAAAAACGCACACGCAAAAAATCCTTAGATGAGGCCAACCGCGTTACAAAAAGCAGCAAAAACCAGTGACAGGCCTGTAAATCCCACACGTCTGGCGGGAAAATGCACTATAAAAGCTACAAATACAACACACCAGAAACAATCCAAAGTGCGTTGCAACATGGATGCACCTTGACCTAGCGCAGAGGCCGATGCGAACCCCACAACCCCGACAGACCACCAGCTAGGAACAACAGGGTTGGGGAAGGCCAGGGAGACGAGAGAGAGGAAGACGGGGTGCAGTCCACAGGAAAACTGGAACAGCGTAACACTACTATCAACTGACCCACAATTAGACTACAGTGAATGTGGTTGGAGTGTCGAGGAGGCCAGTCGAGGAGGCCAAGAGGGGCTGGCATGATGTGACAACCTAAACCAGGCATAAATCCGCTGCCAACAGGAAGGCTGCAACATCGACAGGAGGTGGGAGTCCTGCAGGAGGAGCTGGAGGAAACCGCGGCCACAGTCATCAGAGTGGAGACGGTGCAAGGAGTAGGGAGTACGGACACAGCTCCAGAGGACATGACACATCATCAACAGGGTAGGTAAAGACCAGGGACTGGGGGGACGGGAGGAGATGGACACAAAGACACACATGCACAATGATGTGTAGCACACTGTACACCCACAAAGACCCTGGATCATGTCCCTGATCCCCGGGGCACACTGCAGCACACACACATAGCAATAACAGCACACCCACATTGACGACAATGTGGTACAATATGCAACCCGACACTGCAGAACAGAGAACGCAACTGGCTCTGCACATGCTCAGAAACAGGCCAACTACATCCAACAGAGCAGGAAACTCTGAGTGGGAATGTACCCATACAACCTCACATCTGTCATGTAGTCCAAATGTACACGGTCCCACATACAAATCCTGCACCTCCCAAACAGTCACAATGTACATTGTCATACAGTCTGCATGTAAACAAGAACAATGCACCAACATACATGTCAACACAATGTCAACATGCATCTCCCCTTCGCATTGAAGAGGGGCACACAACATCTCCAGCAAAGCACAGAGTACCACACATCTGTGATGCCAGAGAGGACCACTACACCTTCGACACTGACGCCCTACAACACCCCATGGACATCCCACACAACCCACCACCAGGACCCGGGCAGCCAAGCTACTTAGAGGAGAACACAGAGCCTGCAACGGATCACGCAGCAGCAAGCAACCGCAAGCACTGCTGGCTGACGACACTTCACACACCCACACATGGCACCCAAATGCCAGGTGACAGAACACCAAAAGGAAGTGGCCGAACAGGTGCAGGTGGGGTTCAAACACAAGTAATGCGAACTTGATCACATACGTGGGTGTCTATTATCTGTCAGGGACCACCTACACCCCACAAAGGAGACCCACACTGCCATAGAGACACATCCAGATACACATTCACAGTACATAACCATGACCAGGGGCACACAAATAGCAGTCACACACCCACGTTGGCTCTTTGCACGAGGGTACAGGCCACTCCCCTTACAAATTGAGTGGGTGACCACAAAGCTACATGTCCAAGCTCCAACCCGTTGCCTGCAGTGACATGTCTGCGTCCGCTATGCACAGCACACTGTAATGTAGCAGGCCCAGGGCCCTCATGCATACAACAAGAACACAGGGACACACTTATATAATTGATGGGACTGGCTATGGGCACATGCGCCCGGCCCATTTATTGGTAGGTCCACATTTACAGTGACGCCTGTGCTGGATGTGTGTGGGGTGAGTGTAAGCCAGCCCGCACGGAGTGCTTGGTGCTGGCAACAACTTGAACAGTGGATGTCAGTGCATTGGAAAATGAAAACACCTGCATAACAGAGTCAACTGCTGAGCAACATGGAGGGAGCCGGAGCAAGAACAGAGGTCACCCAACATACAAACTGAAGTGCCCATGAGTATCAGTGCGCTGAGGTTGGGGCACTAGAGCTGAGCACGCCCATGTAAAGAGAATGTCTAAGATTGTGTCCCTTCTGGACATTCCTGATGCAGATGCAGTGGGGGAGTGTCACACCTGCATCATCTCTATCCCAGGTCTCCCACACTGCCTGAGGTGACATTGCTGTGTTAGTTCTCCACAGCACATAACCGAAACAGTTATGGATGATGATTTGTGGTGCACTGAGTTAGTGGCCCCTGGAGTGCTGAGCAGGGAATCAGGCAGAAGATGGCATCCACAACAGGTGCGAGCAACTCCATCAGCCTACACAGGTACTGTGCACACGTCAGATCGAAACAATAATGGTAATCTTGTAGTTTTTGAGACAATGAGACATGTAAATATCATTGATTACATGAAGACAGTTCGTATTGTTGAATATTGGTCTTTATTTCTTTTTTTCTTTATTCAAAAAACGCCAGCCGACACGTGTTTCATCACAGGTGAGAGACTGTGACTCAGCAGGGCTGTAATTGCGTGATCGATATCAAGTATATGGAACGGAGGTCAGACAAGGTGTGCTGAGTAAGGTTCGCCGTGCATTCGGGTGTGAATGCTATGGGCTCGAAATAGTGGTGGTGCTCCTGGCCGTGGTAAGGCAGAGGATCATATACTTGATATCGATCACGCAATTACAGCCCTGATGAGTCACAGTCTCTCACCTGTGATGAAACACGTGTCGGCTGGCGTTTTTTGAATAAAGAAAAAAAGAAATAAAGACCAATATTCAACAATACGAACTGTCTCATTGTCTCAAAAACTACAAGATTACCATTATTGTTTCGATCTGACGTGTGCACAGTACCTGTGTTTTCTGTTTCAAGTGTCCAGGCATCTCTGTGCCTGTTCACCTTAGAGAGGCTTCAAGGTGTCCCTCTATACTGTTTGCACCGTGTTACCTTTTTCCCAAATCTCCCATCATCACTGATACTTGTTGCACTGTGTGAGCGCCTCACACTGTCAAACGGAACCTTCAGCTGAACCCCCACAACTCCATCAGCCTGCCAATATGACCGTTTCGACACTGGCAGTTGGCAGTTAGAATTGACTTGGCGGTGATGGCGTGTGCCTCCTGCGGTGAGGCCACGTCCGGGGCGGTCAGGGCTCGATTTGATGGGTGAGCCCTGGTGGGCCGCAGTTGAAGCCAGAGGCATCGAACAGTGGAGGGCCACAGACCCATGGCGTTGATGACCCCAAGGGGCCATCCAGTATCTCAGAAGAAGGGGTCCCGGACCTGACCAGAACAGAGTTAGTGGCCCCGGATGCACAGCAACTGGCACAGGCACCCTGCCACAGGACGGTGACTTGCGGTGCACTGAGGTAGGGCCACGTGGACTGGGCGGGTCCTCATCGATGTCGAAGGTGAATGTTGCGGAGGGTTATGGGGGACAGTGGAAGGTGTCCTCCAGGGTATGATGCGGAAGGTCTGATGTTATCCGGAAGCAGCAAATGGTGGAGTGGAAAGTGACAGCCTCATTGCCAGAACCAATTCGAGCTCAGCTACATGAGGATGAAAACTACCCCTTAGTCCATAGACCCAGCCCAATGTATGACCAGTGAGTGTCCATGAATGTTGGGGAACAGACTTAGTGGCACCAGGACTTAGACGGGATGCAGTCTGCGATGATGCCGGTACACTGATATGAACTCCGCAATTGCTAAATCAAGACTCTGTGACCTACTGGACCGCAATGTAGGCTGGAGGCAGTGGTCAGCAGTGGCCCACAGCCACATGTAGTTGGCTCGGATGTACATTGTTAGTGACACCAGGGCATCTGTCGGTAGTGTTCGATTTCCTCCATAACGATGATCCTTTTTTTCCGCTAAGATGCAACTCGTCATCCTGTTACGCCTTGTCTTGCATTCAATGATATGTAATCTGCCTTTGCATAATCGATGTTCAGTTCCAATGCCGTGATCTACTCAAGCGCACTTTAGGCCGAGATCAGTAGTCTGCATGGGCCCACAGAATCTTGTGGTTGTGATGTACTACTAAGGCCTGATGGCACCACATCGAAGGGAGTATAGTGACATCAAACGTCCCATGTACATATGAACTCGCCCATCAGGATATCAAGACTCCGTTCCAAATGTGTGACCTACTCGTGCGCAGCGTAGGCCGAGGGCAGTAGTCTGCGTGGGCCCACATGCACGTGTGGTTGTAATGCCATGCACAGACTTGGTGTCACCACATCGATGGGAGTATAGTGACATGAACTCATCCGTTATGAATGTACTCTGCAATGGTGTAATCAAGACTCAGTTCCAAATGTGAGACCTACTTGTCCGCTGTGTCTGCCATTAGAGTATGTCAACGTGAAAGGAGTACTGTGGGGCTGGCTCGCGGAGGCCATGATGGTCCGAGGAGGCTGCCAAGATCGCGGCCCTCAGGCTTGGAGATTTCACCAGCATGTGTTGGGCCCTCTTTGACACACGCCGGTGTTGGCAGGTGGGCATTGAGGGCTGGGTGCGCAGGGGCAGGCAGGAATGTTTTGGGGACCAGTTTCCCGGGGTGCAGCAGGCAAACAGGGTCACAGGCAACTCCGCTCACGGCGATGCTGTCGGCCTTGTGGTGGGGTGAGAAGAGCCCTGGCAGAGACATTGGGCATTCCGGAAGAGGACAACGCCCAGAGTTATGTGCCTTTTATTCACACCCCTACACTAGCCTGGCGTACGCCAGACCAGCCCACTCCACTCACGCTTACAGGGGGTACGTACAAAGCTACTTTTCCTTGATCTCCTCTACTGGCTGGGGTGACATAGTTGCGTCCACTGTCCACTGCACTCCATACACCAGCGGGGACTGTCGACATGGATATATGTGTTGTCTGCATACTGCAGTCTGTCAGACATAACCACGCCACACTTGGCAATGTGGACATTCATATTCAATAATCACTTGCCTCCTTCACACATGTCTGGTCCCCACCTCTTCCCACATCCTGCTATTGAGTGGGTAAGGTGACATGCCGTTGATGGCTGATGTACATGGCTGGCCCATGTTCCCACAGTAAGTTCTGCTGTTGTGTCTGGCGGGTGTGCATTTTGTATGTAAGCTTGTGATGTGTGCATCCCCAGAGTTGTGAGTTGCATTATAGTGGAGTTGAGGTATGCTCATTTGGTAATGGCCAACAAGCAGTGCATTTCTGTGGGTGCCTTTCTGGCAGCGCAGGTTGATGATAGACTGTTGGAAGGTGTAGTACTCATGCACACTGCCTCGGTTGTTGGCGGCGATGTTGGTGGGGATTCCTCGGTGGTCCAATATTGCCTGCACATTGGTGGGATACGTGTGCTTTCTGTTGTGCTTATTGTGTACAGTGTTGCCAGGGGGCACACGTAGGACATGTGTGCTGTCAGTTGCCCCCTGACGTGCGTAAAGCCAGCTGTGGCGTAGACGCCTTGCCTGGTCTCCAGCTGTTCCTGCACTGTGTGTGGGAAGTATAGATAGTGGTGTACCAAGCTGATGGTGTCATCCATGACCATTGTGAGGGACTTGGATTGAGCTGGCTGTGTGACTCCTCGACTCGTGCGGATGTTGGTTGGCAGGTATCAGTGACCAACAGGTGCATCACGGCCAGCAGCTTGGTTTAAGGTGGGATGTTGGTTGTCTGCTGTGTTGGTACCATCAGCTTGTGTACTATGGTGGTCAAGATGTGGAGGAGGGTTGTCCTTTTGAGCCTATAGTGGGCAATGACATTCTCTCTTGTTGGGTCTGTACAGGTTGGTGCATTTTGGAGGGACACTGTCTTTGTCTGTGCTGCCTCTGTGTTGGTCCAGGGTGGTGGTGAGGGTCTGGAGGTGTGTGGGGTGGTCCTGGAGGTAGTGGCGGTGGGTGTTGGGGCCCTCATGGGTGTCCAGCCCGCATGTTCAGTGGCTCCATGGCATCTGTTGTTTTTCAGGTGTGACTGTGGTCCGACTTTACACTAGGTCAGAGCAGGTGTTAGTTTCCTGCTGCTAACGTGCCTTATTGCCTGTTTTGGGATCTTATCCCCGATGTGGCTGGTCGTTGAGAATGTTGCAGAGTGGTGTTGTCGCAGCTTTTTGCTCGGGAACACCTACTCTGCATCTCATTAGCGATAGTTGCGAGGGTCATCTGTGTCGATGTTTTTTGCGGCTGCTATCGAAGGTAAACTGGTGCTATGGGCTATTAGCACCAGCTTGTAAATGGGGAGATACATTTATCAGGACTTTGGCTGCGATAAAGTGCCAATAACTCGGCGATAGCTCCTTGAGAATATGCCCTACTGTCTTTTGCATTGTCTGCATTCAGGAGAACGCAATGCAGGGTATAGTTGTACATTGCCATTTATTGACTTTTATAGAATTGTTTTTTTGACGTGGACCTCAGACGTGAGTCGAGTTTGGCTGAACTGTGTCTTTTCATATTTTAAGTGTATTGTATATATGTACTTTCGTGGTAGTAAAAAAACAAATACATTATTTTAGATGGAGAAAACTAGAGGTGCATGCATTAAAGACATATTGATTAGTTTTCCTGATTGCTTTCTTTTCAATGTGTTATGTATTTTGTGTATTCGTATTTCATGTATTTCTTCAAAAATTGATTAACATGGATGTTTGATTTTATTCGATTTTAATTTTATATATATTTATCAGTACCTTTTCTATATTAGGTGTTTATTTTGAGTGAATGCAATATTCATAATCTAAGCAGTGCACTAAGGGGAAAATATTTTTTGTTTTGGTTTTAATACCCACATCCTCTTGGTGTTTAGGGGTTCCTCTCTACTGATTGCTTGCAATTACTCAGGTTGTCAAAAGTGTCTGGCATGCCTCCGTCCAGATTACCTGTCTGGGCTGCTTCTCAGAAGTGCGCTCTGTCAAGGGAGTGCTGTTTAGTTCCTACCAATCTGTAGGATCTGCACATTGTTTGGACAACATAAACTAGGGGACTGGTGCTAAGACTGATTCCGGACACTCCCGCAGAATATGATTGCCTATAGGGGTTTTCTTCAGGACGGAGATAGGTTACACAATTAGTGTGGGTAGTTCATGCATGCACTGTTTCACTTTTGTACATGCTGCAGAATATTGCTGCTTCATGCCTATGGCCTGCTGGTTAGATCGATTGGTAAATATTATACATTCATATCGATCTAGAGCATTATTTTATTCAGCAGAGTATATTCTTGCTCGTACTGCAAGAATGCTTGTGTTCATAATATAGAGTCAAATCTGTAATCTACATCTGTTGCAGTCGGAGAGTTAGCCCATTGAATAGATTGTGGATATAATGGTTTACCATCCTGGATGCTTGCCTTTGTAACAGACTCTAGGGTAGTGTTAGAAATGGGATCTCTGGTTGGATAAGGCTTGCGCCAAAGCCAGGCAGAGACCACCACTCCAGTCAGGGCAAGGGAGTTACACGCCAAGATAACCCCTGCTCACCCCCTTGGTAGCTTGGCACGAGCAGTCAGGCTTATCCCAGATGCAATGTGTAAAGCGTTTGCGCAACACACACACACAGCAGCAACACACTAGGCATACCAAAAAAAGGAACTCCACACAAGGTTATATATAAAAATAGCCTTTGTATTACCATAAACACATTAGATCATAATCACACAAATACACTGTGCCAACTGGCACCTCGCAGTATTTACACGTGATTATATACACATTACAGGGCCACGTGGGCCACTGTCAGAATCAGCACTTAGTAGAAATAGCACTTAGAATAACTGTAGCACAAAATAACAATTGTAGGACACAACCAGAAACCACTGGTAAAACGTAGTAACACACTATGCAATACTAATCACCAAAGGCATAGGTCACGCAGGTAAACATAAACTCGCTAGCATAGACCATACTAGGCAAAACAACCTGTTAAGCATAAAACACAGTTAGTTGTATAGAACAGGCCTAAAGGCATAACACATTACGCATAAATCACATTAGGCATTAGGTAATCACAATCACAAACACAGTATACCATCACCTTGCGCCAGAGTCACATCAGGTACTGACACCCAGCCAACTGGTCTTCCAAAGGGCAGCAACGCCCTATGTCCAAAAGTCAGGGCTGGCTGCTCACGCAGCCAAAAGCAACAATGCAAAATACCAGGCCTAAATGTGGCAGCTACCCACTAGTTGCTGGGAAGCTGTGTAAATGAGCATGGGCATCCGCGTGCCCTATAAACCCTCCGTGGGACTCCAACTGAAAGACAAAATGCCCCAAAGCGTTGCAGCTGCCTGCGCTCTCGCAGGACAGCTGGAAGAATGTACAAATACAGCCAGGCACTCCTGGTGCCTCCTGGGCTTTTCAACACAATCTGCCCAGGCACCACTGTGGGGGCCCCACTCGGGGGACTCCTGCACCCACCCGCCCACAACGGTTCACTTCACTGTGCAGTGGACGAGCTGTGGAAAAACAAAATGGCTTCCTCCGGGGGCTCCCCTTTTATCAATAATACCCCCAACTTCGGAGTACCGCTCTGGGACTCCTACCAAGACAATGTGGCCCAAAACAAAGATAGCACCAGCAGGAGGGGAGGGGTGGTCACTGGCAATGTGCCCCGACGCTCCCTCTACAACACTGAGCCTAGGAGCCCTGCTCACTGGGTTCTTTCTGCACAGCAATCCGGCCCACAACCCTTGTGAAGCCGCACTCACCGGGGACTTCTCTGGGAGAACTCCACTCCTCACTCAGGTTCTCCTCCGATCTCACAGCGGCTGTAGGGGAAGCTTTCTCTCCCCTCGGCTCACTCCAGGCCCTGCAGCTCTTCTCTGCCTCCTCTGCTGGTCCCACGGGGCTCTCCCTCACTCTCAGGAGCCCCGTGGGAGACGCCGGTCTCTTCCTCGCTCAACTACCTCAGAGCGCTCCAGAGCGGGTTGGGCTCCCTGAACGGCGTGTTTCTCCCGGGCCGCTCTCAGGCCCCGCCCATAACTTCGAGTAACCCGCTGCTCCTCCCTGGGCACCACAGGGATCTCCCTCGCTCTTGGGGGGGGGCCCCAGGTGCAGGCTCTGCCTTCGTCCTTGCGGCCCTCTTCTTGCTACAGGAGCACGGGGTGGGCTCCCATCCACTTCCTGTTTGATGATTTACACTTCCGGGTCGCCGTAGGCAGAGCGGCGGCCCGCAGTGTTGATTTCGAGCAGGCTGCAGGCTACAATATGGGGTAGGCTCCCGTTCTTTTACGCACATGATCCCTGGCAGGGTGAGCACCCGCTAGGGTATGAAAAGCTCGCACAAGGTCCCTGGCGGGGTGGACACCCGCTAGGGAAATAATAAATGGCACATCTGCGAGGTGGGCATCCATGCCGAAATCGGCAGTTGGATGGCAGGGGAATCTCCTCGCCGGGGATCCCCTGCTGCAGATGATTGACGCTCTGTGCTGTGGCCCACGAAGACGTTGCTCCTCAGGACAAATAAAGCGCTTTCTTCAGCACTTAAAAGTAAAGCACTCACAGGATGAAAAAGGAAGCGCTCCCAGGCGCTACAGTACCAAAGTCCAGGAAAAATCTCTTACCAGGCAGGGCGGCTAGGGCTGGGCCCAGGGAGGCAGTCCCCAGTGGCGGTACCTCCTGGAGCCCAGCAGCAGCAGGACCCCCTCAAGATAGGTTCAGTGAGAACACTTTACCTGGGGTCACAGCCCCTTTTTATACACATTTTCTTTTGTCTCACTCTGCAGGGCAGGGGGAGAACCAGTTACAACTGGTTCTTGAGCACTTTGTTTTGCTCAGCCCCTCTCCCTATTCACAGGACAGGCTAGGGACATCAGACGCACCACAGGGGGCAGGGCCAGCATTGTGGAGGGAAGGCACAGCCCTATTCAGGTCCCAGGTGCACTCCTCCCTGCCATCAGCATGCAGATTTCCCCATTCACCACCAGGCAGACCCATCCTGACTCCTGGAGCCAGGAACACCAGCCAGCTTCAGACAATCACAAGCCAGACAGCCAATTCACATTCATTGCACAGGCATGCCATCTTCTAAAAGTAGGAAACAAAACTGGGTCTTGGCTCTTCAACAGCAAGGCTAAGCCTATTTAAACTACAACAACGACACAACAGCCAATACTGGGCTAACTTACTTCTTATTTATCAAAGATCTGTTATGAACAAAACATAGCAGTCTATTTATCAATTCAGTCACTAGTTTAATTTAGTCATTTTTTCTAGTCAAAAACGTTTTGATTGTCTTGCAAAGGACATTTCTTGTGCATATACAAAATATATAAAAAATATACAGATAAATACACATTTTTTCATAAACAATCTCTAAATAACTGAACAACACATCCACACCAAACCTTTCTCCCTACATACATTCAACTAGCATCCACACGTATACACAACATATACCTCTGAGGTGTAGGTCAATGTCAACAAAAAATGCTTTTCAAAGTAAAAAGGCTTGATAAATCCTACATTTTTTATGTTCAAACAGTCTGAACGATTAGAATGTATTATATCGTATCCTACTCTAATATTTCTAATCTTTTTATGTTGTTGACTGTTGACAAAGGATCGAAGCATTTCGAACCCCCTATTGCGGGGTTCTCCTCAGGAAGTCAGGATCAACGTGATTTCTACAAGGAAAAAGACATATACACCAAATTAGACTCCCTAATTTTTCAAACAGCTCATTCACTATCCAAAGCAGCCACCTGCCGGCTCAGCCCTCCATACCTTAAGAATCCTGTGAAGGTTAACTCTCTGGACTGGTGTAGGTGTTGTTATCTAAACATCGAAAACAAAAATGGACAACTACATGACACACTGTTCCTTCTAATAACAAGACTCTCGTAGTGGGCTAGATACAAACTTACACTCACCTCTCAAGCATATTTAATTCGCTTGGAGTCCCTGCAAATAAGAGGAAGAACAATGTGGTTGGTATCCAGACGAGCAACAAACATCCATTGTGAAACCCTAATCGTATGCCACCTACCCGGTATTGGCGTGGGAATCGCCTCACTGGGCTCAATGTTGTACGTGGAGTGTCCTTCAATTTGCCGCCGTGTAACAGAAAATCCTGCAACCAATGCACTTCGTCCTAAGGGAGACAAGGCAGAGACTCATAAGCGACCCAGTCTGTCTTGTTGGTTCAAAAAAATAGAAGAAAATGATCCGTATTTAGTCCCGTGTACTTACTTGTCGGGTACAACCGATGTAACACAGTCACAATGCTTCCAACAGACCCTTCCGCTTGAAACTTCGCGTGGTCATGTGACCGTACGTGCTCTTAAAAAGACAGGCGCCCCGTTGAAAATATCAACAACTTTATTGACAAGCCTTCATTACGGGCACAAATGTTCAGAGGATTTGTCCGCAATTAACCATAAGTCGCCTGCCCACATGAAATTGTCAGGTCCGTTAATACCTTATGTCGAAAGTTAACAACATCGTGAATTTGAAATGTGGGTAAACAAATAGTGGTATAATCACAGTGCTGGACTCTGAATGGGGCATTGTGGTAGCTGTAGTCCTGAATGGTAGTCCATCGGCGAGATGTAATCGTTTATCAAACACAATGTGACGGAGTGGGTCCTGTCTTTAAGGTGCTAGGTCTGAACCTCAGAGAGGGCAGAGAAAAAATGATTACTCAGGGGGTGCCTTTGAAAATGTCAGAAATTTCATTTAACCCCGTGATGGCGGTATTGTATTTCATTATTAGTAAGGCTTCTCGTTGTGCCAATCTAGAATCCACGTTCCCTCCCCGTCCTTTGCAAGACAATGAAAAAGTTTTTGACTAGAAAAAATGACTAAAATCAACTAGTGACTAAATTGATAAATAGACTGCTATGTTTTGTTCATAACAGATCTTTGATAAATAAGAAGTAAGTTAGCCCAGTATTGGCTGTTGTGTCGTTGTTGTAGTATCTTCTAAAAGTGGCACTACCACACTAGACACATTAAATCTGCACACAACATCGCGCCGCATTTAATCTCATGAATTCGTACATACCAAACTCACCCCTGCACTCCTCTCACATCAGGAACTACCATGGACACACATATTCCCCATGCATTCCTACGGGAAGGCAGGCCAATCTCACAACATGCACTCAGAGTGCGCACGCACTTTACACTGGGACACAGTGTTAAAGTGCGCAGAAGCCAAAACAACTAATACCAGGTCACATTCAAAAGCAAAAAGTTTAGGGTTGAACCTGCCAAAAGGGCCAAGTCCAACAGGTAGGTACCAGGGTCATGACAATTATGTGTTTGCCCTGCACTAGTGCTCTCTCTCTCACCATGATACAAAAGGGGATGATGGATGGAGCGTTTGAGCAAATCAAACACTCACCCCCTGTCAACTGATCTGGATTTAATCCATCACCATTCTTTAGCTCACTCAGCCACCCCAGTTCAGACATGGCCATATGCAAATCAGTCTGACCCTGCGCCACATGGGAACAGTCCAGCCCGAACTGCCAAGCCATGTCTTCCCTGGACCGGAAACAAGCATCCTGGGACCGGTTTCGGATTCATAATCCTCATCTGCCAGGCTATCTTGAATCCAGTGGCCAAGTGAGCAAGGGACTCACGTCTGAGCATACCCTGCCACACTTAGGGCGAACAAAGCGATACAAAAGGGGATGATGGACAGAGCGTTTGAGCAAATCAAACACTCACCCCCAGTCAACTGATCTGGGTTTAATCCATCACCATTCTTTAGCTCACTCAGCCACCCCAGTTCAGACATGGCCATATGCAAATCAGTCTGACCCTGTGCCTCATGGGAACAGTCCAGCCCGAACTGCCAAGCCATGTCTTCCCTGGACCGGAAACGAGCATCCTGGGACCGGTTTTGGATTCATAATCCTCATCAGCCAGGCTATCTTAAATCCAGTGGCCAAGTGAGCTAGGGACTCACGTCTGAGCATACCCTGCCACACTTAGGGCGAACAAAGCGATACAAAAGGGGATGATGGACGGAGCGTTTGAGCAAATCAAACACTCATCCCCAGTCAACTGATCTGGGTTTAATCCATCACCATTCTTTAGCTCACTCAGCCACCCCAGTTCAGACATGGCCATATGCAAATCATTCTGACCCTGTGCCTCATGGGAACAGTCCAGCCCGAACTGCCAAGCCATGTCTTCCCTGGACCGGAAACAAATATCCTGGGACCAGTTTCGGATTCATAATCCTCATCAGCCAGGCTATCTTGAATCCAGTGGCCAAGTGAGCAAGGGACTCACGTCTGAGCATAGCCTGCCACACTTAGGGCGAACAAAGCGATACAAAAGGGAATGATGGATGGAGCGTTTGAGCAAATCAAACACTCACCCCCAGTCAACTGATCTGGGTTTAATCCATCACCATTCTTTAGCTCACTCAGCCACCCCAGTTCAGACATGGCCATATGCAAATCAGTTTGACCCTGTTCCTCATGGGAACAATCCAGCCCGAACTGCCAAGCCATGCCTTCCCTGGACCAAAATTGGCTGTGTGATCCTAACACCAAGAATGCTGTCAAATTTCTGCTCAAAGGGACTCCTAATCTGAGCAGCATCATACATTCGGTTGGGCGCTACTGGATATACCCAGTGGCTTGAGGGTGGATATCACTTTCTCTGTAAATAGAATGATGATGGACCCTCAACACACACATATCTCCTCCCAAGTGCTATATGTCAGTAAAAAAATCCATTTGAGTTGTTCTAGTGTTTTGTATTTTTTACAAACAATGTTGTTCATTAGTGTAGCACTATATGCATTTTGTTCTGCAAATGGGCATGCATAGGTGTTTAAAGGTCTATAATCTAAGACCAGACAATAATAATAATTGGGTTCCATGACGGGTAAAAAGGGATTATTCATAGGTGAGGTGCAATTCTCTATCACACCCTGATACTCAAGTTGATCTAGTATCTCCCTGACTTGTTTGTTTGCCTCATGTTTAATTGGATATTATCTCTGTAATTAAGGAATTGATTTTAATGGGATTTTGTGATGAGGTGACTCATCATCCCACCCAACATGATTGAAGTAAAATATCCTGGAGATAACGCTAACTCCAACTCCTGAGTGTGTGACTTTTGACTGATTCTGGGACGAGGTCCTGAGAAAGCAGGTTAACTTCTTCCCTAACTGGGCAATCCATTACACAATCAGTTGGCCATTCTTTTTCAGCCAAAAGAATATCTTAACCATATGTCAGGTTCTCCAAAAAGAGACCATTTACCTTCCTGGGTATGTCTCCCTCCATTTGTAGGATTATTTCATATAAACAATGTGGGACACTTACCCTTGTATCAGGTGTTTCCACTGTGACATGCTCACTCAGCGCTGTTACCCCAGATAATCCATCAGGTTCTGCGAGCAATTGTGACTTCTGCCCCACTGGCAAGCATCGTCACTGCCTATTCTCCATTCAGAAGCAGAGTACTCAGTAGCCTGGTCATTTCAAATTCAAATCTCTGCTATCTTTTTCTTTTTAAATTGAGGCTTAGAAGTATATTGTTTATCTTCTTGTTTAATGATGTAGTCTGAATTGCGATGTGTCTCCCTCTTTGACTTGACTCGCTCTTCTGATCTGTGCTCTGATAGTCCGTCCCTTTTTAAACGTTTTCAGATGACTCCTGAAAGGAACGAGAGGAACGTGTATTAGTATCCTGATACCTGTCAGGCTTTCTAATATTTTTATTGCACAAACCAAGGACCAGTGGAAATTTAGAGACGAAACAGGGGCCGTATTCCCACTACATAACTCAAAAACACAATAAAAGGCTACTCAATCTAATGCAAAGATAAATTGTTGAGGTATCCTTTTCTTAGAACGATTCCCCTTAGCCACCCGAGGTGCCATGCTTCATAGGGGATCTCCTCACACTACAAACCACTTGTGTAACTTTGAAACTGGTAAATTCTATATACAAAATCAGTAAGTAGAGTGAAGTGTCACTCAGATGTAGACTATGGTTTGAATTTACTGGTCTGCAAACTCCAGAGTTTGGAGAGCAGTACATTCAAAGCATATTCTACATCTGCATATAGAATTTGCCACTGTTTCAGAGTTATACAAGTGGGTACTGGCACTTTACTTTTTTCATGTTTTTGTGGTCCAGATGAAAGACGCTGGATCTCTTCGGGGAGCACTAGGCTGAAACATGTTGACCTCTCCTCCTTTTTGACAGATTGAATACCCCTCTGTCAAATATTTTTTACTTTTAATCCTAGCCTATGAATGCAATATTAAAATTGTTTAGCATAATATAGAGGTAGTTTTAATCACACTTCACCTGCTCCTTCAAACCCTGCCCACACCCTGCTCGTCTAGAGGTTTAGTGTACCTCATTATATCTCTCAAAACATCTCCGTGCTCCTCCCACTTAGAGAGGGGTTTGAGGCAAAGGTTCATAGTGCGAGGAGATCCCCTATGACAAAGCATGCCACCTTCGGGTGGGTGAGTGGAATCGTCTCAAGAAAGGGATGCCCCAGCACTTTATCTTTGCATTAGACCCAGTGGTCTTCCTTGTGTTTTTGAGGCTTTCTAAGACTGTCATGGTTTCTCAAATTGTATTTTCTGTCAGTGTGTTCCTGTTGAGGAGACTCCCCCTGTGACTGTGTTTTATTTTAATCATTTTTTTGTTTATTATCCCATTTCTTCTTTGAAGAATTGGGTGCTTGCTTAGAGTTATCATTCCCCGAATTGCTCTTAACTATTGTTTTCCCAGGTCTGGCTCGAGATTATGTCTACTAAGTGAAGCATATGTATCTTTGATAATCTTAGGTAATTCTTGCTTCTGCTGTGCAGGAGTGAATTCCCTCAGTTGTTGGCGTATAGCCACTGCTGCTGCCTCCCCTTTTATGTTACTCAACATAATGGCAGATACATGGACAAAATTACCCATCAATTTGATCCCCAGATCTAAGGCAGGCTCCGCCCCGTACTCATCTTATCTTATCTTAGGTGCCATTCATAAAGCGCGCTGTCGCCGGAGCTTCTGGCACTAGTGACAGAGTGAGTGAGGAGGAAATACGGGGTGCGGGAAAACTAACCAAGGGGGGG